>NC_041384.1:377687233-377735028 GCF_002162155.2 Triticum dicoccoides
CCGCCCCGCACCCCGTCCCGCCGGAGCCTCTCGCCGAAGGTAGCCACCGCGCCCCGCCACCGGTTTTTTTATAAAAACCGTTCGGTTTTTTTGAAAACCCTAGATCCGTTTTTTCTCGGATTCGCCGGTTTTTCTCGGTTCTTCTAGTTAGCGGACGTTCGTCCGAACGTTCGTTTTAACGAATGGTTTTCGCCCATTAGTTACAGCTAATGAACACTCGTTCGTTAGTCTGTTCGTGAGTTTTCTTTTATCGGATTTATTCCGCGAATTTTTCTGATCGTGATTTCTGATCTGATCTTAGTTTCTGTTTATCTTTTCGCTAGTTTAACGGAATCAGGCGATTCAAGCGCCTGGAGTTTCGTCTCGAAACCCTCTTTCCGTTTAACCAGCTCAAACAAGTTTTGCTACTGTAAAATTTGACCTAGTTTCAGATTAGTAAACGAAGCTTCTTTCTTTCGCAGTTTGAGTTTCGTTGCTCCATTTGTTTTGATTCTTTTTGCGAACCGGAGTTCTTAATTTGAACTTTCTGGTCAACCTCTCTTATTTGAGTTTTTCTTGTGCATCGTTGCTTGTTACTTATGTATGTTATTGTTTGCTTGCGACAGAATTCCCGGAGTGCGAAGCGTGTTACTACGAGTCCCTAGGATTCGCGGATCGTCAGCAAGGCAAGTAACACTTTGATCATATCCCATTATTACCCAGTTTTTATGCATTAGTTCTAATCCTCAAACATTGCATGATTAGGATGTCATTAACTTGTGGGTTGTGAAGTAGTTGTTGAGGTAGAACCTATTGCCCTGTTATATTCAAACCCTTGGGAGTTACTTCTACGTATTGCTTATATTGCTATGCTATGCTCGTAGACGTGGTTTGGGTTTGAGTGAAATTCATGTCAGATGTGAGATTGTTAATTGATGGTTCAACTTAAGGTGGCAACTTAATCAAACAACTGGGTGGATTGAGGCACTTGGGGAACCCAGTGTTGTCTGTTTTTTTTTGGAAATCCTGGGGTACCCGTGTGATCTTCCTATGGACCGCCACCCAGGCTCAAAGGGAACTGAGATGATTCATGCTAGAAACTTCCGTGTGCAGCCACAAGCTATTATGGGCTCTAGCATAGTTGAGTAAGTTACGTGAAGCTCTTGAAGAGGTAGATCAGCAGGTAGTGGGTTTTGTAGGTTTGGTATGGTCTACCCGGAGTAGAGAGTTAACGTTTATGAAAGAATGTGTCTCGGTCATCCGTTTCTCAAACACCATGTAGTGCGAGAAATCCAACGGAGGCGATCGAGTCTTGTGGGGAAAAGTGCGCAAACCTCTGCAGAGTGTACAATCTAATCATGGTTAGCCGTGTCCCCGGTTATGGACAATTCTTGAGTATCTAGTACTTGGGTTATCACATGTATCTCACCATGCTTAATTAATACTATTGGGATGTTAATTCACTTTAATTGGGATTGAGTTGGGGTTACCTTCTCAATGATGTTTCAACCACCATGATAGTAAAATTAAAATCTATTCCATTTTTGTAGGGGAAAATTGGCTTTTCGCAAAACTACAACCATACAGCTTTCCACCAGCCATATATGCATGTAGTGATAGCATTATTCTATTTCTGCTCTACTGTGTTATATTGCCAGCATATTCCATGTGCTGACCCATTTTCGGGATGCAACATATTATGTTGCAGACTTTTCAGAAGAGGATTAAGGTTCGTTAGGTCATTGCCGTGCAGCTCAGCTATGCCGTTGAAGTTGATGGATTCACCTTATCTTCCAAGCCTTCCGCTGTTATCGCATTAGATGGCCTTAAGCCATATTATTGTAATAAGTTCTCTTTGGAGACATTCGATGTAATAGTGTGTGATTGCTACTCTGTTATAAATCCTTCGAGTGTTGTGTGTGTCAGCATTACCGATCCAGGGATGACACTGAAGCACAGAGACTTGACCATCTGAGGTCGGGTCGCTACAGATCCCTTCAATAAATTTCAAGATAAAAGTGTTCTCCTCGAGCATGCACCGTTGCCAAAGTTCGCCATTTCGAAGCACCAAGTGATGATCGGGTGTGATAGACTCTACATTCACATACAACGGGTGTAAGACAATTTTGCACATGCAGAATACTTGGGTTAAACTTGACGAGCCTAGGATGTACAGACATGGTCTCGAAACACTGGAGATTGAAAGGTCAAACGTGAGTCATATAGTAGATATGATCAACATTGAGATGTTCACCATTGATGACTACCCCATCTCACATGATGATCAGACATGGGTTAGTTGATTTATTTGGATGATGTATCACTTAGATAAACTTGAGGGATGTTTATTTAAGTGGGAGTTCATTAGTAATTTGATTAATTGAACTTAATTTATCATGAACTTAGTCTTATAGTTTTGCATATCTATGTTGTAGATCAATGGCCTGAGCTACCGCTCCCCTGAATTTTAATGCATTCCTAGAGAAAGCTAAGTTGAAAGATGATGGTAGCAACTACACGGACTGGGTCCATAACTTGAGCATTATCCTCATTGCTATAGAAAAGAATTATGTCCTTGATGCACTGCTGGGTGACAGACCTGCTGCGGGAGCTGAAGCAGATGTTATGAATGTCTGGTAAGATCGATCTGATGACTACTCGATAGTTCAGTATGCCAGCTTTACGGCTGAGAACCGGGACTTCAAAGACGTTTTAAAAATCATGGGGCATATGAGATGTTCCAAGAGTTGAAGTAATATTTCAAGCAAATGCCCGGGTTTAGAGATATGAAGTCTCCAATAAGTTCTATGGCTGCAAGATGGAGGAGAGTAGTTCTGTTAGTGAACACATACTCAAAATGTCTAGGTATCATAACCACTTGACTCAGCTGGGAGTCGAACTTCCAGTTGATACTGTTATTGAAAAAGTTCTTCAATCACTGCCACCCAGCTACAAAGGCTTCATGATGAACTATAATATGCAAGGGATGAATAAAACGATTCCCAAGTTCTTCACGATGCTTAAGGCTGTGAAGGTAGAAATCAAGAAGGAGCATCAAGTGTTGATGGTTAACAAGACCACTAGTTTCAAGAAAAAGGGCAAGGGAAATAAAGGTAACTTCAAGAAGAATGGCAAGCAAGTTGCCACTCCTGGGAAGAAACCTAAAGTTGGTCCCATGCCTAATACTGAGTGCTTCTACTACAAAGTAAATGGTCACTGGAAGCGAAACTGCCCCAAATACTTGGAGGATAAGAAGATGACAAAGTGAACAAAGGTATATTTGATATACATGTCATTGATGTGTACCTTACTAATGCTCCTAGTAGCGCTTGGGTATTTGCTACTAGTTCGGTTGCTTATATTTATAACTCAAAACAGGAGTTACGGAATAAATGAAGATTGGCTAAGGACGAGGCGATGATGCGCGTCGGGAATGGTTCCAAGATCGATGTGATCGCCTTGGCACACTACCTATACATCTACCTTCGGGATTAGTTTTAGATCTAAATAATTGCTATTTGGTGCCAGCATTGAGCATGAACATTATATTTGGATCTTGTTTAATGCGAGATGGTTATTCATTTAAATCAGAGAATAATGGTTGTTCTATTTATATGAGTAATATTCTTTTATGGTCATGCACCCTTGATGAATGGTTTATTCTTATTGAATCTCGATCCTAGTGATACACATATTCATAATATTGATGCCAAAAGATGCAAAGTTGATAATGATAGTCCAACATATGTGTGGCACTGCCGTTTAGGTCATATTGGTGTGAAGCGCATGAAGAAACTCCATGCGGATTGACTTCTGGAATCACTTAATTATGAATCATTTGATACTTGCGATCCATGCCTCATGGGCAAGATGACTAAAACTCCATTCTACAGAACAATGGAGCGAGCTAATGACTTATTGGAAATAATACATACCTATGTATGCGGTCCGATGAGTGTTGAAGCACGCGGCGGCTATTTTTATTTTCTGACCTTCACAAATGATTTCAGTAGGTATGGGTATATATACTTAAGAAACACAAGTCTGAAACATTTGAAAAGTTCAAAGAATTTTAGAGTGAAGTGGAAAATCATCGTAACAAGAAAATAAAGTTTCTACGATCTGATCATGGAGGCAGATGTTTGAGTTACGAGTTTGGCCTTCATTTAAAACAATGTGGAATTGTTTCACAACTCACGCCACCTGGAACACCACAGCATAATAGTGTCCGAACATCATAACCATACTTTATTGGATATGGTGCATTCTATGATGTCTCTTACCGATTTACCACTATCGTTTTGGGGTTATGCATTATAGACAGTTGCATTCACGTTAAATAGGACACCGTCTAAATCCATTGAGATGACACTGTATGAATTGTGGTTTGGCAAGAAATCTCAGTTGTCATTTCGTAGAGTTTGGGGTTGCGACACTTATGTCAAAAGGCTTCAGCCTGATAAGCTCAAACCCAAATCGGAGAAGTGTATCTTCATAGGATACCCTAAGAAACAATTCGGTACACCTTCTACCACAGATCCGAAGGCAAGATCTTTGTTGCCAAGAATGGAACCTTTCTAGAGAAGGAGTTTCTCTCGAAAGAAGTCAGTGGGAGGAAAGTAGAACTCGATGAGGTAATTGTACCTTCTCTCGAATTGGAAAGTAGTACATCAGAGAAATCTGTTCCCGTGATGCCTACACCAACTAGAGAGGAAGCTAATGATGATGATCATGAAACTTTGGATCAGGTTACTACTGGACCTCGTAGGTCGAACAAAGCACGTTCCGCACCAGAGTGGTACGGTAATCCTGTCCTAGAAATCATGTTATTAGACCATGGCGAACCTACGAACTATGAAGAACCTATGATGAGCCTAGATTCTGATAAATGGCTTGTGGCCATGAGATCTGAGATAAGATCCATGTATGAGAACAAAGTGTGGACTTTGGTGGATTTTCCCAATGATCGGCAAGCCATTGAGAATAAATGGATCTTCAAGAAGAAGATAGACGCTGATGGTAATGTCACCATCTACAAAGCTCGACTTGTTGCAGAAGGTTTTCGACAAGTTCAAGGGGTTGACTACAATGAGACCTTCTCACCTGTAGCGATGCTTAAGTCAGTCTGAATCATGTTAGCAGTTGCCGCATTTTATAATTATGAAATCTTGCAAATGGACGTCAAAACTGCATTCCTTAGTGCAACCAGAAGGTTTTGTCGATCCGAAAGGTGTTAACAAAGTGTGCAAGCTCCAGCAATCCATCTATGGACTGGTGCAAGCATCTCAGAGTTGGAATATATGCTTTGATGAGGTGATCAAAGCATATGGTTTTATACAGACTTATGGTGAAGCTTGTATTACAAGAAAGTGAGTGGGAGCTCTGTAGCATTTCTGATATTATGGGCCTGTTCTTTTAGGCGGCTTAAGAAATAGGTTGCCTCTCCCCAGCTTAAAAAATAAGTTGTTCCAAAAATTTGTTGAGGCTTCTAGATTAGTAATCCCATAACTAGTTTAGAAGCCCCAATGAATGAGGGAGACAACTTATGGAAAAAGCTGAGGAGGAGGTGGCTTATTTTCTAAGCCGCCAAAAGAACTGGCCCTATATGTGGATAACATATTGTTAATTGTAAATGATATAGAATTTCTGGATAGCATAAAAGGATACTTGAATAAGAATTTTTCAATGAAAGACCTCAGTGAAGCTGCTTATATATTGGGCATCAAGATCTATAGGGATAGATCGAGACGCTTAATAGGACTTTCACAAAGCACATACCATGATAAGGTTTTGAAGAAGTTCAAAATGGATCAGTCAAAGAAAGGGTTCTTGCCTATGTTACAAGGTGTGAAATTGAGTGAGGCTGAAAGCCCGACCACTGCAGAAGATAGAGAGAAAGTGAACATCATTCCCTATGCCTCAGCCATAGGTTCTATCATGTATGCTATGTTGTCTACCAAACCTGATGTGTGTCTTGCCATTAGTTTAGCAGGGAGGTACCAAAGTAATCCAAGAGTGGATCACTGGATAGCGGTCAAGAACATCCTAAAGTGCCTGAAAAGGACCAAGGATATGTTTCTCGTTTATGGAGGCGACGAAGAGCTTGTCGTAAATGGTTACGTCGATGCTAGCTTGACACCGAATGACTCTAAGTCACAAACTGGATATGTATTTATATTGAATGGTGGAGCTGTTGGTTGGTGCAGTTCCAAGAAGAGCGTCGTGGCGGGATCTACGTGTGAAGCGGAGTACATAGCTACTTCGGAAGTAGCTCATGAAGGAGTTCATATCTGATCTGGGTGTAATACCCAGTGCATCGGGTCCAATGAAAGTCTTTTGTGCCAACACTAGAGAAATTGCCTTGGCGAAGGAATCCAGGTTTCACAAGAGAACCAACACATCAAGAGACGCTTCAAATCTATTCATGAAAATGTCGAGGATGGAGACATAGAAGTTTGCAAAATACACACAGATCTAAATGTAATAGACCCATTGACTAAGCCTCTTCCGCAAGCATAACATGATCAGCAACAAGACTCCATGGGTGTTAGATTCATTACTATGTAATCTAGATTATTGACTCTAGTGCAAGTGGGAAACTATGACACCCCCCATTCAATCATACACTAATCATACATGCAAATGTGTAAGATCAAGATCAGGGACTCATGGGAAGGTATCACAACACAACTCTAGACACAAATTAAAATAATACAAGCTTTATATTGCAAGCCATGGGCCTTGAGGGCTCGAATACAAACGAGTCAGCGAAAGCAATAATATCTGAGTACAGACATAAGTTAAACAAGTTTGCCTTAAGAAGGCTAGCACAAAAGCAACAATGATCGAAAATGCAAGGCCTCCTACCTGGGAGCCTCCTAACTACTCCTGGTCGTCGACGGTCTCCATGTAGTAGTAGGCACCCTCGCGGTAGTAGTAGTCGTCCGTGGTGGCGTATGGCTCCTGGGATCTGTCATCTGGTCGCAACAATAGGGTATGGGGGAAAAAGGGGTAGCAAAGCAACCGTACTCATCCAAAGTACTCGCAAGACTTACATCATAAATAAACTAAGTATGCATCTATATCAAAGGAATGGGTTGTATCTGTGGATTGAACTGCAGAAATGCCAGAATAGAGGGAAGGCCTAGCCTATCGAAGACTAGCATCTTCAAGCATATTGCAGCATTAGAAGAGTTAAGAGTAACATAGTATGTTAGTAGTAAGTATGTTATAACATCGCCCAAAGATCACCTTCTCGACTCCCTGCGCGGAAGCAATCCCAGAGCCATCATATCCATTACTCATGCCTCAGCATCTAGTTCTAGTTGTATCGATCAGGATACAACTCCGAGCGTCCATTACCATGGACACGGCTATTAGAATAGATAATACTTCCCTGCAGGGGTGCACAAACTTACCCAACACACTCGATTAACTCCGGACGGACACACCATCAGTTCATGACCGGCCTCGGCCAATCAACATGCCTCAACCCTACCTAGGCTAAACAAATAGGCAAGCATGTTGGTCTACATCCAAGCACGCAGGGGTCTTGGGCCCATCGCCCTTTGCACTCCTGCATGTTGTGAACGCGTCCGGTGAGCAGACCTAGCTGCCTCCTTAAACAAGGCAAGTTCTTACGCAGTCCAACTCGGTGCGCGCCACTCAGTCGCTGACGTCTAAAGAGCTTCGGCTGATACATACGACGCAGAGTGGCCATACTTATTCATGTGTGGTGGTTAGTGCGAAAAAGGCTAGAGGCATACTTGGATCTGTTGGAAATATGCCCTAGAGGCAATAATAAAAGGATTATTATTGTATTTCCTTGTTCATGATAATTGTCTTTTATTCATGCTATAATTGTGTTATCCGGAAATCGTAATACATGTGTGAATACATAGACACCAACATGTACCTAGTAAGCCTCTAGTTGACTAGCTCGTTGATCAACAGATAGTCATGGTTTCCTGACTATGGACACTGAATGTCATTGATAACGAGATCACATCATTAGGAGAATGATGTGATGGACAAGACCCAATCCTAAACATAGCACAAGATCGTATAATTCGTTTGCTAGAGTTTTTCCAATGTCAAGTATATTTTCCTTAGACCATGAGATCGTGTAACTCCCGAATACCGTAGGAGTGCTTTGGGTGTACCAAACGTCACAACGTAACTGGGTGACTATAAAGGTATACTACGGGTATCTCCGAAAGTGTCTGTTGGGTTGACACGGATCAAGACTGGGATTTGTCACTCTGTATGACGGAGAGGTATCTCTGGGCCCACTCGGTAATGCATCATCATAATGAGCTCAAAGTGACAAAGTGTCTGGTCACGTGATCATGCATTACGGTACGAGTAAAGTGACTTGCCGGTAATGAGATTGAACGAGGTATTGGGATACCGACGATCGAATCTCGGGCAAGTAACGTACCGATTGACAAAGGGAATTGTATACGGGGTTGCTTCAATCCTCGACATCGTGGTTCATCCGATGAGATCATCGAGGAGCATGTGGGATCCAACATGGGTATCCAGATCCTACTGTTGGTTATTGACCGAAGAGCCGTCTCGGTCATGTCTACATGTCTCCCGAACCCGTAGGGTCTACACACTTAAGGTTCGGTGACGCTAGGGTTGTAGAGATATGAATATGCAGTAACCCTAAAGTTGTTCGGAGTCCCGGATGAGATCCCGAACGTCACGAGGAGTTCCGGAATGGTCCGGAGGTGAAGAATTATATATAGGAAGTGCAGTTACGGCCATCGGGAGAGTTTCGGGGGTCACCGGTATTGTACCGGGACCACCGGAAGGGTCCCGGGGGTCCACCGGGTGGGGCCACCCGTCCCGGAGGGCCCCATGGGCCAAAGTGGGGAGGGGAACCAGCCCATAGTGGGCTGGTGCACCCCCCGTGGCCCACCCCATGCGCCTAGGGTTGGGAACCCTAGGGTGGGGGGCGCCCCATCTGGCTTGGGGGGCACTCCACCCCTTGGCCGCCCCCCCCCCCAGGAGATCCCATCTCCTAGGGTCGGCGCACCCCCTAGGGGGCCTATATAAAGGGGGGGAGGGGCAGCCGCATCCTTGAGTCTTGGCGCCTCCCTCTCCCCTGCTACACCTCTCCCTCTCGTAGTAGAACGGCGAAGCCCTGCTGCGGTGACCCCTGCATCCACCACCACGCCGTCGTGCTGCTGGATCTTCATCAACCTCTCCTCCCCCCTTGCTGGATAAAGAAGGAGGAGACGTCACGCTGACCGTACGTGTGTTGAACGAGGAGGTGTCGTCCGTTCGGCGCTAGGATCTCCGGTGATTTGGATCACATCGAGTACGACTTCCTCATCCCCGTTCTTTGAATGCTTCCACGCGTGATCTACAAAGGTATGTAGATGCAATCCGATCACTCTTTGCTAGATGAACTCATAGATGGATGTTGGTGAAACCATAGGAAATTTTTTGTTTTCTGCAACGTTCCCCAACAGTGGCATCATGAGCTAGGTCTATGCGTAGTTCTCTTTGCACGAGTAGAACACAATTTGTTGTGGGCGTAGATGTTGTCAACTTTCTTGCCGCTACTAGTCTTATTTTGCTTCAGCAGTATTGTGGGATGAAGCGGCCTGGACCAACCTTACACGTACGCTTACGTGAGACCGGTTCCACCGACTGACATGCACTAGTTGCATAAGGTGGCTGGCGGGTGTCTGTCTCTCCCACTTTAGTTGGAGCAGATTCGATGAAAAGGGTCCTTATGAAGGGTAAATAGAAGTTGACAAATCACATTGTGGCTTTCACGTAGGTAAGAAAACGTTCTTGCTAGAACCCTATTGCAGCCACGTAAAACTTGCAACAATAATTAGAGGACGTCTAACCTGTTTTGCAGCAAGTGTTTTGTGATGTGATATGGCCAAAGTTGTGATGAATGATGAATGATATATATGTGATGTATGAGATGTTCATGCTATTGTAATAGGAATCACGACTTGCATGTCGATGAGTATGACAACCGGCAGGAGCCATAGGAGTTGTCTTTATTTTTTGTATGACCTGCGTGTCATTGAGAAACGCCATGTAAATTACTTTACTTTATTGCTAAACGTGTTAGCCATAGTGGTAGAAGTAATAGTTGGCGAGCAACTTCATGGAGACACGATGATGGAGATCATGATGATGGAGATCATGGTGTCATGCCGGTGACAAGATGATCATGGAGCCCCAAGATGGAGATCAAAGGAGCTATGTGATATTGGCCATATCATGTCACTATTATTATTTGATTACATGTGATGTTTATCATGTTTTTGCATCTTGTTTACTTAGAACGACGGTAGTAAATAAGATGATCCCTTATAATAATTTCAAGAAAGTGTTCCCCCTAAGTGTGCACCGTTACGACAGTTCGTTGTTTCGAAGCACCACGTGATGATCGGGTGTGATAGATTCCAACGTTCACATACAACGGGTGTAAGACAGATTTACACATGCAAACACTTAGGTTGACTTGACGAGCCTAGCATGTACAGACATGGCCTCGGAACACAGAAGACCGAAAGGTCGAGCATGAGTCGTATAGAAGATACGGTCAACATGAAGATGTTCACCGATGTTGGCTAGTCCGTCTCACGTGATGATCAGCCACGGCCTAGTTAACTCGGATCATGTTATACTTAGATGACTGGAGGGATGTCTATCTAAGTGGGAGTTCATTGAATAATTTGTTTAGATGAACTTAATTATCATGAACTTAGTCTAAAATCTTTACAACATGTATTGTAGATCAAATGGCCAACGTTGTCCTCAACTTCAACGCGTTCCTAGAGAAAACCAAGCTGAAAGACGATGGTAGCAACTATACGGACTGGGTCCGGAACCTGAGGATCATCCTCATAGCTGCCAAGAAAGATTATGTACTACAAGCACCGCTAGGTGACGCACCTGTTCTCCCTGCAGAACAAGACGTTATGAACGCTTGGCAGACACGTACCAATGATTACTCCCTCGTTCAGTGCGGCATGCTTTACAGCTTAGAACCGGGGCTCCAAAAGCGTTTTGAGAGACACGGAGCATATGAGATGTTCGAAGAGCTGAAAATGGTTTTTCAAGCTCATGCCCGGGTCGAGAGATATGAAGTCTCCGACAAGTTCTTCAGTTGTAAGATGGAGGAAAATAGTTCTGTCAGTGAGCACATACTCACTATGTCAGGGTTACATAACCGCTTGACTCAGCTGGGAGTTAATCTCCCAGATGATGCGGTCATTGACAGAATCCTTTAGTCGCTTCCACCGAGCTACAAGAGCTTTGTGATGAACTTCAATATGCAGGGGATGGAAAAGACCATTCCTGAAGTATTTGCAATGCTGAAATCAGCAGAGGTAGAAGTCAAAAAGGAACATCAAGTGTTGATGGTGCATAAAACCACTAAGTTCAAGAAAGGCAAGGGTAAGAAAAACTTCAAGAAGGACGGCAAGGGAGTTGCCGCGCCCGGCAAGCAAGCTGTCGGGAAGAAGCCAAAGAATAGACCCAAGCACGAGACTGAGTGCTTTTATTGCAAGGAAAGTGGTCACTGGAAGCGGAACTGCCCCAAATACTTAGCGGACAAGAAGGCCGGCAAAACGAAAGGTATATGTATATACATGTAATTGATGTCTACCTTACCAGTACTCGTAGTAGCTCCTGGGTATTTGATACCGGTGTAGTTCCTCGCATTTGTAACTCAAAGCAGGAGCTACGGAATAAGCGGAGACTGGCAAAGGACGAGGTAACGATGCACGTCGGGAATGGTTCCAAGGTCAATGTGATCGCCGTCGGCACGCTACCTCTACATTTACCTACAGGATTAGTTTTAAACCTCAATAATTGTTATTTAGTGCCAGCTTTGAGCATGAACATTGTATCAGGATCTCGTTTAATTCGAGATGGCTACTCATTTAAATCCGAGAATAATGGTTGTTCTATTTATATGAGAGATATGTTTTATGGTCATGCTCCGATGGTGAATGGTTTATTCTTAATGAATCTCGAGCGTAATGCTACACATATTCATAGTGTGAGTACCAAAAGATGTAAGGTTGATAATGATAGTCCCACATACTTGTGGCACTACCGCCTTGGTCACATAGGTGTCAAACGCATGAAGAAGCTCCATGCAGATGGAATTTTAGAGTCTCTTGATTACGAATCATTTGACACATGCGAACCATGCCTCATGGGTAAAATGACCAAGACTCCGTTCTCAGGAAAAATGGAGCGAGCAACCAACTTATTGGAAATCATACATACTAATGTGTGCGATCTAATGAGTGTTGAGGCTCGCGGTGGTTATCATTATGGTCTCACCCTCACTGATGACTTGAGTAGATATGGGTATGTCTACTTAATGAAACACAAGTCTAAGACCTTTGAAAGTTTCAAGGAATTTCAGAGTGAGGTTGAGAATCAACATGACAGGAAAATCAAGTTCCTGCGATCAGATCATGGAGGAGAATACTTGAGTCACGAATTTGGCACACACTTAAGAAAATGTGGAATAGTTCCACAACTCACGCCGCCTGGAACACCTCAGTGTAATGGTGTGTCCGAACATCGTAATCACACTCTATTAGATATGGTGCGATCTATGATGTCTCTTACCGATTTACCGCTATCATTTTGGGGCTATGCTTTAGAGACTGCCGCATTCACTTTAAATAGGGCTCCGTCAAAATCCGTTGAGACGACACCGTATGAGTTATGGTTTGGGAAGAAACCTAAGCTGTCGTTTCTAAAAGTTTGGGGATGCGATGCTTATGTCAAGAAACTTCAACCTGAAAAGCTCGAACCCAAGTCGGAAAAATGCGTCTACATAGGATACCCTAAAGAAACTATTGGGTATACCTTCTACCTCAGATCCTAATGCAAGATCTTTGTTGCCAAGAATGGATCCTTTCTAGAGAAGGAGTTTCTCTCGAAAGAAGTAAGTGGGAGGAAAGTAGAACTTGATGAAGTATTACCTCTTGAATCGGCAAATGGCGCAACTCAAGAAAATGTTCCTGAGGTGCCTGCACCGACTAGAGAGGAAGTTAATGATGATGATCATGAAACTTCAGATCAAGTTGCTACTGAACTTCGTAGGTCCACAAGGACACGTTCCGCACCAGAGTGGTACGGCAACCCTGTCTTGGAAATCATGTTGTTGGACAACGGTGAACCTTCGAACTATGAAGAAGCGATGGCGGGCCCGGATTCTGACAAATGGATGGAAGCCATGAAATCCGAGATAGGATCCATGTATGAAAACGAAGTATGGACTTTGACTGACTTGCCCGTTGAGCGGCGAGCCATAGAAAATAAATGGATCTTTAAGAAGAAGACAGACACGGATGGTAATGTGACCATCTATAAAGCTCGGCTTGTCGCTAAGGGTTATCGACAAGTTCAAGGGGTTGACTACGATGAGACTTTCTCACCGGTAGCGAAGCTGAAGTCCGTCCGAATCATGTTAGCAATTGTCGCATTCTATGATTATGAGATATGGCAAATGGACGTCAAAACGGCATTCCTTAATGGTTTCCTTAAGGAAGAATTGTATATGATGCAGCGGTTTTGTCGATCCTAAGAATGCTGACAAGGTGTGCAAACTCCAACGCTCGATTTATGGGCTGGTGCAAGCATCTCGGAGTTGGAACATTCGCTTTGATGAGATGATCAAAGCGTTTGGGTTTATGCAGACTTATGGAGAAGCCTGCGTTTACAAGAAAGTGAGTGGGAGCTCTGTAGCATTTCTCATATTATATGTAGATGACATACTTTTGATGGGAAATGATATAGAGCTTTTGGACAACATTAAGGCCTACTTGAATAAGAGTTTTTCAATGAAGGACCTTGGAGAAGCTGCTTATATATTAGGCATCAAGATCGATAGAGATAGATCAAGACGCCTCATAGGTCTTTCACAAAGCACATACCTTGATAAGATATTGAAGAAGTTCAATATGGATCAGTCTAAGAAGGGGTTCTTGCCTGTGTTGCAAGGTGTGAAATTGAGCTCAGCTCAATGTCTGACCACGGCAGAAGATATAGAAGAGATGAGTGTCATCCCCTATGCCTCAGCCATAGGTTCTATTATGTATGCCATGCTGTGTACCAGACCTGATGTAAACCTTGTCGTAAGTTTGGTAGGTAGGTACCAAAGTAATCCCGGCAAGGAACACTGGACAGCGGTCAAGAATATCCTTAAGTACCTGAAAAGGACTAAGGAAATGTTTCTCGTTTATGGAGGTGACGAAGAGCTCGTCGTAAAGGGTTACGTCGATGCTAGCTTCGACACAGATCTGGATGACTCTAAGTCACAAACCGGATACGTGTATATTTTGAATGGTGGGGCAGTAAGCTGGTGCAGTTGCAAGCAGAGCATCGCGGCGGGATCTACATGTGAAGCGGAGTACATGGCAGCCTCGGAGGCAGCACATGAAGCGATTTGGGTGAAGGAGTTCATCACCGACCTAGGAGTCATACCCAATGCGTCGGGGCCGATCAAACTCTTCTGTGACAACACTGGAGCTATTGCACTTGCCAAGGAGCCCAGGTTTCACAAGAAGACCAGGCACATCAAGCGTCGCTTCAACTCCATTCGTGAAAATGTTCAAGATGGAGACATAGATATTTGCCAAGTACATACGGACCTGAATGTAGCAGATCCGTTGACTAAACCTCTCCCTAGAGCAAAACATGATCAACACCAGAATTCCATGGGTGTTCGATTCATCACAATGTAACTAGATTATTGACTCTAGTGCAAGTGGGAGACTGTTGGAAATATGCCCTAGAGGCAATAATAAAAGGATTATTATTGTATTTCCTTGTTAATGATAATTGTCTTTTATTCAAGCTATAATTGTGTTATCCGGAAATCGTAATACATGTGTGAATACATAGACACCAACATGTCCCTAGTAAGCCTCTAGTTGACTATCTCATTGATCAACAGATAGTCATGATTTCCTGACTATGGACATTGAATGTCATTGATAACGAGATCACATCATTAGGAGAATGATGTGATGGACAAGACCCAATCCTAAACATAGCACAAGATCGTATAGTTCGTTTGCTAGAGTTTTTCCAATGTCAAGTATCTTTTCCTTAGACCATGAGATCGTGTAACTCCCAGATACCGTAGGAGTGCTTTGGGTGTACCAAACGTCACAACGTAACTGGGTGACAATAAAGGTATACTACGGGTATCTACGAAAGTGTCTGTTGGGTTGACACGGATCAAGACTGGGATTTGTCACTCCGTATGACGGAGAGGTATCTCTAGGCCCACTAGGTAATGCATCATCATAATGAGCTCAAAGTGACCAAGTGTCTGGTCACGTGATCATGCATTACGGTACGAGTAAAGTGACTTGCCGGTAACAAGATTGAACGAGGTATTGGGATACCGACGATCGAATCTCGGGCAAGTAACATACCGATTTACAAAGGGAATTGTATACGGGGTTGCTTCAAACCTCGACATCATGGTTCATCCGATGAGATCATCGAGGAGCATGTGGGAGCCAACATGGGTATCCAGATCCCGCTGTTGGTTATTGACCGGAGAGCCGTCTCGGTCATGTCTACATGTCTCCCGAACCCGTAGGGTCTACACACTTAAGGTTCGATGACGCTAGGGTTGTAGAGATATGAATATGCAGTAACCCAAAAGTTGTTCGGAGTCCTGGATGAGATCCCGGACGTCACGAGGAGTTCCGGAATGGTCCGGAGCTGAAGAATTATATATAGGAAGTGCAGTTACGGCCATCGGGAGAGTTTTGGGGGTTACCTGTATTGTACCGGGACCACCGGAAGGGTCCCGGGGGTCCACCGGGTGGGGCCACCCATCTCGGAGGGGCCCATGGGCCAAAGTGGGGAGGGGAACCAGCCCATAGTGGGCTGGTGCGCCCCCCTTGGCCCACCCCATGCGCCTAGGGTTGGGAACCCTAGGGTGGGGGTGCCCCACCTGGCTTGGGGGGCACTCCACCCCTTGGCCGCCCCCCCCCCCTAGGAGATCCCATCTCCTAGGGCCGGCGCACCCCCTAGGGGGCCTATATAAAGGGGGGGAGGGAGGGGCAGCCGCACCCTTGAGTCTTGGCGCCTCCCTCTCCCCTGCTACACCTCTCCCTCTCGTAGTAGAACGGCGAAGCCCTGCTGCGGTGACCCCTGCATCCACCACCACGCCGTCGTGCTGCTGGATCTTCATCAACCTCTCCTCCCCCCTTGCTGGATCAAGAAGGAGGAGACGGCACGCTGACTGTACGTGTGTTGAATGCGGAGGTGCCGTCCGTTCGGCGCTAGGATCTCCGGTGATTTGGATCACGTCGAGTACGACTTCCTCATCCCCGTTCTTTGAACGCTTCCGCGCGTGATCTACAAAGGTATGTAGATGCAATCCGATCACTCGTTGCTAGATGAACTCATAGATGGATCTTGGTGAAACCGTAGGAAAAATTTTGTTTTCTACAACGTTCCCCAACAGGATCACCTATTCAAACCGTTAGTGTCTTGGTAGCACGCGGTAACGATCAATGATCCATGATATATGGTGTCGTCACCCCATCTCACGGACTTGCGGCAGGGGCTAAGAATGCCCGGCCGCGCCGCGTGGAAAAACTCGCGGGTATCCTGCAGATCAACCCGACTACACATAAACTCGCGGGTACACTCACGGTCAACCCGACTTCACATTTCTCTCGCAGGTACCCCTCGGGGCCGACCCGACTTCAGTCATGGTTCTGTGGTAAAGTCAAATGTAACCATGTGTCCAAAACAGCAAGGGGAACACGGGGAATCACCCTCGATGGATTCCCACTCGATGTAACCGTCAAGGTGGACTTGGAGGAATCACCCTCGATGGTCCACACTTGACGGGTTGCACAATGATGTCTACTACGCAACTTTATTCTTGTACACACGTGTTGGGGATCCAAGCAGAGTTTTGTAGGACAATAGCAATTTCCCCTCAAGTGGATGACCTAAGGTTTATCAATCCGTGAGAGCTGTAGGATGAAGATGGTCTCTCTCAAACGACCCTGCAACAAATAAAAGAAATATCGTGTGTCCCCAACACACCCAATACAATGGCAAATTGTATCGGTGCACTAGTTCGGCGAAGAGATGGTGATAAAAGTGTAATATTGATGGTAGAAATATATTTTTATAATCTGAATAAATAAAAACATCAAGGTAGAAAATAGTAAACGGGCACAAAACGGTATTGCAATGCTTGAAAATGAGGCCTATGGTCCGTACTTTCGCTACTGCAATCTCTCAACATTGCTAATATAATTGGATCATATAACCGTCCCTCAACGTGCAAGGAAGAATCACTCCAAATTTCCTATCTAGTGAAGAACATAAGACGGAATTGTTTGTAGGGTACGAAACCACCTCAAAGCTATTCTTTCCGATCAATCTATCCTAGAGTTCGTACTAAAATAACACGAAGCTATTCTTTCCGATCAATCTAACAAAGAGTTCACACTAAAATAACACCAAAGGAAATTCAGATTCATAATATTCAATCCAACACAAAGAACTTCAAAGAGTGCCCCAAGATTTCTACCGGAGAAACAAAGACAAGAACGTGCATCAACCCCTATGCATAGATTACCCCAATGTCACCTCGAGAATCCGCGAGTTGAGTGCAAAAACATATATCAAGTGAACCAATACGATACCCATTGTCACCACGAGTATTCAATTGCAAGACATATATCAAGTGTTTTCAAATCCATAAAAGTATTCAATCCGATAACAACGAAATCTCAAAGGGAAAACTCAATTCATCACAATAAGATAGAGAGGGGAAAACACCATATGATCTGACTATATTAACAAAGCCCGTGATACATCAAGATCGTGACATCTCAAGAACACGAGAGAGAGAGAGAGAGAGAGAGATTAAACACATAGCTACTGGTACAAACCCTCAACCCTGAGGGTGGACTACTCCCTCCTCATCGTGATGGCCGCCGGGATGATGAAGATGGCCACCGGTGATGATTTCCCCCTCCGGCAAAGTGCTAGACCGGGGTCTAGATTGGTTTTCGGTGGCTAAAGAGCCTTGCGGTGGCGGAACTTCTGATCTAGGTTAACCCCAAGGGTTTCTGGAATTTTTGGGAATTTATAGGGTAAAGAGGGGGTGCGGGAGGCCACTGTGGTGGGCACAACCCACCTGGGCGCGCCTGGGCCCCCAGGCGCGCCCTGGTGGGTTGTGCCCCCCCTCAGGGCAACCACTAGGTGCTTCTCGGGCCCACTGGTGGTCTTCTGGTCCATAAAAAATCCACAAAAAGTTTCGCGTGTTTGGACTCCGTTTGATATTGATTTCCAGCGATGTAAAAAACAAGCAAAAACAGCAAGTGGCACTGGGCACTGGGTCAATAGGTTAGTACCAAAAATGATATAAAGTTGCTATAAAATGATTGTAAAACATCCAAGAATGGTAATAAAATAGCATGAATACTTCATAAATTATAGATACGTTGGAGACATATCAGCATCCCCAAGCTTAATTCCTACTCGTCCTCGAGTAGGTAAATGATAAAAGAAATAATTTATGAAGTGTGAATGCTATCAAAGTGCACAAGTTTGATCAATGAAAATTTCAATCACTTTTCCTAACATCATAACATCAATTCTTTCTCATAAAATTTATCATGTTAAAGTAGCAAGCAATTCACATGTTAAGGTTCAAACAATGAATTCTCTTGAAACTCAACAACCTATGTTCTCAGTCACCAAGCAATTGTAATCCAACTTATTCAACAGAGTTTAAGTAAGATCTCCACATACTCAACCGTCATATAGTCTTCTGTGATTGCTAACACTCGCCGCATACACATGAGCAAAACGTTTCAACCGGACACATAGAAAGATAGGGGCTTATAATTTTGCTTCCCAACGTATTCACCTCAAGGGTGATGTCAACAATAATAACTCATGCTACCCATATCCAACTGGATATATGTGCCTAGATCTTTCCTCGCCACATGATGCTTGCCAAAAGAGAAAAATAAAAAGAAATAGAGAGAAAAACTTTGACTCTTGCATGAAAGTAAATACATAAAAGTAAAAGATAGGCCCTTCGCAGAGGGAAGCAGAGGTTGCCATGCGCTTATTTGTTTGTATGCTCAACCCCTTAGTGCAAAAGAACGTCACGTTATATTGCCCCTTTATGATAGCAACCTTTATTATGCAGTCTGTCACTTTTATTCTTTGCCATCACAAGTTCGTACAACGCTCAATTTTCTCTTACACTAAATGATCTAAAACTTTTAGAAGCAATTTTTATTGCCTTATTACATCGATGACAACTTACTTGAAGGATCTTATTCAATCCCTAGGTAGGTATGGTGGACTCTTGAAAATAAGATTTGGGTTTAAGGGGTTTTGGATGCACAAATAGTATCTCTACTTGGTGCGGAATTTTTGCCTAGAAAATATGGGGGGCAAGCACCACATGTTGAAGGATCTGTGACAATATAACTTCTATGTGAATATGAACAAACATAAACCATTATGTTGTCTTCCTTGTCCAACGTCAACAATTTTGGCATATGATATTTTGATGGGGGCTCACAATCACAAAATATTTCCATGATAGTGTATTTGCATGTGAAAGTTCTCTTCCTTATACTAATTATTCATGAATTGCTTGTATGACCAATATTGTGATTGTCAAGCCTCAAAGGATTTCAGTTTCTAAACCCAATGTGAAGCTATCAATAGGCATGATATGATTTCAACTTCATGACATTCAATTTATTCAACAATTTACTCATAGGATATAAGTGAAGCAAAAGAGTAAATGACAAGCTACTCCAAAAAGATATAAGTGAAGATCAAATGAGTAGTTAAGTAAATAGATAGCTATGTGAGGACTCTCTCTTATTCAAAACTTTCAGATCTAAGTATTTTATTAAAACAACAAGCAAAATGAAAATAAAATGTCATTTAAAGGATAGCACAACTCATGTGAATAAGCAAAAACTTAGTATTAACCGATACTAACCGATAATTGTTGATGAAGAAAGGTGGGATGCCTACCGGGGCATCCCCAAGCTTAGATGCCTGAGACTTTTTGAAATATTATCTTGGGATGCCTTGGGCATCCCCAAGCTTGAGCTTTTGTGTCTCCTTAATTCCTTTTATATCGCGGTTTCCCTAAATCTTAAAAACTTCATCCACACAAAACTCAATAAGAACTCATGAGATAAGTTAGTATAAACCAATGCAAAAAAATTATCATTCTCTACTATAGGAAATCACTAAAATTATTATTCAACATTGCATACTAAATTGCTTTGCATATTTAATACTCCTATCCTCAAATAGAATCATTAAACAAGCAAACATATGCAAACAATGCAAACATAACAGCAATCTTCCAAAATAGTACAGTCTGTAAAGAATGCAAGAGTATCAATACTTCTTCAAATCCAAAAGTTGTGAAATTTACCACAGTGTAGAAAATTTATTAGAGCACATGATGACCCACAAGTATAGGGGAACAATTGTAGCTCTTTTCGATAAGTAAGAGTGTCGAACCCAACGAGGAGCAAAAGGAAATGACAAGTGGTTTTCAGTAAGGTAATGTCTACAAGTGCTGAAACTGTAAGTAGCAGAGTAGTTTGATAGCAAGGTAATTTGTAATGAGCAAGTAATGAAAGTAGTAACAAAGGTGCAGCAAGGTAGCCCAATCCTTTTTAGGCAAAGGAAAGGCCAAACGGTCTCTTATGATAAGCAAAGCGTTCTTGAGGGTACACGGGAATTTCATATAGTCACCTTCATCATGTTGGCTTAATTCGTGTTCGGTACTTTGATAATTTGACATGTGGGTGGCCCGGTGCTTAGGTGTTGTTATTACTTGAACAAACCTCTTACTTATGATTAACCCTCCCGCAAGCATCCACAACTATGAGAAAAGTATTGAGAATACATTCTAACCATAGCATTAAACTTTTGGATCCAATCGGTCCCTTACGGAATAGCGCATAAATTGGGGTTTAAGCTTCTGTCACTCTCGCAACCCATCATCTAATTGCTACTCCACAATGCATTCCCTCATGCCCAAATATGGTGAAGTATCATGTAGTCAATGTTCACATGACACCACTAAGGAAATCACAACATACATACTATCAAAATATCGAACACATATCAAGTTCACATGATTACTTGCAACATGATTTCTCCCGTGACCTCAGGAACAAAAGTAACTACTCACAAACGATAATAATGCTCAAGATCAGATGGGTATTAAATAGCATACTGGATCTAAACATATAATCTTCCACCAAATAAACCATATAGTAATCAAGTACAAGATGTAATCAACACTACTAGTCACCCACAAGCACCAATCTATAGTTCTGGTAATAAGATTGAACACAAGAGATGAACTAGGGTTTGATAGGAGGTGGTTCTATTGAAGATGTTGATGGAGATTTCCCTCCCCAAGATGGGAGAGTTGGTGGTGATGATGATGATGACGATGATTTCCCCCTCCGGGAGGGAAGTTCCCCCGGCGAAATCGCTCCGCCGGAGGACAAAAGTGCTCCTGCCCAAGTTCTGCCTCGAGACGGCGGCGCACCATCCTGAAAGTCCTATCCTTATTTTTTTTCTAGGTCAAAATGACTTATATACCAGAAGATGGGCACTGGAGGTGGGCGTGGGTGAGCACAACCCACTAGGGCGCGCCTAGGCTGCCTGGCGTGCCCAGGTGGGTTGTGCCCACCTGGTGGGACCTCTCTAGTAGTGATTTGCTCCAATATTCGTCAAATATTCCATAAAATTTCTCCGTGAAGTTTCATCTCATTTGGAGTTGTGCAGAATAGGTGGTCTGACATAGCTTTTCCAGGTCCAGATTTCCAGCTGCCGGAATTCTCCCTCTTTGTGTATACCTTGCATATTATGAGAGAAAAGGCATTAGAATTACTCCAAAAAGCATTATTATGGATAAAAATGCTTTATAAATAACAGTAAGAAAACATGATGCAAGATGGACGTATCAACTCCCCCAAGCTTAGACCTCGCTTGTCCTCAAGCGAAAATCGAAATTGAAAAACATGTCCACATGCTTTGAGAGAGAGGTGTCGATAAAAAAAATACGGACATAGAAGCATCATGTAGATTATTATAACAGCAACAAAATTAAACATAAGAATTTTATCATAGGACTTTTATCATAGACTTCTCATGAATAAGTGACAATTCATCACACAATTGAAGTATAAAGCAAAAAATCTATTAGAAACCAACAAACTATGTTCTCAGTCAACTTTGCAACTACAATTCATTATCTTTTCAGGAAGGGTCACGTATCGGAGCCTTTAGGCAAGTCCACATACTCAACCATCATATAGTCTTCCATGATTGCTAACACTCACCTCGTACACATGAGGAAAACGTTTCAACCGGACACATAGAAAGATAGGGGCTTATAGTTTTGCCTCTGAACGTATTCACCTCAAGGGTGATGTCAACATTAATAACTCATGCTATCTATATTCAACTGGACATATGTGCCTAGACCTTTCCTCACCACGTGATGCTTCCCAATGGAGAAAAATAAAAAGGAATAGAAGGAAAATTTTGACTCTTTGCATAAAAGTAAATACATAAAAGTAAAAGATAAGCCCTTCGCAGAGGGAAGCAGAGGTTGTCATGCGCTATTTGTTTGTATGCCCATCCCCTTAGTGCAAAAGAACGTCATGTTGCATTGCCCCTTGTGATAGAGATCTTTATTATGCAGTCTGTCGCTTTTATTCTTCACCATCACAAGTTCGTGCAACACTCAATTTTCTCTTACACTAAATGATCTCACACTTTTAGAAGCAATTTTTATTGCCTTTTTGCACCGATGACAACTTACTTGAGGGATCTTACTCAATCCCTAGGTAGGTATGGTGGACACTTGAAAATAAGATTTAGGTTTAAGGGTTTATGGATGCACAAGTAGTATCTCTACTTAGTGCGGAAGTTTTGGCTAGCAAAGATAGGGGGCAAGCACCACATGTTAAAGGATCTATGACAATATGACTTCTATGTGAATATAAACAAACATAAATCATTAAGTTGTCTTACTTGTCCAATGTCAACAATTTTGGCATATAATATTTTGATGAGGCCTCACAATCACAAAAGATTTCTAGGATAGTATACTTATATGTGAATCTTCTCTTCCCTTATTAATTCTTTCATGAGTTGCATCATTGACTAATGCTATGTTTGCCAATCTCTAATAAAATTTTCTACTTATACTTTTCCTTATGTGGTGTCATCACCTACCATAAGATTAGTATATGATCTTTTCTTCATTTATTTCCTTTCTTTTATTTATTTCATTTCTCTTTTTCTCTTCCTTATTTCTTTTCCTTTATTTGCAACATGGAAGTAAAGAAAGCAAAAACTCAAAATAAACTTTATTATATAACTTACACATGATTACAAGGATAGATCACTAAGCAAACTCTCGAAAAGAAAGGATCGAACTAATCTTTTATTCATCTAAAGCAAAAGATCGAACTAAAATAAGTAAAGGCAAAAAGATAGTGGGATGATACGATACCGGGGCACCTCCCCCAAGCTTGGCGGAAGCCAAGGGGAGTGCCCATACCCGATAATCGATTCTCCTTTGGTGGTGAAGAAGAAGATGGTGGCGTGGAGATCTTGTCCTCGGATTTCCATGCTAGTGGTCCATCATCATAAGAGGAGGAGTGAGTCTCACGGGTCCTGCAACTAGCAGCCAAACTCATACCTTTAAACCTCGCCTCATATTCAAAGACTTGGTTTTGGAGATCATAGATCTGGCTTTGGAGGAAGTTGATTTGCTCATTGAGGGTGAAGACAATGTACTTCATGGGCTTGCCATCCACCTTGAGATCATGGGAGAGGTCCATGATCATGAGGTGATTGGCATTGAACCCACGCTCCACCATCCCCTTGCACCGGAAGACATATTGCTCCATAGCTTCAAGCCTAGCCTCCACAGTTCATGTCCCCTTGGGACATGGCACATCGCAAAGATGAAGCACCCACTCATGCTTCTGGATGGTCTAAGGGTGCTGCACCACCTCCCGCAGATATGGGTTGATGACATTCTTGAAGAACTTGTCCTTGGAGGAGCTTGAGGTGGCCATGGTAGATGGGATCTGGTAGAAAAAGAGCAAGAAAAGAGAACGGAGAATTTCTGCGCGATATGGTGATCAACAGGTTCGGGAAGTATATATAGATTTTTTATCTTGGGGGACAAGCAAACGGAAGAAAAACGGAGTCCGAAAGGTGTCCTAGCTGGGCACAACCCACCTGGGTGCACCAGGCAACCCTGGCGTGCCGTGGTGTCTTGTGCCCACCAGGGGACGCTTCCTGGAAGTTTCTTTATTTCCAAATTTTCTAAATATTCCAAAACTGATAAAAAATATTTTTATGGATTTTTCGGAGTCCGTTTACTTACCGTATCACGTACCTCCTTATTTTCACGATTCTGGAGTGTTCCAGAAGGACTCTTTTATGTGTTCTTCTAGTGTCAAAGTTTGGATAATATTACTTTCAACATTAATGGGCGTACCTAAGATATAATGCTTTATTCGTTGCCCATTGACAACCTTTACGTTAGTACCTTCGGAATTATTTATTTTGATGGCTCCGGACCAGTAAACCTCCTCGATAACATAGGGGCCTCCCCATTTTGAGAGGAGTTTTCCTGCAAAGAATCTGAAATGAGAGTTGTATAAAAGAACATATTCTTCGACTTTAAACTCACGCTTTTGGATTCTTTTATCATGCCATCTTTTAACTTTTTCTTTAAATAATTTTGCATTTTCATAAGCTTGGGTTCTCCATTCATCTAATGAGCTAATATCAAATAACCTCTTTTCACCAGCAAGTTTGAAATCATAATTGAGCTCTTTGATGGCCCAATATGCTTTATGTTCTAACTCAAGAGGCAAATGACAAGCTTTTCCATAAACCATTTTATATAGAGACATACCCATAGGATTTTTATATGCTGTTCTATAAGCCCAAAGTGCATCATCTAATTTCTTAGACCAATTCTTCCTAGACCTATTGACAGTCTTTTGCAAAATTAATTTTGTTTCTCTATTGCTAAGTTCAACTTGACCACTAGACTGAGGATGATAAGGTGATGCAATTCTATGGTTAACATCATACTTGGCAAGCATTTTACGGAAAGCTCCATGAATAAAGTGTGAACCACCATCAGTCATTAAATATCTAGGGACTCCAAACCTTGGGAAAATAACTTCCTTAAGCATTTTAATAGAGGTGTTGTGATCAGCACTACTGGTAGGAATAGCTTCTACCCATTTAGTAACATAATCAACAGCAACCAAAATATGTGTATACCCACTAGAGGAAGGAAAAGGTCCCATCTAATCAAGTCCCCAAACGTCAAATGGCTCAACAGCAAGTGAATAATTCATAGGCATTTCTTGACGCTTACCGATATTACCTTTCCTTTGACATTCATCACAAGATAAGACGAACTTACAGGCATCCTTGAAGAGAGTAGACCAACAAAATCTAGTTTGCAATACCTTGTGAGCAGTTCTATCTCCAGCATGATGCCCTCCATAAGCTTCGAAGTGACATTTACGTAGGATTTGTCCCTGTTCATGCTCAGGTACACAACATCTAATAATACCATTTACTCCTTCTTTATAAAGATGTGGGTCATCCCAAAAGTAATGTCTTAAATCATAGAAGATTTTTTTCTTTTGTTGGTATGTAAAGCTAGGTGGTAAATATTTAGCAACAATGTAATTGGCATAATCAGCATTCCAAGGAGTACTGTGAGCAACATTTATTCCAGCTAACTGCTCATCAGGAAACTATCATCAATAGGTAGTGGGTCATCAAGCACATTTTCAAGCCTAGATAAATTATCAGCTACTGGGTTCTCAGCTCCTTTTCTATCAATGATATGTAAATCAAATTCTTGTAACAAGAGAACCCATCGAATAAGTCTAGGTTTAGCATCTTTCTTTTCCATAAGATATTTAATAGCAGCATGGTCTGTGTGAACAATTACTTTGGAATCAACAATATAAGGTCCAAATTAATCACAAGCAAACACCACTGCTAAGAATTCTTTTTCAGTAGTAGCATAATTTCTTTGAGCACTTTCTAGAGTTTTACTAGCATAATGAATAACATTCAGTTTCTTATCAACTCTTTGTCCTAGAACAGCACCAACAGCATAATCACTAGCATCACACATAATTTCAAAAGTCAAGTTCCAATCAGGTGGTTGAACAATAGGTGCAGAAATTAAGGC
This sequence comes from Triticum dicoccoides, assembly GCF_002162155.2. Lineage (NCBI taxonomy): Eukaryota > Viridiplantae > Streptophyta > Magnoliopsida > Poales > Poaceae > Triticum > Triticum dicoccoides. The sequence goes on from NC_041384.1 coordinate 377,713,530, forward strand.
TTTCTTGAGTGTTTCAAAGGCTTCTAGACAATCATCATCAAAAACGAAAGGAATATCATTTTGCAAAAGACTAGTAAGAGGCCTAGAAATTTTAGAAAAGTCTTTGATAAATCTCCTATAGAAACCAGCATGACCTAAGAAACTACGAATACCTTTTATATCTTTAGGACATGGCATTTTCTCAAATGCATCAACCTTAGCTTTGTCCACTTCAATACCTCTTTCAGAAATTTTATGACCAAAGACAATGCCTTCATTAACCATAAAGTGTCACTTCTCCCAATTCAAGACAAGATTTGTTTGTTCACATCTCTGAAAAACTCGATCAAGATTGCTTAAACAATCATCAAAAGACTTCCCATAAACAGAAAAGTCATCCATGAAAACCTCAACAATCTTTTCACAAAAGTCAAAGAATATAGAGGTCATACATCTTTGAAAGGTAGCAGGTGCATTACATAAACCGAAAGGCATACGTCTATAGGCATAGGTTCCAAAGGGACAAGTAAAAGTGGTCTTTTCTTGATCAGGTTGTGAAACAGGTATTTGTGAAAAACCAGAATATCCATCAAGGAAGCAAAAATTTGTGTGCTTAGATAATCTTTCAAGCATTTGATCAATAAAAGGCAGAGGGTAATGATCTTTTCTAGTTGCTTTGTTTAATTTTCTAAAATCAATTACCATTCTATAGCCTCTAACAACTCTTTGTGGAATAAATTCATTCTTAGCATTAGGATCAACAGTTATACCTCCTTTCTTAGGTATACAATGAACAGGACTTACCCATCTACTATCAGCTATGGGATAGATTATACCTGCTTCCAAAAGTTTTAATATTTCCGTTCTTACCACTTCTTTCATCTTCGGGTTTAACCGATGTTGGTGATCAACAACGGGTTTAGCGTCAGGTTCCATATTAATTTTGCGTTGACATAGAGTGGGACTAATGTCCTTTAAATCATCAAGAGTATATCCAATAGCAGCTCGGTGCTTCCTTAGAACTTTCAATGGTCTTTCTTCTTCATGTTCTAAAAGGTTAGCACTAATAATAATAGGATATATCTTCTTTTAATCAAGATAGGCATATTTAAAAGTGTTTGGCAATTGTTTTAATTCAAACACAGGATCACCTTTAGGTGGAGGATGACCTCCTAGATTTTCAATAGGCAAATTGTGTTTAAGCAGAGGACGTTGTTCAAAGAAAATTTTATCTATTTTATCTATTTCATTTCTTTCATGCATATGTAAATCATTTTCATGGTCTAGCAAATATTGTTCCAAAGGATCAGTAGGTGGTACAACAATAGAAGCAAGACCAATTAATTCATCCTTACTAGGAAATTCTTTTTCATGAAGCTTTCTACTAAACTTGGAAAAATTAAATTCATGAGACTCATCACCAAAACTAACACTGACAATTTGCTTTTGAGAATCTATTATAGCATTAACGGTGTTCAAGAAAGGTCTGCCTAAGATAATGGGACAAAAGTCATCTTGTGCGGAACCAAGAACAAGAAAATCAGTAGGGTATTTAATTTTCCCACACAAGACTTCAACATCTCTAACAATCCTAATCAATGATATAGTGTCTCTATTAGCAGGTTTAATAGTAACATCTATGTCTTCTATTTCTGCGGGTGTTATGTCTTTCATAATTCTTGATATAAGGTGTAGGGAATAGCACTCACACTAGCACCTATTTCACATACACCATAATAACAGTGATCTCCTATATTAACTAAGATGACAGGCATGCCAACAACAGGTCTATGTTTATCCTTTTTATCAGGTTTGGCAATTCTAGCAGCTTCTTCACAGAAGTAAATAACATGACCATCCATATCTCCTTCCAAGAGATCTTTAACCATAGAAATACTAGGTTCTACTTTAATTTGTTCGTCAGGTTTAGGTGTTCTAATATAGCTTTTGTTAACCACAGTTTAACTTTAGCATGTTCCTTTATCCTAATAGAGAAAGGTGGTTTCTCTATATAAGTAGAAGGAACAACTGGATCAACATTATAAAGTATAGTTTCTTCTTTAACCGGTACCGGTTCTTTAGTTTCTTCTTTAATAGGTGGGTGATATTTAAACCACTTCTCTTTAGGGAGTTCAACATGAGTAGCAAATGATTCACAAAAGGAGGCTACTATCTCAGGGTTAAGTTCATATTTAGTGGCTAAACTTTTGAAAAGCATCGGTATCCATAAAAGATTTAACACAATCATACTTAAGTTTAATACCTGACTCTTTACCTTTGTGGAGTTCCCAGTCTTTAGAGTTGCGTTTAATTCTTTCCAAAAGATCCCACCAGAATTTAATAGTCTTCTTCATAAAAGAACCAACACAAGAAGTATCAAGCATGGTTTGATCATTACGAGAAAGCCGAGCATAAAAATTCTAGATAATAATTTGTCTTGAGAGCTCATGATTGGGGCATGAATATAACAATGACTTAAGCCTCCCCCAAGCTAGAGCGATACTTTCTCCTTCACGAGGCCAAAAAATATATATATAACTCCGATCACGATGAACTAGATGCATATGATAATTTTTTTGGTGGAACTCCAATTTCAAACGATTCCAATTCCAAGATCCAATATCATCGCATAGCCTATACCATGAAAATTCTTTTCTCTTCAAAGACAAAGGGAAAACCTTTTTCATAACTTCATCCCTGGGTAAACCTGCAAGCTTAAACAATCCACAAATTTGTTCTACATATATCAAGTGCATATCAGGATGTTCGGTTCCATCTCCTACATAAGGATTAGCTAGCGGTTGTTCTATCATACCCGAAGGAATTTTATATTCAATTTTTTCACTAGGTGCAGTAGGTTGAGGGGTAACTAATTTTGGTTCCGGACGAGGTGAAGATACCCCGAACAAACCCCTTAAAGGATTGTTTTCCATAGTAACAAGTGACAATAAATTTCAGCACACTATATAAATGTTTCCTTACCAAAGGCGCTTCACTCCCCGGCAACGGCGCCAGAAAATAGCCTTGATGACCCACAGGTATAGGGGATCAATTTTAGCACTTTCCGATAAGTAAGAGTGTCGAACCCAACGAGGAGCAGAAGGGAATGACAAGTGGTTTTCAGCAAGGTAATGTCTACAAGTGTTGAAATTGTAAGTAGAAGAGTAGTTTGATAGCAAGGTAATTTGTAACAAGCAAGTAACGACAGTAGTAACAAAAGTGCAGCAAGGTGGCCCAATCCTTTTAAAGCAAAGGACGGGCAAAAATGGTCTCCTATGATAAGAAAAGCGTTCTTGAGGGTACACGGGAATTTCATCTAGTCACTTTCATCATGTTGGCTTAATTTGTGTTCGGTACTTTGATAATTTGATATGTGGGTGAACCGGTGCTTAGGTGTTGTTATTACTTGAAAAAACCTCCTACTTATGATTAACCCTCCCACAAGCATCCGCAACTACGAGAAAAGTATTAAGAATAAATTCTAACCATAGCATTAAACTTTTGGATTCAATCAGTCCCTTACGGAATAGCGCATAAACTGGGGTTTAAGCTTCTGTCACTCTCGCAACCCATCATCTAATTGCTACTCCACAATGCATTCCCTTAGGCCCAAATATGGTGAAGTGTCATCTAGTCAACGTTCACATGACACCACTAAGGGAATCACCACATACATACTATCAAAATATCGAAACATATCAAGTTCACATGATTACTTGCAACATGATTTCTCCCGTGACCTCAATAACAAAAGTAACTACTCACAAAGATAATCGTGCTCAAAATAAGAGGGGTATTAAATAGCATATTGGATCTAAACAGATAATCTTCCACCAAATAAACCATATAGTAATCAACTACAAGATGTAATCAACACTACTAGTCACCCACATGCACCAATCTATAGTTCCGATAACAAGATTGAACACAAGAGATGAACTAGGGTTTGAGAGGAGATGGTGTTGTTGAAGATGTTGATGGAGATTTCCCTCCCCAAGATGGAGAGTTGTTGGTGATGATGATGACGATGATTTCCCCCTCCGGGAGGGAAGTTCCCCCGGCAGAATCGCTCCGCCGGAGGGCAAAAGTGCTCCTGCCCAAGATCCGCCTCGAGGCGGCGGCGCTCCATCCCGAAAGTCCTCTCCTTATTTTTTCTAGGTCAAAATGACTTATATACAAGAAGATGGGCATCATAGGTGGGCCTGGGAGAGCACAACCCACCAGGGTGCGCTTGGGCTCCCTAGCGCGCCCAGGTGGGTTGTGCCCACCTGGTGGGCCCCCTCTAGTACTTATTGGCTCCAATATTCCTCATATATTCCATAAAAATTCTCCATGAATTTTCAGCTCATTTGGAGTTGTGTAGAATAGGTGGCCTGACGCAGCTTTCCCAGGTCCAGATTTCCAGCTGCCGGAATTCTCCCTCTTTGTGTATACCTTGCATATTATGAGAGAAAAGGCATCAGAATTACTCCAAAAAGAATTATATGGATAAAAACATTATAAATAACAGTAAGAAAACATGATGCAAAATGGACGTATCACTCCACAATCACCGTCTATTCCACCTATAGTGTTATGTCCATGGCTCACGCTCATGTATTGCGTGAAAGTTGAAAAAGTTTGAGAACATGAAAAGTATGAAACAATTGCTTGGATTGTCATCGGGTTGTGCATGATTTGAGTATTTTGTGTGATGAAGATGGAGCATATCTAGACTATATGATTTTGTAGGGATAAGCTTTCTTTGGCCATGTTATTTTGAGAAGACATAATTGCCTTGTTAGTATGCTTGAAGTATTATTGTTTTTATGGCAATATTAAACTTTTCTCTTGAATCTTATGGATCTGAACATTCATGCCACAATAAAGAAAATTACATGGATAAATATGTTACGTAGCATTCCACATCAAAAATTATGTTTTTATCATTTACCTACTCGAGGACGAGCAGGAATTAAGCTTGGGGATGCTTGATACATCTCCAACGTATCTATAATATTTGATTGTTCCATGCTATTATGCTATCTATCTTGGATGTTTTATATGCATTTATATGCTATTTTATATGATTTTTGGGACTAACCTATTAACCTAGAGCCCAGTGGCAGTTTCTGTTTTTTCCTTGTTTTTGAGTTTCGCAGGAAAGGAATATCAAACAGAGTCCAATTGACCTGAAACTTTACGACGAATGTTTTTCGACCAAAATAAGCCCACGGAGTAACAAAGATGCACCAGAGGAGTCTCGAGGCCTCCACAAGTTTGGAGGGCACCCCCGCCCCTAGGGCGCGCCCTCTGACCTTGTGGGCCCCTCGTGGACTCCCCTGACTTGTTCTCAACGCCAACACCTCTTATATATCCCCAAACCTCCAAAACAGAACCTAAATCAAGAATTCCGCCACCGCAAGCCTCTATAGCCACCAAAAACCAATCGAGACCCTGTTGTGGCACCCTGCCGGAGGGGGGAATCATCATCGGTGGCCATCTTCATCATCCCGACGCTCTCCATGACGAGGAGGGAGTAGTTCAACCTCGGGGCTAAGGGTATGTACCAATAGCTATGTGTTTGATCTCTCTCTCTCTCTCATGTTCTTGATTTGGCACGATCTTGATGTACCACGAGCTTTGCTATTATAGTTGGATCTTATGATGTTTCTCCCCCTCTACCTTCTTGTAATGGATTGAGTTTTCCCTTTGAATTTATCTTATCGGATTGAGTCTTTAAGGATTTGAGAACACTTGATGTATGTCTTGCATGTGCTTATCTGTGGTGACAATGCGATATTCACGTGATCTACTTGATGTATGTTTTGGTGATCAACTTGCGGGTTCTATGACCTTGTGAACTTATGCATAGGGGTTGGCACACGTTTTCGTCTTGACTCTCTGGTAGAAACTTTGGGGCACTCTTTAAAGTTCTTTGTGTTGGTTTGAATAGAAGAATCTGAGATTGTGTGATGCATATCGTATAATCAAACCCGCGGATACTTGTGGTGACATTGGGGTTTTGGTTGATGTGTGTCTTAAGGTGTTATTTTAGTATGAACTCTGGGGTTGTTTGTGACACTTATAGGAATAACCCAATAGATCGATCAGAAAGAATAACTTTGAGGTGGTTTCGTACCCTACAATAATCTCTTCATTTGTTCTCCGCTATTAGTGACTTTGGAGTGACTCTTTGTTGCACGTTGAGGGATTGTTATATGATCTAATTATGTTATCATTGTTGAGAGAACTTGCACTAGTGAAAGTATGAACCCTAGGCCTTGTTTCGAAGCATTGCAATACCGTTTTCGCTCACTCTTACTATTAGTTACCTTGCTATTTTTATATTTTCAGATTACAAAAACCTATATCTACTATCCATATTACACTTGTATCACCATCTCTTCGCCGAACTAGTGCACCTACACAATTACCATTGTATTGGCTGTGCTGGGGACACAAGAGACTCTTTGTTATTTGGTTGCAGGGTTGTTTGAGAGAGACCATCTTCATCCTACGCCTCCCACAGATTGATAAGCCTTAGGTCATCAACTTGAGGGAAATTTGTTGTTGTTTGACAACCAACAAGTATAGGGGATCACAACAGTTTTCGAGGGTAGAGTATTCAACCCAAATTTATTGATTAGACACAAAGGGAGCCAAAGAATATTCTCAAGTATTAGCAGTTGAGTTGTCAATTCAACCACACCTGAAAGACTTAATATCTGTAGCAAAGTATTTAGTAGCAAAGTAGTATGGAAGTAATGGTAACGGTGGCAAAAGTAACAGTAGCAGTTTTTGTAGCAATCGTAACAGTGGCAACGGAAAAGTAACTAAGAAAAGATCAATATGTGAAAAGCTCGTAGGCAATGGATCAATGATGGATAATTATGTCAGATGTGATTCCTCATGCAACAGTTACAACATAGGGTGACACAGAGCTAGCTCCAGTTCATCAATGTAATGTAGGCATGTATTCCCAATATAGTCATACGTGCTTATGGAAAACAACTTGCATGACATATTTTGTCCTACCCTCCCATGGCAGTGGGGTCCTATTGGAAACTAAGGGATATTAAGGCCTCCTTTTAATAGAGTACTGGACCAAAGCATTAACACTGAGTGAATACATGAACTCCTCAAACTACGGTCATCACCGGGAGTGGTCCCGATTATTGTCACTTTGGGGTTGCCGGATCATAACACATAGTAGGTGACTATTGACTTGCAAGATAGGATCAAGAACTCACATATATTCATGAAAACGTAATAGGTTCATATCTGAAATCATGGCACTCGGGCCCTAGTGACAGGCATTAAGCATAGCAAAGTCATAGAAACATCAATCTTAGAACATAATGGATACTAGAGATCAAACCCTAACAAAACTAACTCGATTGCATGGTAAATCTCATCCAACCCATCGCCGTCCAGCAAGCCTATGATGGGACTACTCACACATGGTGGAGAGCATCAAGAAATTGGTGATGGAGGATGGTTGATGATGACGATGGCGACGGATTCCCCTCTCTGGAGCCCCGAACGGACTCCAGATCAGCCCTCCCGAGGAAGATTAGGGCTTGGCGGCGGCTCTGTATCGTAAAACGTGATGAATCCTTCTCTTTGATTTTTTCTCCCCGAAAGTGAATATATGGAGTTGGGGTTGAGGTCGATGGAGTCCCAAGGGGCCCACGAGGTAGGGGGCGCTCCCCATGGGGGGCACCCTGCACCCTCGTGGATAGGGTGTGGGCCCCCTGATGTTGATTCTTTCGCCAATATTTTTCATTAATTCCAAAACGTGTCTCCGTGGATTTTCAGGTCATTCCAAGAACTTTTATTTCTGGACAAAAATAACACCATGGCAATTCTGCTAAAAACAGTGTCAGTCCGGGTTAGTTCCATTCAAATCATGCAAGTTAGAGTCCAAAACAAGGGCAAAAGTGTTTGGAAAAGTAGATACGTTGGAAACGTATCAACTCCCCCAAGCTTAAACCTTTGCTTGTCCTCAAGCAATTCGGTTGACAAACTGAAAGTGATAAAGAAAAACTTTTACAAACTCTGTTTGATCTTGTTGTCGCAAATATGTAAAGCCAACATTCAAGTTTTCAGCAAAGATTATGAACTAACCATATTCACAATAACATTTAGGTCTCATGTTTACTCATATCAATGGCATAATCAACTAGCGAGCAATAATAATAAATCTCGGAAGACAACACTTTCTCAAAACAATCATAACATGATATAACAATATGGTATCTTGCTAGCCCTTTCTGAGACCGCAAAACATAAACGTAGAGCACCCTTGAAGATCAAGGACTGACTAGACATTGTAATTCATGGTAAAAGAGATCCAGTCACCGTAAATAATAGCAATGCATGCGAATGATAGCGGTGCTCTCCAACTGGTGCTTTTTAATAAGAGGATGATGACTCAACATAAAAGTAAATAGATAGGCCTTTTGCAGAGGGAAGCAGGGATTTGCAGAGGTGCCAGAGCTCGAGTTTTGAAACAGAGATAAATAATATTTTGAGTGGCATACTTTAATTGTCAACATAAAAGCCAATAGATCTTGATATCTTCCATGCTACACACATTATAGGCGGTTCCCAGACAGAATGGTAAAGTTTATACTCCCCCACCACCAACAAGCATCCATCCATGGCTTGTCCGAAATAATGATGCCTCCAACTAACAACAATCCTAGGGGAGTTCTGTTTGCAATTATTTTGGTTTGAGCATGGGACTAGGCATCCCAGTTACTGGCCATTTTCTCGTGAGTGATGAGCGGAGTCCACTCATCGTGAGCATAACCCACCTAGCATGGAAGATATAGACAATCCTAGTTGATACATGATCTATTCGAGCATACAAAACAGAATTTCATTTGAATGTTTAGAGTTTGGCACATACAGATTTACTTGGAACGGCAGGTAAATACCGCATATAGGAAGGTATGGTGGACTCATATGGAATAGCTTTGGGGTTTATGGAAATGGATGCACAAGCAGTATTCCTTCTTAGTACAAGTGAAGGCTAGAAAGAGACTGGGAAACGACCAACCAGAGAGCGACAACAGTCATGAACATGCATTAAGATTAATCAACAATGAGTGCAAGCATGAGTAGGATATAAATCACCATGAACATAAATATCGTGGAGGCTATGTTGATTTTGTTTCAACTACATGCATGAACATGTGCCAAGTCAAGCCACTCGAATCGTTTAAAGGAGGATACCACCCTATCATACCACATTACAACCATTTTAATAGCATGTTGGCACGCAAGGTAAACCATTATAAACTCCTAGCAAATTAAGAATGGAATGAGCAACTATAATCTCTAATTGTCATTGCAAACATGTTTCATTCATAATAGGCTGAATCAGGAACGGTGAACTAATCATATTTACAAAAACAAAATAGGTCGAGTTCATACCAGCTTCTCTCATCTCAATCAGTCCATCATATATCGTCATTATTGCCTTTCACTCGCACAACCGAATGGTGTGGATAATAATAATAGTGCACGTGCATTGGACTAAGCTGGAATGTGCAAGCATTTAATATAAGGGAGAAGACAAGGTAATATGGGCTCTTGGTTAAATCAACAATAATGCATATGAGAGCCACTCAACATTTTCATCATGGTCTTCTCCTCTCGACCCCCAAAGAATAACAAAAGAAATAAAACTATTTACACGGGAAAGCTCCCAACAAGCAAAAGAAGAACGAGAAATCTTTTTGGGTTTTCTTTTAATTACCACTACTGCAGGCATGGAAACTGAACTAGCTAAAAGCTATAACTATTTTTTTGGTTTTTCTTAAGTTTCTTTTCAAACACACAAGAAGAAGGCTTAGAAAAGAAAATAAACTAGCATGGATAGTACAATGAAAAAGTATGAGCACCGACAACTGGCATGAGTGTGTGAACATGAATGCAATGTCGGTGAGAAATACGTATTCCCCCAAGCTTAGGCTTTTGGCCTAAGTTGGTCTATGGCCACTGCTGGCCTGGCGGATATCCAAATTCGTAGTTGGGGTTGTACTGAGATGCAGTAGCTACTGCCTAAAGAGTTGCAGCTTGGAGGCGAGCTGCCTCCGTCCCCCTCTCGTACTCGTTTGCCTCCTCCATGGTTATAACATATCTCCTTTTTGCCAGAAAGATAAAGAAAGTAGGAGCAGGGAGGGCAACATGGACAGTGTGCTGTCTGTCAAAGATTAGTCGGTACTGGAGGAACTGTTCATTCCTCTCAAGAAACTGATGGCGAACCATAGCATATAATCTAGATAAGTAGGAGGTAACTCCATATCATTTCCATGTATGGGAACACCAAGATAATTAGCTACACAAGTTGCATAAATTCCACCAAACAAATCTCCACTTATGCCGTTAAGATGCAACCTTCGTGCCACAATGGTGGGCCCCTCTGGTGTGTTCTTAGTGCCAGAAATTTTTAAATATTCTACAAAAAATCATATTTCATTTTCAGGACGTTTGGAGAAGGGGTATTTTTATTGCAAGGATAATTCAAAAAACAGACAGAAAATACTATTTTTGCTTTATTTAATCTAAATAACAGAAAGTAAAAGGAGGGTACAAAGAGTTGTGCTTTCTAACTTCATCCATCTCGTGCTCATCAAAAGGAATCTACTAACAAGGTAGATCAAGTCTTGTTAACAAACTCTTTCAGAATGGCATGAAACGGGAGAATTTTCGAAAAACACTAGGTTACGTCAATGGGGATATGCATGTCCTCTACAATAAGAATATCATATTTCTTCTTGACAGTAGGAAGAGGGAATTCAAAACCTCCAATAGTAATCGTTGAAATTTTTCCAATAGAATTGATACTGTGGACTCGAGGTTGTTTCCTCAAAAAGTGTACCATATGCTCATTACCATTAACATGAAAAGTGACATTGCCTTTGTTGCAATCAATAACAACCCCTGCAGTATTCAAAAAGGGTCTACCAAGGATAATAGACATACTATTGTCCTCGGGAATATCAAGAATAACAAAGTTTGTTAAAATAGTAATGTTTGCAACCACAACAAGCACATCCTCACAAATACCGACAGGTATAGCAGTTGATTTATCGGCCATTTGCAAAGATATTTCAGTAGGCGTCAACTTATTCAAATCAAGTCTATGATATAAAGAGAGAGGCATAACACTAACACCAGCTCCAAGATCACATAAAGCAGTTTTAACATAGTTTCTTTTAATGGAGCATGGTATAGTTGGTACTCATGGATCTCCGAGTTTCTTAGGTATTCCACCTTTAAAAGTATAATTGGAAAGCATGGTGGAAATTTCAGCTTCCGGTATCTTTCTTTTATTTGTAACAATATCTTTCATATACTTAGCATAAGGATTCATTTTAAGCATATCAGTCAAACGCATATGCAAAAAGATAGGTCTAATCATTTCAGCAAAGCGCTCAAAATCCTCCTCATCCTTTTTCTTGGATGGTTTAGGAGGAAAAGGCATGGGTTTCTGAACCCATGGTTCTCTTTCTTTACCGTGCTTCCTAGCAACGAAGTCTCTCTTATCATAACGTTGATTCTTTGATTGTGGGTTATCAAGATCGACAACAGGTTCAATCTCTACATCATTGTTATTGCTAGGTTGAGCATTAACATGAACATCATCATTATCACTAGGTGCATGTTCATTACCAGATTGTGTTTCAGCATCAGAAATAGAAATATCATTGGGATTCTCAGGTGTGTCAACAACAAGTTCACTAGAAGCATGCAAAGTCCTATCATTTTTTCTTTTTTTTCTTCTTAGAAGGACTAGGTGCATCAACATTAGTTCTCTAAGAATCTTGCTCAACTCTCTTAGGGTGGCCCTCGGGATACAAAGGTTCCTGAGTCATTCTACCCCCTCTAGTCATAACTCTAACAGAATTATCATTTTTTTATTTAATTCATTGAGCAAATCATCTTGAGCCTTAAGCACTTGTTCTACCTGAGTGGTAACCATAGAAGCATGTTTACTAATAAGTTTAAGGTCACCTTTAACTCTAGACATATAATCACTCAAGTGTTCAACCATATAAGAATTACGTTTCAATTGTCTACCAACATAAGCATTGAAGTTTTCTTGTTTAACAATAAAATTATCAAACTCATCCAAGCATTGGCTAGCAGACTTATTACGAGGAATATCACCTTCATCAGATCTATAAAGAGAATTTACCTTTACTACCTGTGTCGGGTTATTAAGACCATGTATTTTCTTCAATAGGTGGTAAATTCTTAACATCTTCAGCTTTAATACCCCTTTCTTTCATAGACTTATTTGCCTCTTGCATATCTTTAAGACCAAGAAAGAGAATACCCCTTTTCTTCGGAGTTGGTTCAGGAAGTGTCCAATCATTATCATTACTCAATATATAATTTAATAGCAATTCAGCTTGCTCAACAGTTCTTTCCCTGAAAACACAACCAGCACAACTATCCAGGTGGTCTCTGGAAGCATCGGTTAGTCCATTATAAAAGATATCAAGTATTTCATTTTTCTTGAGAGGATGATCAGGCAAAGCATTAAGTAATCGGAGAAGGCTCCCCCAAGCTTGTGGGAGACTCTCTTCTTCAATTTGCACAAAATTATATATTTCCCTTAAGGCAGCTTGTTTCTTATGAGCGGGGAAATATTTAGCAGAGAAGTAATAGGTCATATCCTGGGGACTACGCACACAACCAGGAGCAAGAGAATTAAACCATGTTTTAGCATCACCCTTTAATGAGAATGGAAATAACTTAAGGATATATTAGTAATTAATTTTTTTCCTCATGAGTGAATAGGGTGGCTTTATCATTCAATTTAGTAAGATGTGCCACAACAGTTTCAAATTCATAGCCATAAAAAGGATCAGATTCAACCAAAGTAATTAACTCAGGATCAACAGAGAAATCATAATCCTTATCAGAAATACAGATAGGTGAAGTAGCAAAAGCAGGGTCATATTTCATTCTAGCATTCAAAGACTTTTCTTTCAGCTTAGCTAACAGTTTCTTAAGATCATATCTATCTTTGCAAGCAAAAAGGTCTCCAGCAGTTTCTTCATCCATAACATAACCCTCAGGCACATCAGGCAATTCATATCTAGGGGGAGAATCTTCATCATCACTTTCATCAATATTATCTATTTCAATAATTTCATTCTCTCTAACCCTAGCAACGTGTTCATCAAGAAATTCACCTAATGGCACAGTATTATCAAGCATAGAAGTAGTTTCATCATAAGCATCATGCATAGCAGAAGTGGCATCATCAATAACATGCAAAATATCAGAATCAATAATAGGTGTAGGTGTCGCAAATTTACTCATAACAGAAGGTGAATCAAGTGCAGAGCTAGAGGGCAGTTCCTTACCTCCCCTCATAGTTGAGGGAAAAATCTTGGTTCTTTCATCTTTCAAGTTCCTCATAGTGATCAACAGATATAAATCCCAAGTGACTCAAAGAATAGAGCTATGCTCCCCAGCAATGGCGCCAGAAAATAGTCTTGATAGCCCACAAGTATAGGGGATCGCATCAGTTTTCAAGGGTAGAGTATTCAACCCAAATTTATTGATTCGACACAGAGGGATCCAAAGAATATTATCAAGTATTAGCAGTTGAGTTGTCAATTCAATCACACCTGAAAGACTTAATATTTGTAGCAAAGTATTTAGTAGCAAAGTAGTATGGAAGTAACGGTAACGGTGGCAAAAGTAACAATAGCAGTTTTTGTAGCAATCGTAATAGTGGAAATGGAAAAGTAATTAAGCAAAGATCAATATGTGAAAAGCTCATAGGCAATGGATCAATGATGGATAATTATGTCGAATGCGATTCCTCATGCAACAGTTACAGCATAGGGTGACACAGAACTAGCTCCAGTTCATCAATGTAATGTAGGCATGTATTCCGAATATAGTCATACGTGCTTATGGAAAAGAACTTGCATGACATATTTTGTCCTACCCTCCCGTGGCAGCGGGGTCCTATTGGAAACTAAGGGATATTAAGGCCTCCTTTTTAATAGAGTACCAGACCAAAGCATTAACACTTAGTGAATACATGAACTCCTCAAACTACGGTCATCACCGAGAGTGGTCCCGATTATTGTCACTTCGGGGTTGCCGGATCATAACACATAGTAGGTGACTATTGACTTGCAAGATAGGATCAAGAACTCACATATATATTCATGAAAACATAATAGGTTCAGATCTGAAATCATGGCACTTGGGCCCTAGTGACAAGCATTAAGCATAGCAAAGTCATAGCAACATCAATCTTAGAACATAATGGATACTAGGGATCAAACCCTAACAAAACTAACTCGATTACATGGTAAATCTCACCCAACCCATCACCGTCCAGCAAGCCTATGATGGGATTACTCACGCACGGCGGAGAGCATCATGAAATTGGTGATGTAGGATGGTTGATGATGACTATGGCAACGGATTCCCCTCTTGGGAGCCCTGAACGGACTCCAGATCAGCCCTCCCAAGGAAGATTAGGGCTTGGTAGCAGATCTGTATCGTAAAACGCGATGAATCCTTCTCTTTGATTTTTTTTCTCCCCGAAAGTGAATATATGGAGTTGGGGTTGAGGTCGGTGGAGTGCTAGGGGGACCGCAAGGCAGGGGGCGCGCCCCAGGGGTGCGCGCCCTCCACCCTCGTTGAGGGAGTCCTGGATTAGGGGGTGTTCGGGTAGCCGGACTATACCTTCAGCCGGACTCCAGGACTATGAAGATACAAGATTGAAGACTTCGTCCCGTGTCCGGATGGGACTCTCCTTGGTGTGGAAGGCAAGCTTGGCGATGCGGATATTCAAGATCTCCTACCATTGTAACCGACTCTGTGTAACCCTAACCCTATCCGGTGCCTATATAAACCGGAGGGTTGTAGTCCGTAGGACATCAACTCCATATACAACAATCATACCATAGGCTAGCTTTACGGTTTAGCCTCCTTGATCTTGTGGTAGATCTACTCTTGTACTACCCATATCATCAATATTAATCAAGCAGGAGTATGGTATTACCTCCACCGAGAGGGCCCGAACCTGGGTAAAAACATCGTGTCCCTTGTCTCCTGTTACCTTCCGGCCTTGACGCACAGTTCAGGACCCCCTACCCGAGATCCGCCGGTTTTGACACCGACATTCGTGCTTTCATTGAGAGTTCCTCTGTGTCGTCACCTTTAGGCCCGGTGGCTCCCTTGATCATCAACAACGATGAGGTCCAGGGTGAGACTTTTCTCCCCGGACAGATCTTCGTCTTCGGCGGCTTCGCACTGCGGGCCAATTCGCTTGGCCACCTGGAGCAGATCGAAAGCTACGCCCCTGGCCATCAAGTCAGGTTTGGAAGCTTAAACTACACGGCTGACATCCGCGGAGACTTGATCTTCGATGGGTTCGAGCCACGGCCAAGCGTGCCGCACTATCTCGAGGGGCATGATCTAGCTCTGCCTCCGGACAGTGTCCTGGAGGCTGCACACACACTGGTTCCGACCCCTAACTCGGAGCCTATTGCGCCAATCGAGGATGAGCGGTTGGACGTCACCTCGGGGGCTGCGATCTCAAAGGCGATCGAGCCGAGCGCCAGCCCCGCACTCTGCATGACCCGTGACTCCGAGGATCCGGACTCCTCCCCGGACTCCGAACCCCCCGCGCCCCTGCCAATCGAATCCGATTGGGTGCCGATAATGGAGTTCACCGCCGCGGACATCTTTCAGCACTCGCCTTTCGGCGACATCCTAAATTCTCTCAAGTCTCTCTCTTTATCAGGAGAGCCCTGGCCGGATTACGGTCAGCAAGGATGGGATACGGACAATGAAGAAGTTCAAAGCCCACCCACCACCCACTTTGTAGCCACTGTCGACAATTTAACCGACATGCTTGACTTCGGCTCCAAAGACATCGACAGTATGGACGATGATGTAGGAGACGAACCGGAACCAGCACCTGTAGGGCGCTGGAAGGCCACCTCATCATATGACATATATATGGTGGATACTCCAAAAGATGGAGATGGCGATGGAATAGCGGGGGATGACACCTCCAAGAAACAGCCAAAGCGCCGGCATCAACGGCGCCGCTCTAAATCCCTCCAAAGCAAAAACGGTGATTCCGGCACGGGAGATAATACTACCCCGGATAGTGCTGAAGAACACCCACCCCAGCAAGATTCGGCACAGGAAGATGGAGAAGCCAGCCCTCATGAGAGAGCGGCAGACCGAGAGGTCGAGGATGATAACTATATGCCTCCCTCCGAAGACGAGGCAAGCCTCGATGACGACGAATTCGTCGTACCATCAGACCCCGCCGAACAAGAGCGTTTCGAACGCGGGCTTTTAGCCACGGCAAGCAGCCTCAAGAAAAAGCAGCAACAACTTAGAGCTGACCAAGATTTGCTAGCTGACAGATGGACTGAAGTCCTTGCGGCCGAGGAGTATGAACTCGAATGCCCCTCCAAGAGTTACCCAAAGCGCAGGCCGCTACCCCGATCAGAGGAGGAAGCACCTACATCACTAGCGCACGACATGCCAGACCGGCCACCTCGCGGCCGCGACAGAGAGGCCTCTCGGCCCTCCACCCAAGCCATGTCCCGACGCCGCTCAACTAAGGCACGGGAAAATGCGCCAGACCTGCAAGACGTACTGGAGGATAAGGAAAGACAAACAAGATCGATCTACGGATCGCGCAGGCGCCCTATGGCACGTGATGGTGATCTTCACTCCGGATACAACAAATCCGGCCGGGCCGAACACAACAGACATAGCTCTTCCGAGCTGCGTCGTGATATAGCCCAGTTCAGAGGCGCCGTACACCCGCTATGCTTCACGGATGAAGTAATGGATCATAAAATCCCAGAGGGTTTCAAACCCGTAAACATCGAATCATACGATGGCACAACAGATCCGGCGGTATGGATCGAGGATTATCTCCTTCACATCCACATGGCACGTGGCGATGATCTACACGCCATCAAATACCTCCCGCTCAAACTTAAAGGACCGGCCCGACATTGGCTTAATAGCTTGCCAGCAGACTCAATCGGTTCTTGGGAGGACCTGGAAGCCGCATTCCTCGACAACTTCCAGGGCACTTACGTGCGACCACCGGATGCCGACGACTTAAGCCACATAATTCAGCAGCCAGAGGAATCGGCCAGGCAATTCTGGACACGGTTCCTAACAAAGAAAAACCAGATAGTCGACTGTCCGGACGCAGAGGCCCTAGCAGCCTTCAAGCATAACATCCGCAACGAGTGGCTTGCCCGGCACCTGGGACAGGAAAAGCCGAAATCTGTGGCAGCCCTCACGACACTCATGACCCGCTTTTGCGTGGGAGAAGACAGCTGGCTAGCTTGCAGTAACAACTTATCAAAGAACCCTGGTAATTCGAATACCAAGGACAAAAGTGGCAGGACACGCCGGAATAAGCAAAAATGCCGTGTTAGCAGCGACAGCAATGAAGACACGGCAGTCAATGCCGGATTCAGGGGCTATAAATCTGGTCAGCGGAAAAAGGCATTCAAAAAGAATACTCAGGGCCCATCCAGTTTGGACCGAATACTCGACCGCTTGTGCCAGATACATGGCACCCCCGAAAGGCCAGCCAATCACACTAACAGGGATTGTTGGGTGTTCAAGCAGGCAGGCAAGTTAAGAGCCGAAAACAAAGACAAGGGGCTGAACAGCAACGACGAGGAGGAGCCCAGGCCGCCGAACAACAATGGACGGAAGGGGTTTCCCCCACAAGTGCGGACGGTGAACATGATATACACAACCCACATTCCCAAGAGGGAGCGGAAGCGTGCGCTACGGGACGTATACGCGATGGAGCCAGTCGCCCCAAAGTTCAACCCATGGTCCTCCTGCCCGATCACTTTTGATCGAAGGGACCATCCCACTAGCATCCGTCATGGCAGCTTCGCCGCATTGGTTCTTGACCCAATCATCGACGGATTTCATCTCACAAGAGTCCTCATGGACGGCGGCAGTAGCCTGAACCTGCTTTACTAGGATACAGTGCGGAAAATGGGCATAGATCCCTCAAGGATTAAGCCCACAAAAACCACCTTTAAAGGCGTTATACCAGGTGTAGAAGCCAACTGTAAAGGCTCAGTAACACTTGACGTGGTCTTTGGATCCCCGGACAATTTCCGAAGCAAAGAGTTAATCTTCGAATAGTCCCGTTTCGCAGTGGCTATCACGCCCTGCTCGGACGAACCGCATTCGCAAAGTTCAATACGGTGCCGCACTACGCATATCTCAAGCTCAAGATGCCGGGCCCTCGAGGAGTAATCACGGTCAACGGAAACACCGAACGCTCCCTCCGTACGGAGGAGCACACGGCGGCTCTCGCAGTGGAAGTACAAAGTAGCCTTCTTAGGCAATTCTCCAGTCCAGCCGTTAAAAAGCCAGACACTGCCAAGCGCGCCCGGAGTAACCCATAGCAGGACCGCCTGACACGCTCTGAGCAAGCGTAGCAATGCGGCCCCAACCCCAGCTCTCGCGACATAGCAAAACCAGTGCCTCGCGTACATAACTACGCCCTTGAAATACCATGGGCACAGGGGAAGGGGCACAATAACGGCACGCCCAAAATACGGCTTAAAACGTACTAGGGGCTGCCAGATTCTTTTTTTAATTTTTTCTTACTTTCAGGACTCCATACTTCGGACGACCTGTTCGGCAATTCGACTGCCACACAAACAATGCAAGATCCAGGGAGGCAGACAAGCCATGCCGCATTATGGAACTCCCAGGTGGTCTCTGTTACGAGCGGTATACCTGTTTTGAATACAATTCCGCGGCCTGCCCCTGGTCAGGACATGTTAAATAGTCCAATATCTTTTTGCTTATCGCACTATTTGTATCATTCGGCTTTGATAAGTAGCCTCTCTATAAACAATGCATAGCTTTTTGTCTATTTTTGCATTATCCTCTTTTCACATATATGTTTATTAAATGACATGATTGCACCCATACACCATGGTACGGCAAACACGCCAGGGGCTTCAGTACCCCTCATTATGGTGTGAGAAGTCCGTACACTTTCACAAGTGCGGCACCCCGAACTTATAGCACTATATGCATCGGCTCCGAATCATGATTTGGGTCAATAGTTGGGTTTGCCCGGCTCCTATGTTTTGGTGCCTTACGTTCCACTATATCGGCTAAGGTAGCACTAGGAGAACCACTGCGATTGTGCCCCGGTTCAGCTGGGTTAAGCACCTTAGTGGAGAAAGCTAAAACTGACTGTCATGATGAGGCGAGAGATCGGTCGTTGTTCGAGAGGTTTTTCGAGTCCCTAAAGACTTATGCCGCTTCGAGCGAGGAGCTGGCTTTGTCCGGCCAAGGCGTGGATAGTGCCCCGAACTCGGTCTTCCGAACTAGGGGCTTCGCCGAAATTTAAAATTATAGAGTTCTATGGCTAAGTGAGAGTGTTCAAGCATTATAGTCTGATTGCCTGGTTCATTGTGCTGAGCGCCTCCCTCGAAGGACCCAACTACGGGAAAAAGAGCGCTCAGGTTTATCCCGAACACCCCAGCACTAGTGGCGTGGGGGCAGAAGCCGACGACTGGCCATCTCTCAATTTTTTGATAAACGGCCGCACAAAAAGTAATATTTTAAATTCAATAAGCATTGCTTAGCGCATATGAACAAGTTTTCAGCGCACTGGATAAACATGAGCAAGTTCATTCAAAAATCACATCCTTGGTACATTCATCCGCCACAAGGCGGGCACCTGCAAGAACATCCTTGTAGTAGTTCTCGGGCTTGCGATGCTCCTTCCCCGGCGGCGGCCCGTCCTTCACAAGCTTCTCACCGTCCAGCTTACCCCAGTGCACCTTTGCACGGGCAGACGGAGCGCTTGATGACCTCGAGCCTCAGATAGGCCTCCACCAGCCGCCGCACCAGCCCGAAATAGCTCCCAGGAAGGGCCTCTCTGGGCCACAGCCGAACTATGAAGCCCTTCATGGCCTGTTCGGCCGCCTTGTGGAGCTCGACCAGCTGTTTCAGCTGGTTGCTCAAAGGCACAGGGTGTCCGGCCTCAGAATACTGAGACCAGAACACCTTCTCCATCGAGCTGCCCTCTTTAGCTCGGTAGAATGCGGCGGCGGTGGATATGCTGCGGGGAAGATCTGCGAATGCCCCTGGAGAGCTCCGGATTCGGGTAAGTAACAAATAGTTTACTTTTATATTTCTGCTTTAGATAAAGAATGCCTTATCCGCTGCTATCTTCCTCATCTCCTCCAACTCTTGGAGGGCCTTTTGGGCTTCGGCCTTGGCAGACTTGGCAGTCTCAAGGGCCATCGCGAGCTCGGATGCTTGCGCCTTTGACTCAAGCTCCAAACTCTCATGTTTTTTCATGAGAGCCTGAAGCTCTTGCTGCACCTCGCCGACCTGAGCCCCAAGTCTGTCTTGCTCGGTGCGCTCCACGGCCGTTTTCTTTTCGGCCTCAGACAGCGCCTGCTTAAGGGTCGCCACCTCAGTCGTGGCCCCTACAATAAGCAGTACAATCCTGTTTTTTTTTTTTGCAATCACGCCTTTTTATAGGCACTTTTTCTGTAAGGTATTTCTTACCTTCTCTCTCCTCGAGCCGCCGCTTAGCAAGGCCGAGCTCTTGCTCGGTCCGCTCGAGGTCCTGCTTCAGGACACCCACCTCCGCAGTCAGTGCGGCGGTGGATAGCAGCGAAGCCTGCATACGCATATTGACTCTTTTTTGTTAGACTCCTGTGATATTTAATAGATCCTCTATTCGGCTTTTCTTTTCGAACGCCAAACAGAGCATCAGGGGCTACTGTCTATGCGGTAATATTTTTACATATTTTTACTTA
Organism: Triticum dicoccoides; assembly: GCF_002162155.2. NCBI lineage: Eukaryota > Viridiplantae > Streptophyta > Magnoliopsida > Poales > Poaceae > Triticum > Triticum dicoccoides. Next base: position 377,734,352 of record NC_041384.1, read on the forward strand.
CCTCGAAGCCTGTTAGAAGGCTAGCGCAAGCTTCACTCAGTCCGCTCTTGGCGGATTGAACCTTCTGGATCACCGTACTCATAATAGTACGGTGCCCCTCGTCGATGGAGGCACCGTCAAGCACCTCCAGCAAATTGTCCGGCACCTCCGGTTGGACGGAGGCCACCGGCTCAGAAGGCTTGCTCCTCTTGGAAGGAGTTCACCTACCGCGGTCCGGAACTATGGAAGATTCCGGCACGGTGTCCGGCACAAAGCCAGACTTGGAGCCCTGGGGGGCCTTATCCCCTTCACTCCTGGAGTCCGGGAGGTTGCCTTGCGGCTCCTCCGGGACCACCTCCTCCTGCCCCGGAGCTCGTCGCGACGCCACTTCGGTGTCGTCTGCAGTGCGGGGGGAGACAGCGGGCGGAACTAAGTTCACGTCCGATGAGTTCAGGGAGCCGCCCGACGATTCGTTGAATTCGGCCCGGGGCGGGCTGCATAATTACGTTCGATATTAGGGAAAGCTGTGCAACAAAGGAACATCATGAGTTACTCTGATATCCGAACTTACGATTTCGCCGGACGCTTGGCCCTGTTTGGCCACTCCTCTCCGCCCTCTTCGGCGTCGGGGGAATAGTCCGGCGGAGGGGTCTTCCTTTTCCTAGACCCCTCGGCCTCCCCCGTTGGGGCGGCCTTCC
>NC_041384.1:377735373-377742036 GCF_002162155.2 Triticum dicoccoides
TTCTTCCTCCTCCTTGTTTTCACGGGAAGAGGGCGTCTCGGACTCGTCGGATGACGAGTCCGACACCACCACGTTACGGGCACTCTTTCGAGTCCCCGTGGTCTTCTTCTTCTTGGCCTTCTTCTCTGGCACCACATAAGGCGCCGGAACCAGCAGCTTCACTATTAGAGCTAGGGCTGGGTCTTCCGGCAGCGGAGCCGGACAGTTAATCGTTCCGGATATCGCCCGCCAAGCCTGTCAAAGGAAAGGGAGTTTAGATCCTGCATAGAGTCAAACTATGAAAAAATCTTAACATCCTGAAAAAGGTGAAGATAGCTTACCTCGCTAGCGTGATGCTGCGAGCTGTATCCGCGGTCCTCGGAAGCGGATGCGGGAGCCTCGGCACCCTTGAATAGCACCTTCCAAGAATCTGTGTACATCGTGTCGAAGAGCCTGCTAAGGGTTTGGTGCTGCGCCGGGTCGAACTCCCACAGATTAAAATCCTGTTGTTGGCACGGGAGGATCTGGCGGACGATCATAACCTGGATTACATTAACAAGCCGGATTGGCTTGTTCACCAGGGACTGGATGCATGTTTGCAATCCGGTCACCTCTTTTTCGTCGCCCCATGACAGGCCCGTCTCTTTCCAGGACATAAGCCGCGTGGGGGGTCCGGATCGGAACTCGGGGGCTGCGATCCAGTTCGGATCGCGTGGCTCGGTGATGTAAAACCACCTGGATTGCCACCCCTTTAGGGTCTCCACAAAAGAACCCACGAACCATAGGACGTTGGCCATCTTGCCCGCCATGGCGCCTCCGCACTCCACCTGGCTGCCGCGCACCACCTTGGGCTTGACGTTGAAGGTCTTGAGCCAGAGGCCGAAATGAGGGCGAACGCGGAGGAAAGCCTCGCGCACGAGATAAACGCCGAGATGTTGAGGATGAAGTTCAGGGCCAGATCGTGGAAATCCAGGCCGTAGTAGAACATGAGCCCCCGGACGAATGGGTAGAGTGGAAAACCCAGTCCGCGGAGGAAGTGGGGAAGAAATACTACCCTCTCATGGGGCCTTGGGGTGGGGAGAAGCTACCCCTTTTCGGGAAGCCGGTGCGCAATGTCCTTAGACAGGTATCCGGCCTTCCTTAGCTTCTTGACTTGGCCCTCCGTAGCGGAGGAGACCATCCACTAGCCTCCCGCTCCGGACATTGCTGGAGAAGGTTGAGGTGGGAAGTGCGGGCTTGGGCGCTGGAGCTCGAGCGCGCAGGAGATGGATAGGCAAAGGAGGAAGAAGGCGTAGGTAAAAAGGTGGATCCTTATCCCCTTATATGGGCGGATGCGGTTGTGCATCCCCACCAGCCTAGTAAAACTCGCTTGCCTCCCCAGCGCCGTGATAAATGGCACGGTTGGGTTACCCACGTCCGTATTGATGAGAATCCCATAAAAGGGGTACACGATCTCTGCTTTGACAAGACGTGCCAAGGAAACCGCCTCGCAAAACGTGCTGAGGTGGAAAAGTAAAAACGATTCGAGTAAAGGACTTGGACGTAGTGTGATGACGCACTGCGGAATACGTCAGCAGATTTGATTTGTGTTTATATTATTCTCTCTATGGCAATATGTGGAAACTTATTTTGCAGAGCCGGACACTACTCTTGGTGTTTACAATCTTCTATGAAGGACTTGGAGGAGGAACCCGCCTTGCAATGCCGAAGACAATCTACACGCCGGACTCGTCGTCATTGAAGCCTGGTTCAGGGGCTACTGAGGGAGTCCTGGATTAGGGGGTGTTCGGGTAGCCGGACTATACCTTCAGCTGGACTCCAGGACTATGAAGATACAAGATTGAAGACTTCGTTCCGTGTCCGGATGGGACTCTCCTTGGCGTGGAGGGCAAGCTTGGCGATGCGGATATTCAAGATCTCCTACCATTGTAACCGACTCTGTGTAACCCTAACCCTATCCGGTGCCTATATAAACCGGAAGGTTGTAGTCCGTAGGACATCAACTCCATATACAACAATCATACCATAGGCTAGCTTTAGGGTTTATCCTCCTTGATCTCGTGGTAGATCTACTCTTGTACTACCCATATCATCAATATTAATCAAGCAGGAGTAGGGTACTACCTCCATCGAGAGGGCACGAACCTGGGTAAAAACATCGTGTCCCTTGTCTCTTGTTACCATCCGGCCTTGACGCACAGTTTGGGACCCCCTACCCGAGATCCGCCGGTTTTGACACCGACACTCGTGGACAGGGTGTGGGCCCCCTGATGCTGATTCTTTCCCCAATATTTTTCATTAATTACAAAACGTGTCTCCGTGGATTTTCAGGTCATTCCGAGAACTTTCATTTCTACATAAAAATAACACCATGGCAATTCTGTTGAAAACAACGTCAGTCCGGGTTAGTTCCATTCAAATCATGCAAGTTAGAGTCCAAAACAAGGTCAAAAGTGTTTGGAAAAGTAGATGCGTTGGAGATGTATCACTGTCCTACAAAACTCTACACTTGGAGGCCCAACAATGTCTACAAGGATAAAGTCGCGTAGTAGACATTAGTCATTATTGAGCTAACCTAGGTAACTAAGCATATTAGATCTAACTTAGGTCATTTTGGAGCTAACTTAGGTAAAATGGATCATTTTGGAGCTAACTTAGGTAAAATGGTTCATTTTGGAGGTAACCTAGGTAATTACACCATTTTTGAGTTAACTAAGCATATTATGCCATTTCTGACATAAGTAAGGTAAGTATAGGTCATTATTGAGCTAAACTAGGTAACTAAGCATATTAGAGCTAACTTAGAGCTAACTTAGGTCATTTTGGAGCTAACTTAGGGAAATGGATCATTTTGGAGCTAACTTAGATAAAATGGTTCATTTTGGAGGTAACCTAGGTAATTATGCCATTTTTGATTTAACAAAGCATATATTATGCCACTTTTGACATAAGTAAGCTAAAGATAGGTCATTATTGAGCTAACCTAGGTAACTAAGCATATTAGAGCTAACTTGGCATATTAGAGCTAACTTAGGTCATTTTTAAGCTAACTTAGGTAAAATGGATCATTTGAAGCTAACTTAGGTAAAATGGATCATTTTGGAGCTAACCTAGGTAATTATGCCATTTTTAGTTAACTAAGCATATTATGCCATTTTGACATAAGTAAGGTAAGTATAGGTCATTATTGAGCTAACCTAGGTAACTAAGCATATTAGAGCTAACCTAGGTCATTATGGTAAGCATATTGGAGGAAATAAAGCTTAGTCTAGGTCATTATGCATTTGTTAAGAAAAACACTAGAGAAAACTTACCCTCATCACGGAGGTGAAGCACCGGGGTTGCTCGTGCCGGTACCACCTGGAGAAGGATCGTGTGATGCTTGTCTGGAGTTACACTGCACCAAAGATCATTTGCAACGTCTCGTTAGTATGATGACACTTGAATGTTAAGACTAGTAACTAATGACCATTCAAATGAAACTCACTGTGGTCCCCGAAGCAATAACTAGCATCGGCGGAGGGTTCTGGTCGGTCTTCTCGCACACAGATTGCATATTTGGTTTTGATGAGCCAGTTATACTAGTTAGTAATGAAACGAACATTAAGTGCATGATTTGGCTAATATGCAGAAGAAGCTTACCACGAGGAGCTCATACATGGCCCGTTTATGCATGTCATTCTGTGTCCTCTCCTCCTCAAACATCCTAGCCATCCTCTCCTCCAACTCCCGCTCCTCTCTCCGCCGCCTGTCGGTCCCTCTCCGCCAGAAGCGCCTGGGTTCTATCTCTCTCTCTCTCTCTGAAGAGCAGCCTGCAACACCACTCCTCGTTAGCATTGTAATCATCGATGGACGCACACACAATGTAATGGAGGAAAGATAGGTGAGTCTGTATAACTAACCTCGAAGGCGAGCTCGACTGGCCGTTGACAAGGGCTTATCTCAGGAGTGGAGCTCGACTGGTGCGCCTTGATCTCCGAGAGAGTGCAAGGACAACGTATAAGTCCATCTCCAATGGCTGTCGAGCCATGGGACCTTCCACCACCAGATATCATCACCAGCTCTGGATCAATGGGACCCTGGCTCGGGTTAAAGTCCTCCCCTTTCCTCGACTTCCCCTGATCTCTGTACCTCATGAGCTTGTTGTGGGAGGAGATGTTAGTGAAGTTCTCGGGATGATCGAGGTCAAACGCAGAGAATGCCTTGACCTTCTTGTACGAGGCAGTATGGCCATGGCATAGAGGTCGTGCACCTCTGGCACCTCCGCTTATTTTGACATGCCTAAAAGAGAGGAACAGAGTAAATTAGTAATTAAAGGGCTCAAGCTAGCATGAAGAATGAATTGCATGAATCATGAAGAAAACTACATACCCAGTTCCGCCCGAACTGATATAAGTTGGCGCTGCCTTGATGGTGTGGCACACCTTCCATTTGGGAACACCGGTCCTTGGCTTTGTTGTGGAGGTCTAGCCATTGGTGTGAGCACCACTCATCCACCAACACCTCCCAACAATCCATCTAATTCGCACACCATCTCAGGGGCACCTAAGTTAGTAAAGAGAAACTTGAGTGCTACGCCTACGAATCAAATCAAGGAAACTAAGTACAAGGCCTTAAGAATAGGTAATTACCGTCATGTACTACTCCTTCAGAAACTTCTTGCGGCATGCCAGCTTGGTCTTCTTAATACCACACAAGGCGTAGTAGTCTTGAACAGCCTGCACCTGAGCCTCGTGCCGTAAGTTTTGTAGTAGGCGCTTGCACTCGGCATCGATAACCTGTGCCGCGGCCTCCTCGTATCCCTCCTCACACCTGTGGAAGGTCTGCAATCAAACGAGACAACATTGATTAGTACAATAACTAGCTATTTGAAGATTTTTAATTGTGTAAAGGAGAATTACCCAAAACTTTCTGATCACCATGTCTGCCCTCGTGTGGCACAAGACACCATCGATCATCTCCTTGGGCGGGGCCAGGGCAGCCAAGTAGTGCTCCCAGCTCAATCCTAGTTGTGGAAGATGACCCTCACCGGGCAACGTGACAAACCTCGGGAAGTTTTGTCGGCAAAGCACACCAAGGATGGTGTTGGGCCTGTGGACATCCAGAGCGCGGTCCCAACACCTGCAATATGACAAGGCCAACGCATTAGATATATTTGAAGAAACATGAAGGCAAAGGGTACAAAAAGAGTAAATGCACTTACCTCTCCCCATCAAGGAAAATCAACCACCTCTGCTCACAGGTCGCCAGCACGGGCGGGAGTTGTGTACAACCTCGCTGGTAGATGGTGGCCCCCTCAACCACCTCGACCTCGCTATCAGCCAGATCCCCGCCACCATCGGCATGGCCACTCGGCCCCTCGGGCGGATCCGCCTAGGTACCCCATCCGGATGTCTCCTAGGACGTACCCTGGTCCGGAGTCTCACGGTCCGAAGTCTCGTGGGCCGAAGGCCCATCGACCCGGGGCTCGTGGACTGGAGTCCGCGTAGCCTCCTCCTCAGACGTGTCCACCCTACCAGTCGTGTGCTCGGGTGAATCGGCTAGGGATGGCAGCAAGGAAGGCGTAGGAGCCTGCCTACATCTCCCACGACCACATCCTTCCCGACCTCCTCTCTTCTTCCCTCCCCGACCTCCTCTCCTGGTGGGCAACAATGCCGATGAAGAAGCGCCCATCCGTGTCTGCATACTGTCGAGCAACGCTCTCCAGAGAGACTGGGGTGGAATGGAAGTACCCCTCCCACCACGCGCTGATGAAGAAGGAGCCTGATTTAGGGTAGAACCCTAGGTGGCCGATCTTTCATGATTGGAGCAAATCTCATGAAGAACACGAAGAACGCGAGGGGGAAACACGAGGGGAAAGAGAGGAATCACTCAAATCAACAAGAAACAATCAGACATGTGCCAGATCCTCGAAACACAAAGAGAGATACAAGATCCACGATCAATAAAGGACGATACAAAGGTAACCGGTTCTTCTCCGTGAGGAGGTCTTGCGGGGTCTTCCCATGAAGGGGTCTTGAATCCAAGGTGCATCTTCTCCGTAGAGGCGTGCGGTCTCTCTCGTTGTAACATCCAAAATTTTCAATTTGGAATGTTATACATTAGATCATCAATGCATATCATATTTTATTTTCCATTTTGGTTGATCCTAGAAATTTCTACGCAACTCAAGGACCCACGGAGAGAGTTGGGAAATTCTTTATTTTCATATTTGAGTTTTCTCAAATTTTGAGAATAGGATCATTTGATTTTTATTATTTTATCGTCAATTATTTCTATTACAAAAATATGAGAGAGGGAATAAAATGACTTTCCCAAAATAAAGAAATATTGAGGATTTAATAATAAAATCAAATAAGATTTTATTTCGGAGTTTTTCCTTATTTTATTTGAATTTAGGAAAAATGTGCGTTTTTCAAAATTGCATTTAGGCCCCAAATAAATGTTCAGCTTGTGCGGCTTGATTTTAGAAGCCCGAGAAAATTTATTTTGGGATTTTTGGAGTCCGTTTAGTATTTCTTTTTATTTTCTTCTGCGCATAATTATTTAAAAAACAAAACGACCTAACGGGCCGTGTCTGACCCGGACTCCTGGCCCGGTCGCCTTTATAAGCCGGGGGGGAGGCCCAGCCGAAGCCAAACCCTAGCCCCAGCCCCGAGCCGCCCCCAGCCCAGCGCCGCCGCC
>NC_041384.1:377742565-377768724 GCF_002162155.2 Triticum dicoccoides
GTCACCGCCGCCCGCCGACTCGCTGCCTCGCTGGACGCCGCCGCCTCGCCGTCGCACGCCGCCCGAGGTCGCCTCGAAGTCAGTGCCGGTTTTTTTTTTCAAAAAACTGTCGGTTTTTTTAGGTTCGGTTTTTTAAATAGATCGGTTTTTCCGATTTATTTATTTAGCGAGCGTTCGTCCATTCGTTCGTTCTAGCGAACATTCGTCGTTTTTCTTTTCTTGGATTAAATCCGCGATTTTTCTGATCGCGATTCCTGATCTGATTTTCGTTTTAGTATAACTTTTCGCTTGTTTATCGGAATCAGGCGATTCAAGCGCCTAGAGTTTCGTCTCGAAACCCTCTATCTGTTTAACCAACTTAAACAAGTTTTTGCCACTGTAAAAACTTCCTTAGATCCAGATTAGTAGAACGAAGTTGTTTTCTTTCGCCGTTTGACTTTCGTTGCTTCGTTTGATTTGATTCTTTTTGCAAGCCGGAGTTCTTAAGTTGAATTTTCTGGTTAGTTTCACTTATTTGAGTTTTACCTGTGCATTAGATGAGTACTTATTGTGTGCTTGTTTGTTTGTGATAGAGTACCCGGAGTGCGCCGCCTGTTACTTCGAATCGCTAGGTTTCCCGGATCATCAGCAAGGCAAGTAACACTTTGATCATACCTCCTACTACCCAGTTTTATTGCATTAAATCAATCCTCGCACATTGCATGATTAGGATCTAATTAAATTGTGGGATGGGGAGTAGTTGAGGTAGAACCTATTACCTGTTTATTACCAAACCTTTGGGAGTTACTTCTACGTTTGCTTACTGTGCCATGCTATGCTAGTAGATGTGGATTGGGTGAGTTATATCCATGACAGATGTGAGTATTATAAATTAATGGTTTATCTAAGGTGGCAACTTAAACACACATCTGGGTGGATTGAGGTACCTGGGTATTCCAGGATTGCCTGTTTCTTTTTGGACCGCCACCCAGGCTCAAAGGGATCATGAGATTATTCTTACTAGAAACTTCTGTGTGCAGCCACAAGCCATTATGGGCTCTGGCATAGTTGACTAAGTCGTGCGAACTCTTACAGGGTAGACTAGCAGATGTAGGGGAAAGTAGGTGTAACGGTCTATCCATCGTAAGGTGCTAGCGCTTCTGAAAGACTATGTCTCGGTCATCCATCTTCTCAAACATCATGTAGTGCGAGAAACCAAACGGAGGCGATCGAGTCTTGTGGGGAAAAGTGCGCAAACCTCTGCAGAGTGTATTAAACTAATCATGGTTAGCTGTGTCCCTGGTTATGGACATCTTGAGTATCTAGTACCTGGATTATCATGTGAATCTCAACATGTTACTCTAAATTAATTTTGATGGGTTTTGTTTAATGATGATATTTAATTGGGATTGAGAATGCTGTCAACCATTCTCAATGTTTAACAACTACCATGATAGCTAAATAAATTTATTCCTATCCAGTAAGGAAAATTGGCTTTGCACAAAACTGTAACCATAGAGCTTTCCACCAGCCAAATATGCATATAGTATAGCTGTTCCATGCAATTATTCTCTATGTGTTACATTGCCAGCATATTCCATGTGCTGACCCGTTTCGGGCTGCAACGTTAATGTTGCAGACTTTTTAGACGATGATTAAGGCATTTTAGGTCGTGGTCCTATACTCAGTGATGTCGTTGGAGTTGATGGACTCACTTATCTTCCAAGCCTTCCGCTGTTATCGTTATTAGATGGCCTTAAGCCATTTTTATTGTAATAAATTCTCTATGGAGACACTCAATGTAATAAGTGTGTTATTTCTACTCTGTTATAAATCCTCCGAGTACTGTGTGGTGTCAGCATTACTAATCCAGGGATGACACCGGAGCATAGAGATCAGACTGTTTGAGGTCTGGTCGCTACAGAGATGGTATCAGAGCACACGCTGACTGTAGGACACGACCACTAAGCTAAAGACCTAGATCACTATTCACCCTCTTCTCTTCTGACCTCTCATATTTTCTACTCTTTAGGATGGCGGATGCAAGGAACAAGTTCACGCAACCGGATGACGATACACCGTTTGGACGTCACTTGAAGGAAGTCACTAGATACCTGAACATAGGAGTACCAAGCTTCACCGGAACCTACAACGCCACTTTACCTGAAGAAGAGCGCTGGATGATTCAAGTTCAAGTTCCAGGAAGGACGTTCATGCCAGTCACTGAGCCCATAGAGTTTTCTTTTGATGCACCAACTTGGAATCTAGGGAAGAGCATGGAAGCTCACATCACCATGGGACGCATTGGAGAAGTCTACCGCAATGATCTCAAGGATACTATCTACCAGATTTGTGGACGCTGAGATGAGCACTGGGAGATGATCAGCACCAGAAAAGATAGATCAATTGCAGCTTTTATCCAGGAGTTAAACCAACACATTCGACGACAGGAGAACCAGATGTGCACCGACATGATAGATCTGAAGAAGGCTAAGACAAGAATCAAGGAACTGAAGGAAGAACTCAAGGCTACACGTGAAGATTATGAAGAGGAAATAGAAGTACTAGTGGATAAGAATGCCGACCTAACAATGAAGCTAGCAATATTTATGGGAGGCCCTACACCAGTAGATGAAGACGAAGAACCCAAGGAGATTAGCCCGGAAGACTACATCATCATCAACGTCACTGACTCGGATCCACATGATAGCAATGATGACTATGTTGATGAAGCCGGAGCAGATATCATGGAGTCTGCAAGCGAAGAATATTTCTAGTAGACCACCTCATAAGTAGTAGTAGTCCACCATGTAAATATAGTAGTTCGAGCACTTTTGCGATAGTTAGATCGATTGTATGCCCTTGTTTGATTGAATGAAGTGAATTGTTTGCTTTTGCCTCATGTGCATATGGGTAGTGTTTTCTCTTTAAACCCCCTCTATTCTTAAATCTCATCTTTTCTAAACCCTCAGATGCCTCCGAGACGTGACCCCGGATTTACCTTTCCACCGGAGCTCACCCAGTTGATCCAGCAGCAGAACACATTGATGCAGTTGCTAGTTCAGAATCAGAATCAGGGGAACAACAACAACAACAACCCACCACCACAACCACCACCACCTATTGATCACTTAGCCTGTTTTCTTAGGCTGAATCCGCCGGTGTTTTCCAATAGCACTGAGCCAATAGTAGCAGATGATTGGCTCTGCAAGACAGCTAGAGAGTTGACCACAGCAGGATGCACAGATGCGGAGAAGGTGAAGTTTGCCACACATCAGCTTGAAGGACCCGCAGCATCATGGTGGGAGAATTTCACAGCCACTTTCCCTGTCGACACTGTCACATGGGACCAGTTTTAGCAGGCCTTTCGTACTGCCCATGTTTCAGCAGGAGCTATGGCCATGAAGAAGCGAGAGTTTCGCAACTTGCACCAGGGAGGACGGACAGTTGGCCAGTATGTGGAGGACTTTAGTAAGTTAGCACGTTATGCCCCAGATGACATTGCTACGGATGCAGCTAAGCAGGAGAAGTTTCTAGAAGCACTAAATGATGAGTTGAGCATGCAATTGATGGTAGCAACCTTCAACAACTACCAGGAGTTGGTAGACCGTGCTCTTATGATTGAAGGCAAGCAGTAGCAAATTGAGAACCGCAAGAGGAAGTATGGACAAGGAAAGTACAATTCAGGAGCTCAGCAGAAGCCACGTTTTACCCCTAGACCGGGAGGACATTTTCAGCATACCCATGGAGGAGGTAGCTCGCACAATCACAATGGCACCAAGAATGGTAATGGCAATGGAGGAAGCAATGGCCAGAATCGCACCAACCCATCAACCCCAGCCAAGAAGGACCTGAGCCAAGTCACTTGCTTTAAGTGTCAGAAGACCGGACATTATGCCAATGAATGTCCTGAAAGCCAAAATGGCAATGGAAGTTCTGGGAAGAAGCTGAACCCTTTCAACAGGGGACAGGTGAACCACGTTAACGTGGAGGAGGTTGAAGAGCAGCCGGATGCCGTAATCGGTAAGTTTTTGGTTAAGTCATTTACTGCACTCGTTCTTTTTGATACTGGTGCATCGCATTCATACATATCAAGGGGATTTGTGGATAAGTATAACCTACCCGCTAAGGTTCTTAGAACACCTATGCTAGTAAGCTCACCGGGAGCGGAGTATATGGCCAGCCAAGGATGTTTTCAAGTGCCATTGAGTATAGGTAGGCATGTGTTTCCCTCGAATTTAATCATTTTGGAATCACAAGGATTGGATGTAATTTTGGGTATGGATTGGCTGTCGATGTACGGAGGAAACATTGATTGTGCCAGTAAGTCAATTTTGCTTACCACCCCAGAAGGGAGAAGGATCAAGTATGTATCCCGGCATGTGCCAAAAGGGACTCAAGTAAATTGTTTAACATGAGTTGTGCAGGAGGAAGTACCAGTGGTAAGGGATTTCCCTGATGTATTTCCAGAAGATTTGCCAGGCATGCCACCGGATAGAGACATTGAGTTTTTGATTGAGCTATTGCCAGGCACAGGGCCAATATCGAAGAGACCATACAGGATGCCTGCAAAGGATTTGGTGGAAATTAAGAAGCAAATTAAGGAGTTACTGGATAAGGGATATATTCTCCCAAGTTCTTCGCCTTGGGGATCGCCAGTACTTCTAGTGGAGAAGAAGGATGGATCGTTGAGGATGGTTGTTGATTATTGATGATTGAATGAAGTAACGATCAAGAACAAATACCCACTACCGATGATCCATGATCTGTTTGATCGATTGCAAGGAGCTAAGGTATTTTCCAAGATCGATCTACGATCAAGGTATCACCAGTTGAAGATTCGAGAACAGGATATTCCTAAGACAACTTTTACCACCAGGTATGGGCTGTACGAGTATACCGTTATGTCATTTGGTCTGACTAACGCACCTGCTTATTTTATGAACATGATGAACAAAGTGTTTATGGAGTTCTTGGATAAGTTCATCGTGGTGTTCATTGATGATATCCTGGTTTACTCGAAGACTGAAGAGGAGCATAAGGAACATTTGCGATTGGTACTTGAGAAGCTCAGAGAACATCAATTGTATGCCAAGTTCAGCAAATGTGAGTTTTGGTTGAAGGAAGTAGGATTCCTCGGACACGTTATATCCGGAGAAGGAATAGCAGTTGATCCCACTAAAGTTGATACCGTGACCAAGTGGGAAGCACCAACCACAGTTAGAGAGATACGGAGTTTTCTTGGACTCGCAGGATACTACCGGAGATTCATTGAGAATTTCTCCAAGATTGTGAAGCCTATGACTGAACTATTAAAGAAGGATACCAAGTTCAAATGGACTGAGGAGTGTGAGGCTAGTTTCCAGGAGTTGAAGAAACGTTTGGTTACTTCACCGGTGTTGATTTTACCAGATCAGACCAAGGACTATGAGGTGTATTGCGACACTTCACGTCGAGGACTTGGAGCAGTGCTTATGCAGGAAGGGAGAGTTGTTTCATATGCCTCAAGACAGCTTAAGCCTCATGAGTTGAATTATGCTACGCGTGATTTGGAATTAGCAGCCGTAGTGCATGCACTGAAGACTTGGACACATTTTCTGATTGGAAATCATTGTGAGGTGTACACGGATCATAAGAGTTTGAAATACATCTTCACACAGAAGGAGTTGAACCTCAGACAAAGGAGATGGTTGGAGCTCATCAAGGATTATGATATGAGATTGCATTACCATCCCGGAAAGGCTAATGTAGTAGCTGACGCATTGAGCTGTAAGAGCCATGTCAATACAATAATGACGGGAGAAATACCAAAGGAGTTAGCAGAAAATCTTCGTGAACTATGTTTGGAAATAGTTCCGAGAGGCTAAGTAGCAACATTGGAAATTCAGTCAACTTTGATGGATAGAATCAGAGAAGCTCAGAATACTGACAAAGAGATTACCACTATAAAGGAGAAAATAAGCGAAGGAAAGGCTAAAGGATTTCGTGAGGATGAGCGCGATACCCTATGGTTTGAAGATCGTGTTTATGTGCCCAATGACCCGGAGATTAGGAAGCTAATTCTGCAAGAGGCACACGATTCACCATATTCGATTCACCCAGGAAATACCAAGATGTATTTGGATTTGAAGGATATTTTCTGGTGGACCGGAATGAAGAAGGATATTGCGGAGTATGTAGCAGTTTGTGATGTATGTCAGAGAGTAAAGGCAGAGCATCAGAAGCCAGCAGGATTGTTACAACCATTGCCGATACCCGAATGGAAGTGGGATAAGTTAGGCATGGATTTTATCACGGGATTACCCAGGACTCGTTCAGGCTATGACTCGATTTGGGTTGTAGTCGATCGATTGACAAAAGTAGCTCATTTCATCCCGGTAAAGACCACTTACACAAGTGCTAAGTTGGCAAAGATATACATGAGCAGGATCATATGTTTGCATGGAGTTCCGAGGAGTATCGTATCAGATAGAGGAACCCAGTTTACCTCAAAGTTCTGGAAGCAATTGCACGAAACTTTGGGTACCAGGCTAGAATTTAGTACAACTTTTCATCCATAGACAGATGGACAGACCGAGAGAGTCAATCAGATTTTGGAGGATATGCTGAGAGCTTGTGCGCTAGATTATGGATCTAGTTGGGATGACAATTTGCCATATGCAGAGTTTTCTTACAACAACAGTTACCAAACCAGTTTAAAGATGGCCCCTTTCGAAGCCTTGTACGGAAGGAGGTGCAGGACACCGTTGTCATGGGATGAAGTTGGAGACCGCCGGTTGTTTGGACCTGATTTGATTAAAGAGTCTGAACAGAAGGTGAAATTGATTCGCGATAGGCTCAAGGTAGCTCAGTCCAGACAGAAGAGTTATGCAGATTCTAAGCGCAAGGAGATTGTTTACGAAGTTGGAGATAGAGCTTATCTTCGAGTATCTCCACTTCGGGGAAGAAAGCGTTTTGGAGTTAAAGGAAAGTTAGCGCCACGATTTGTAGGACCATATCGAGTTTTGGAGCGTATGGGAGAAGTGGCCTACAAGTTGGAATTGCCCGAAGAATTGTCAGGAGTTCATGATGTGTTCCACGTTTCTCAATTGAAGAAGTGCCACGCGGAGATGGCTGACATACCCTTGAGAGACACAGTGCCATTGGAAGCAATCCAGTTGGATAACAATTTGACCTATGAGGAGAAACCAATTAAGATTCTCGAGTTTGCCAGCCGAGTCACTCACAGCAAGGTTATCATGTTTTGCAAAGTTCAGTGGAGCCACCACATGGAGGATGAAGCCACCTGGGAGCGAGAGGAAGATTTGCTCAAGGACCACCCTCACCTATTTTCTAGCCAACCCGAATCTCAAGGGCGAGATTCATCTTAAGGGGGGTAGGTTTGTAACATCCCAAATTTTCAATTTGGAATGTTATACATTAGATCATCAATGCATATCATATTTTATTTTGCATTTTGGTTGATCCTAGAAATTTCTACGCAACTCAAGGACCCACAGAGAGAGTCGGGAAATTCTTTATTTTCATATTTGAGTTTTCTCAAATTTTGAGAATAGGATCATTTGATTTTTATTATTTTATCGTCAATTATTTCTATTAAAAAAATATCAGAGGGAATAAAATGACTTTCCTAAAATAAAGAAATATTGAGGATTTAATAATAAAATCAAATAAGATTTTATTTCGGAGTATTTCGTTATTTTATTTGAATTTAGGAAAAATGTGCGTTTTTCAAAATTGCATTTAGGCCCCAAATAAATGTTCACCTTGTGCGGCTTGATTTTAGAAGCCAGGGAAAATTTATTTCGGGATTTTTAGAGTCCGTTTAGTATTTATTTTTATTTTTCTTCTACGCGTAATTATTTAAAAAACGAATCGACCTAACGGGCCGTGTCCGACCCGGACTCCTGGCCCGGTCGCCTTTATAAGCCGGGGGGAGGCCCAGCCGAAGCCAAACCTAGCCCCAGCCCCGAGCCGCCCCCAGCCCAGCGCCGCCGCCGCCGCCCGCACGCGCCGCCGTCGCCGCCGCCCGCCAACCCACCGCCTCACCGGACGCCGCCGCCTCGCCGCCGCACGCCGCCCGAGGTCGCCTCGAAGTCCGCATCGGTTTTTTTATTTTTTTCGAAAAACCGTCGGTTTTTCGTCGGTTTTTTTAGGTTCGTTTTTTTAAAATAGATCGGTTTTTCCGATTTATTTATTTAGCGAGCGTTCATCCGTTCGTTCGTTCTAGCAAACGTTTGTCATTTTTCTTTTTCTCGGATTAAATCCACGATTTTTCTGATCGCGATTCCTGATCTGAATTTCGTTTTAGTATAACTTTTCGCTCGTTTATCAGAATCAGGCGATTCAAGCGCCTGGAGTTTCGTCTCGAAACCCTCTATACGTTTAACCAACTTAAACAAGTTTTTGCCACTGTAAAAATTGCCTTAGATCCAGATTAGTAGAACGAAGTTGTTTTCTTTTGCCGTTTGACTTTCGTTGCTTCGTTTGATTTTATTCTTTTTGCAAATCGGAGTTCTTAAGTTGAATTTTCTGGTTAGTTTCTCTTATTTGAGTTTTACCTGTGCATTAGATGAGTACCTATTGTGTGCTTGTTTGTTTGTGATAGAGTACCCGGAGTGCGCCGCCTGTTACTTCGAATCGCTAGGTTTCCCGGATCATCAGCAAGGCAAGTAACACTTTGATCATACCTCCTACTACCCAGTTTTATTGCATTAGATCAATCCTCACACATTGCATGATTAGGATCTAATTAAATTATGGGATGGGGAGTAGTTGAGGTAGAACCTATTACCTGTTTATTACCAAACCTTTGGGAGTTACTTCTACGTTTGCTTACTGTGCCATGCTATGCTAGTAGATGTGGATTGGGTGAGTGATATACATGACAGATGTGAGTATTATAAATTAATGGTTTATCTAAGGTGGCAACTTAAACACAAATCTGGGTGGATTGAGGTACCTGGGTATTCCAGGATTGCCTGTTTCTTTTTGGACCGCCACCCAGGCTCAAAGGGATCATGAGATTATTCTTACTAGAAACTTCCGTGTGCAGCCACAAGCCATTATGGGCTCTGGCATAGTTGACTAAGTCATGCGAACTCTTACAGGGTAGACTAGCAGATGTAGGGGAAAGTAGGTGTAACGGTCTATCCATCGTAAGGTGCTAGCACTTCTGAAAGACTATGTCTCGGTCATCCGTCTTCTCAAACATCATGTAGTGCGAGAAACCAAACGGAGGCGATCGAGTTTTGTGGGGAAAAGTGCGCAAACCTCTGCAGAGTGTATTAAACTAATTATGGTTAGCCGTGTCCCTGGTTATGGACATCTTGAGTATCTAGTACCTGGATTATCATGTGAATCTCAACATGTTACTCTAAATTAATTTTAATGGGTTTTGTTTAATGATGATGTTTAATTGGGATTGAGAATGTTGTCAACCATTCTCAATGTTTGACAACTACCATGATAGTTAAATAAATTTATTCCTATGCAGTAGGGAAAATTGGGTTTACGCAAAACTGTAACCATAGAGCTTTCCACCAGCCAAATATGCATATAGTATAGTTGTTCCATGCAATTATTCTCTATGTGTTACATTGCCAGCATATTCCATGTGCTGACCCGTTTCGGGCTGCAACGTTAATGTTGCAGACTGTTCAGACGACGATTAAGGCGTTTTAGGTCGTGGTCCTATACTCAGTGATGCCGTTGGAGTTGATGGACTCACTTATCTTCCAAGCCTTCCACTGTTATCGTTATTAGATGGCCTTAAGCCATTTTTATTCTAATAAATTCTCTATGGAGACACTCGATGTAATAAGTTTGTGATTGCTACTCTGTTATAAATCCTCCGAGTACTGTGTGGTGTCAGCATTACTGATCTAGGGATGACACCGGAGCACAGAGATCAGACTGTTTGAGGTCTGGTCGCTACACTCGTGGAGTAGATCTGTATGGATGAGCAAAGCTCTATCTCAAATGAGCTAAACCTATGCTAACCCTAACTAGGAGGAGGAGGGGGTCTATATATAGTGTTAAGCCAAGAAGGGGTAAGTGAGGGGTGAAGGGGTACACGGGCCTCGGCCCAAGTCATACGCGCAGGCAAAGGCCGGATCATCCGGATGGGGGTACGGATGATCCGGGCATCGTCAGGATGATCCGGGTCCTCGTCCGAATGATCCGGCTCCGCCGGGTGGATTCTGCAAGCTTCGGATGTCGTGGCTGTGGGATTACCCGGATGATCTGGGGGGCATCCGGTTGAGTCCGGATGATCCTGATGGAGGTCCGAACGTCCGGGCTGACTCCAGCAGCTGCTCTGTCTTCTTGTCCTTTCTTTCGTCTTCTCTTCCATGCTTGTCCTTGGTCCTTTGAATCTCCATGGTTATCTCGTATGAGCCTGAGTATACACAAGGTCCATGGATGAGGTAGTAGCCATGTCTCATATGTGGAAAGTGACGGATCGAAGAGGAGTGAGTTCACCTTGTGTCCAATGGCGTATGGTCGAGGTCTCATCGTATGTGCTCTTGGGGCTTGGGGAGTAGTCAAAGTGTACATGGGGATGATTGTAGGATGCTCCGCATCATCTCCCCCCCCCCCTTGGGAAAGATCTGACCTCGGATCGTGATCCTCATCATCATGGAAACAGTTGTTGTGGACGGACTTGTACTTGGACGGAGTTGAAGACGTTGCGTAATCCAAGTACTTCAAGGTGTCACCGGAGTGGTATACATGCAAAAAGAGCAAACACAAACGACACTCGGAAATACAAAGGTTAGCGCACACAAAGTGTCCATCATGTAAGAATGAGTCTGTGCGGCAAGATTGTTCATGACAAAGCGCATGAAGCTTATCAAGATGATATAGAATGATATGCAAAGCGTTCATGGGAGAAAAAGCATTCGTTGTGCACACAAATGTGTTGTGAATATGATCAATGCAACCACAGTTCAAAATGATGTCGCAGTGAGATGGTTTATCAATAGCATGAATATGGCAATGGATGCTCAATATGAATATGTTATCATGCAATTGATGGTATGCAATATGATCATGATGTATGAATATGTCATCAAGAAAGATCACAACAAATTTGCTAAGGAAGTGCACAAGCTCATATATCATGGATGACATGGGAATACAAGATGTAACAAGGCAATCATAATGTGAGTCAATCCATGCATAAGATGCAAAAAAATTATGTGTGGTATTTTACCAAAGCTCGATGTTGTGGCACTCCTGAACTTGAAGGTCCATAGGGTCCATCTCCAATGTCAGTCCTCCCTCCAATATGTGTATCATGTAGACAAGAAGAAGAAACAACAATGAAAGAATGACCCATCCAATATGTGTATGTGAGGTTGGCTCAAAGGGAAGGAGTTCACCTTAGGAATGTTCCCGAAGATGTTGGAGTTGCACATCATGTACGCCCTCACATAACCAATATGTCTCGTGATAGCGGTTCCTTGTGATTCCTTCAAAATTAAAGAACATGACAAACACTCAGAAAAACAAATGAGGTTAGCGTGAAAGCAAAACCTATCATTCGTGTGGTGAAATACCAAACAAGTGTTCTCATCATTCTTGACATAAGAAAGGACAAGGTGTGGCATGGTATGAAAGCATATGATGCGACTACAACCAAAGACATCAGGCTCTATGAAACAAGCAAGCTTCACAAGTAATATGCCCAAGTCTCCAAGATAGATAAGTATAGCAAGTTGGCACTAAATACAAGGGTATATGAGAGATGGCACTAATGGAGACAAGAGACAATGATCAAGATAAAGCATGTGAGAGGCAAGATCATATATGTCATTGTCGGATTTCGGGTTTCGGCAAAACCCTTGAGGTTCAAACACTGGGGTGCGCACGAAGATATCTCCTCCCCCTTGCACTCTCCCTCACCGTCATCTCAAGGCTCAACGCGTCAAACTCGCAGAACAAAGGGACACAAGATTTATACTGGTTTGGGCCACCGATGCGGTGTAATACCCTACTCCAGTGTGGTGTGGTGGATTGCCTCTTGGGCTGAGGATGAACAGTTACAAGGGAAGAACAGCCTCTTGAGGAGAGGTGCTCTTGTGCTTTGTGAGTTTGTGTGGATGAGGATGATCTGAATGGCCTCAGATCCCTCCCCTCCTACTGGGGTGGCTAGCCCTATTTATAAAGGCCCTGGTCCTCTTCCCAAATGCTGGAGGGAAGGGATGCCACAACGGCCAAATTTGAAGGGAGACAACTAGTACAAGTTATCCTGACTAAAGGTGGTCTTCGCCTGCCAAAGGCTCTGGTGGTGACGCTTTCCTGGGCTCCACGATGACCTCTGTCTTGCTGGTCTTGGTCTCGTTGCACTGATATGGAAACCTTTGACTGATGCCTCGGGACTCCTCGCCTGCGCCTGTCCCTTTAGCACCAAAGAGGAAATGAGGACACTGTGCACACTGGCACCCACCTGGCCTTGGTCGTCATGTTTTGCATCACAGGAACCTCGCGAGGTGCCCCTTGCCTTGATCTCTCCGCCCCTCGCGAGCCAGCCTGGTGAGACTACCCCCGAGGAGGTCTTGCATCGTCCGCCTCGCGAGGCTTGGCCCGTCGCGAGGGTCTTTAGTGCTTGATGGTGAAGATGGGCCGTACGGGGCCACTGGCGGAGCCAAGCCATGGGCCGCAGGCAGGCAAGTCTGGGGACCTCCGTTCCCAGGACGCTGACAGTAGCCCACGGGCCCAAGGCATGCTCGGACTTGGCTTTGAGGCGAAGCCAAGGGGCAAGTGCGGAGCGCCGCAGGCCCCAACAGCCTGCAGCCTCGATTGACGTATGGCGATTGATGGGATGTGGGCGTCTCCGCTTCCCCATGCTGCCTCGGCAACTGCCCGACTTGACGAGTCCCTGCTGCATGCAGAGAAAAATCATCATTACCTGTGATCATGGAGATCGCTGGTTGGCCTTCTCCTGCTATAAATGAGGGGGCGTAGCCCCCGTCGCTCATCCCTTCCTACTCCGCTCGCTTCTTCTCCCTTGCTTCATCGCTAGCAGCGACACTCATGGCGCCGATATGGAGGTTCTCGGCCGTAGAGAAGGGAAAAAACCCTGCGACGAGCCGGGGCCACTTCCCCCGAAGAATAGGCTAGCCCACCGCTGCAACGTAGTCGTGAGGTCGGAGGTGTCGAGGCCATGGTGCGAGCGGCCACCTCCCGGGTATCCGCTTCCTCTATACGCCAAAGCCGAGGGCTACGGAGGGAGAGGCGGCGAGCGGCGCCGCCCAGGCTATGGCCGTGGTCGCTGCGCCGTGGTAACGCACGCCGTCGCCCCAGGAGCCCACGCCACGGACTCCTCGCGCGAACTCGTGATGTGGGCGGTGATGCCTCCGCACACTTGGATTCGCTTTCCGCAGTTCTTCTCCGCCGAGATGCCGCGGAGGGGCCCCCTCGAGCTTTGGCTGCAGCACGCCGACTGCGACGCCCCGGCGACTGGAGCGAAGGTTGAAGCCGTCTCCCCAGACAAGATCTTCATGGCCCGTGGCTGGGGCGAGGTTGCTCGAGTCTGCCGTGCGGAAGGCGCCCTCGCCATCCATTTTGAGTAAGACGGCGCCTCCATGATGTTCTTCAAGGTCTTCGACAAGGAAGGCCGCCGCTTGGAGTGCTGTCCTCAAGGGGGTCGTCGGGACGGCGCAGCGGCCAACGCCGAGCCTGCCGCTGGCTTTGCCAGCAGCTCCTCCAGTAGTAGCGGCGGCGCTTGGGAGTCCAGCAACTCTCCTGAGCCCTATGAGACCCCGGAGATGAGCGACGACAGCTACGTGCCCCTGAGCTCTCGCCGTGCCCGGAGCAAGGCCGCAGCATCCGGCCGCCGCCGTCGCTGATCTGGATGGGGCTGGCACCGGCCTCCCGTGGCCCACTGTTGATGATGGCGTTGGCCGCGCTGGCGCATGTAGATAGGGCCCCTAGAAACTCCCTTCTTTTGTTCCCTGCGAGGAATCAAGATGGACCCTGCGGGGGAGTGTAAAGGGTCTGTAATGTCTTTTGTTGATATTATCCTTATTATGAAAATTTGCGAACGCATGTCCTGTTTCGGCTCGGTCTCCCCTTTCCAACCCCGCGGCAGCTTAGTGCTCTATGCCGACAGGTCCCGGTCCCCAGGCAGGCTGCAGTCGTCGCTGGTATGCCAGGTCGTGATGCCGTGCTCAAGGCCAGGAGGTGAGCGGCCCGAGGTCCAGTAAGAGCTCCTGAGGCGCGATGCTCAAGAGGTCCCCTTTCGCACGCAAGCAGCCACCGGGAGGTAGGAAAGGGAGGCGACGTTGTCGTGACAAGGCTGCAACAAGTGAGAATCCTATGCCGTATCGCTTAGTCGACCGGGCGTGAAACTTATCTTGGCAGTCCAGAGTCGGTTCGTTGTGTTGCGACAGACTCGTGCGTCGACGACCGTAGTGTAGCTAGGTTAGGCCTCTGCGAGCCTCCCCCTCTTCTCCACGCTCTTCTATGTGCTCTACATCCTCAAGTCCCGGCCCTCGAGCGAGCTCAGTCGCCGCTGGTATGCCAGGTCGTGGTGCCGTGGTCAAGGCCAGGGGGTGAGGGCTGGAGAGCCTGTAAGAGCTCCTGAGTCGCAATGCTCAGGAGCCCTCCTTTTAACACGCAAGCGAAATGCATGGGAGAAGAGGGAGCCCACGGTACCACCTGCTGTTGTCCTCAGGAGGTTCCTGCAGGTTAGCGTGAGGAGGGACACAAATTGCCACTACGATTGCCGGTCTGCCACTGGTCGCTCCGCAAGAAGATGAAGGCACTGAGGGTCTGGTGAGGTGATGTGCGTTGGCGTGCCGCGAGCCAGAGCTCGACCGCTTAGATTTGTCAGCGTTGCAGGGACGGACCCGAGCACAAGCGTCGTGCCAGCATGGGCAGCCCTCGTTGCGGGATGAGCGAGGGGCCAATCGGCGACGCGAGCGGCCGCGGCGAGTGACAATCAAGCAAGGGATGACTATAATAACTCATGTATGGGAACCGGCTAGCTTAGATAGATGCGAGAACGATACATGCCACTGGGACGGACCCGAGCGGCCTGGGGATGATGCAGCTCGAGGGGCGCCCCAAGTGAGGTAAGCTAAAGATGCAAGAGGATACACGCCACAGGGACAGGCCCATGTGACCTGGGAATAATGCAGCCCGAGGGGCACTCCCAGCTGAATGAACTTGGAAAATGTCACCTGGTTTTGTTGTCGAAGGAGCGTTGGCGTAGCTGAAGGCATGCGCTGAAGAAGTCGCTCCTCATGACCCGCCAAGACCCTGAGCCTCGGGAGGCTCTGGGGGTCAGGTGGCTCTTGATATGTCTCCAACGTATCTATAATCTTTTATTCTTCCATGCTATTATATTATCTGTTTTGGATGTTTGATGGGCTTTAATATACCTTTTTATATTATTTTTGGGACTAACCTACTGACCAAAGGCCCAATGCAAATTGCTATTTTTTGCCTATTTCAGTGTTTCACAGAAAAGGAATATCAAACGGAATCCAAACAGAATGAAACCTTCGGGAGAGTTATTTTTGGAACAAACATGATCCAGGAGACTTGGAGTGGACGTCAAGAAAGAAGCGAGGAGGCCACGAGGCAGGAGGGCGCGCCCCCCACCCTCGTGGGCCCCTCGCAGCTCCACCGACCTACTTCTTCCTCCTATATATACCCATATACCCTGAAAACATCCAGGAGCACCACGAAACCCTATTTCCACCGCCGAAACCTTTTGTACCCGTCAGATCCCATCTTGGGGCCTTTTCCGGCGCTCCGCCGGAGGGGGAATCGATCACGGAGGGCTTCTACATCAACACCATAGCCTCTCCGATGATGTGTGAGTAGTTTACCGTAGACCTTCGGGTCCATAGTTATTAGCTAGATGGCTTCTTCTCTCTCTTTGGATCTCAATACAAAGTTCTCCTCGATTCTCTTGGAGATCTATTCGATGTAATTCTTTTTGTGGTGTGTTTGTCGAGATCCGATGAATTGTGGGTTTATGATCAAGATTATCTATGAACAATATTTGATTCTTCTCTGAATTCTTTTATGCATGATTTAATATCTTTGCAAGTCTCTTCGAATTATCAATTTGGTTTGGCCTACTAGATTGATCTTTCTTGCAATGGGAGAAGTGCTTAGCTTTGGGTTCAATCTTGCGGTGTCCTTTCCCAATGATGGCAGGGGCAGCAAGGCACGTATTGTATTGTTGTCATCGAGGATAAAAAGATGGGGTCTATATCATATTGCTTGAGTTTATCCCTCTACATCATGTCATCTTGCCTAATGCGTTACTCTGTTCTTATGAACTTAATACTCTAGATGCATGCTGGATAGCGGTCGATGTGTGGAATAATAGTAGTAGATGCAAAATCGTTTCGGTCTACTTTTCGCGCACGTGATGCCTATACACATGATCATGCCTAGATATTCTCATAACTATGCGCTTTTCTATCAATTGCTCGACAGTAATTTGTTCACCAACTGTAGAATTTACTATCTTGAGAGAAGCCACTAGTGAAACCTATGGCCCCGGGGTCTATCTTCCATCATATTATTTTCCTATCAATTTGTTATTTCTATTATTGTTTATTTTGCAATCTTTATTTTCCGATCTATACAATAAAAATACCAAAAATATTTATCTTATTATCTCTATCAGATCTCACTTCCGTAAGTGACCGTGAAGGGATTGACAACCCCTTTTATCGCGTTGGTTGCGAGGTTCTTGTTTGTTTGTGCAGGTACTAGGGACTTGCGTGTTACCTCCTACAGGATTGATACCTTGGTTCTCAAAAACTAAGGGAAATACTTATGCTACTTTGTTGTGTCACCCTTTCCTCTTCAAGGGAAAACCAATGCATGCTCAAGAGGTAGCAAGAAGGATTTCTGGCGCCATTGCCGGGGAGGTTGCACCAAGTCAAGTCAAGATTTGATCTCCCATCAACAAGCCATTTATGGCACCGTTGACGGGGACATCTACGCACAAGTCAAGACATACCAAGTGCCCATCACAAACTCTTATCCCTCACATTACATTATTTTCCATTTGCCTCTCGTTTTCCTCTCCCCCACTTCACCCTCGCCGTTTTATTCGCCCTCTTTTCCATTCGCCCTTTTTTCTGTTCGCCTTCTTTTCACTTGCCTCTTGTTTGCTTGTGTGTTGGATTGATTGTTTGTCATGATGGCTCAAGACAATACTAAATTGTGTGACTTTTAAATACCAACAATGATGATTTTATTAGCACTCCGGTTGCTCCTCTTACCGATGCTGAATCTTGTGAAATTTATACTGCTTTGCTGAATCTTGTCATGAAAGATCAATTTGCTGGCCTTCCTAGTGAAGATGCCGCTACCCATCTAAACAGCTTTGTTGATTTGTGTGATATGAAAAAGAAGAAAGATGTGGATAATGATATTGTTAAATTGAAGCTATTTCCGCTTTCGTTCAGAGATCATGCTAAAACTTGGTTTTCGTCTTTGCCTAAAAATGGTATTGATTCATGGAATAAGTGCAAAGATGCTTTTATCTCTAAGTATTTTCCTCCCGCTAAGATCATCTCTCTTAGAAACGATATTATGAATTTTAAGCAACTTGATCATGAGCATGTTGCACAATCTTGGGAGAGGATGAAATTAATGATACATAATTGCCCTACTCATGGATTAAACTTATGGATGATCATACAAAAATTTTATGCTGGATTGAATTTTGCTTCTAGAAATGTTTTAGATTCGGCCGTGGGAGGCACTTTTATGGAAATCACTTTAGGAGAATCTACTAAACTCCTAGATAATATTATGGTTAATTATTCTCAATGGCACACCGAAAGATCTACTAGTAAAAAGGTTCATGCGATAGAAGAGATTAAGGTTTTGAGTGGAAAGATGGATGAACTTATAAAGTTGTTTGCTAATAAGAGTGTTTCTTCTGATCCTAATGATATGCCTTTGTCTACTTTGATTGATAATAATAATGAATCTATGGATGTGAATTTTGTTGGTAGGAACAATTTTAGTAACAACACGTATAGAGAAAACTTTAATCCTAGGTCGTTTCCTAGTAACTCCTCTAATAATTATGGTAATTCCTACAACAACTCTTATGGAAATTTTAATAAGATGCCCTCTGATTTTGAGACTAGTGTTAAAGAATTTATGATTTCGCAAAAGAATTTCAATGCTTTGCTTGAAGAAAAATCGCCTAAGATTGATGAGTTGGCTAGCAACGTGGATAAAATTTCTCTTGATGTTGATTCTTTGAAACTTAGATCTATTCCACCTAAGCATGATATCAATGAGTCTCTCAAAGCCATGAGAATTTCCATTGATGAGTGCAAAGAAAGAACCGCTAGGATGCATGCTAAGAAAGATTGCTTTGTGAAAGCGTGTTCTTCTAGTTTTCATGATAATAATGATGAAGATCTAAAAGTGATTGATGTGTCTCCTATTAAATCTTTGTTTTGCAGTATGAATCTTGATAATGATGGGACTGGAGATGAGTCAACTTTAGCTAAAAGGCGTCCCAATGATTCGGAGTTTTTAGATCTTGATGCAAAAATTGGTAAAAGTGGGATTGAAGAGGTCAAAACTTTACATAGCAATGAACCTGCTATTTTGGATTTCAAGGAATTTAATTATGATAATTGATCTTTGATAGATTGTATTTCCTTGTTGCAATCCGTGCTAAATTCTCCTCATGCTTATAGTCAAAATAAAGCTTTTACCAAACATATCGTTGATGCTTTAATGCAATCTTATGAAGAAAAGATTGAATTAGAAGTTTCTATCCCTAGAAAAATTTATGATGAGTGGGAACCTACTATTAAAATTAAAATTATAGATCATGAATGCTATGCTTTATGTGATTTGGTTGCTAGTGTTTCCCCGATTCCAAAAACTTTGTGTGATGTGTTAGGTTTCCGTGAATTTGATGATTGTTCTTTAAATTTGCATCTTGCGGATTCCACCATTAAGAAACCTATGGGAAGGATTAATGATGTTCTTATTGTTGCAAATAGGAATTATGTGCACGTAGATTTCACTATTCTTGATATAGATTGCAATCCTACATGTCCTATTATTCTTGGTAGACCTTTCCTTAGAACGATCGGTGCAATTATTGATATGAAAGAAGGAAATATTAGATTCCAATTTCCGTTAAGGAAAGTCATGGAACACTTTCCTAGAAAGAAAATTAAATTACCTTATGAATCTATTATGAGAGCCACTTATGGATTGCATACCAAAGATGACAATACCTAGATCTATTCTTGCTTTTTTGCCTAGCTAGGGGCATTAAACGATAGCGCTTGTTGGGAGGCAACCTAATTTTATTTTTGTTTCTTCTTTTTTGTTCCTGTTTAGTAATAAATAAATCATCTATCTTCTGTTTAGATGTGATTTTATGTTTTTAATTAGTGTTTGTGCCAAGTAGAACCTTTGGAAAGACTTGGGGGAAGTCTTTGCGATCTTGCTGTAAAAAACAGAAACTTTAGCCCTCACGAGATTTGCTGCCATTTTTTACTGGAGAATGCGATTAGGTTCATTCTTTTTGAAGATAATTAATAGACAAATTTCTCACATCCACCAATTTATTTAAGAATTTTGGGGGTTTCAGAAGTATTCGAAACCTACAGATTACTACAGACTGTCTTGTTTTTGACAGATTCTGTTTTTTCGTGTGTTGTTTGCTTATTTTGATGAATCTATGGCTAGTATCGGGGGGTATGAACCATAGAGAAGTTGGAATACAGTTGATTTAAAACAAATATAAATAAAGAATGAGTTCATTACAGTAACTTGAAGTGGTGGTTTGTTTTCTTATACTAACGGAGCTCGTGAGATTTTCTGTTGAGTTTTGTGTTGTGAAGTTTTCAAGTTTTGGGTAAAGATTTGATGGATTTTGGAATAAGGAGTGGAAAGAGCCTAAGCTTGGGGATGCCCAAGACACCTCAAGGTAAAATTCAAGGACAACCAAAAGCCTAAGCTTGGGGATGCCCCGGAAGGCATCCCCTCTTTCGTCTTCATACATCGGTAACTTTACTTGAGGCTATATTTTTATTCACCACATGATATGTGTTTTGCTTGGAGCGTCTTTTATTATTTGAGTCTTTGCTCTTTAGTTTACCACAATCATACTTGATGTACACACCTTTTGGAGAGACACACATGAATCAGAATTTATTAGAATACTCTATGTGCTTCACTTATATCTTTTGAGCTAGATAATTTTGCTCTAGTGCTTCACTTATATCTTTAAGATCACGGTGGTGGTTTTATTTTATAGAAATTATTGATCTCTGATGCTTCACTTATATTATTTTGAGAGTCTTTTAGAACAGCATGGAAATTTTCTTTGGCTATAAAGTTAGTCCTAATATGATAGGCATCCAAGATGGGTATAATAAAAACTTTCATAAAAAGTGCATTGAATACTATGAAAAGTTTGATACTTGATGATTGTTTTGAGATATGAAGATGGTGATATTAGAGTCTTGCTAGTTGAGTAGTTTTGAATTTGAGAAATACTTGTTCTAAAGTTTGTGATTCTCGTAGCATGCACATATGGTGAACCATTATGTGATGAAGTCGGAGCATGATTTATTTATTGATTGTCTTCCTTGTGAGTGGCGGTTGGGGACGAGCGATGGTATTTTCCTACCAATCTATCCCCCTAGGAGCATGCGCATAGTACTTTGTTCGATAACTAATAGATTTTTGGAATAAGTTCTGAGTTCTTTATGACTAATGTTGAGTCCATGGATTATACGCACTCTCACCTTCCACCATTGCTAGCCTCTCTAGTACCGCGCAACTTTCGCCGGTACCATACACCCACCATATACCTTCCTCAAAACAGCCACCATACCTACCTATTATGGCATGTCCATAGCCATTCTGAGATATATTGCCATGCAACTTACCACCGTTCCGTTTGTTATGACACGTTACATCATTGTCATATTGCTTTGCATGATCATGTAGTTGACATCGTATTTGTGAAAAGCCACCTTTATAATTCTTTCATACATGTCACTCTTGATTCATTGCATATCCCGGTACACCGCCGGAGGCATTCACATAGAGTCATATTTTGTTCTAGTATCGAGTTGTAATTTTTGAGTTGTAAGTAAATAAAAGTGTGATGATCATCATTATTAGAGCATTATCCCAAGTGAGGAAAGGATGATGGAGACTATGATTCCCCCACAAGTCGGGATGAGACTTCGGACGAAAAAAAAGAGGCTATAAAAAAGGCCCAAATAAAAAAATGAGAGAAAAAGAGAGAAGGGACAATGTTACTATCCTTTTACCACACTTGTGCTTCAAAGTAGCACCATGGTCTTCATGATAGAGAGTCTCCTATGTTGTCACTTTCATATACTAGTGGGAATTTTACATTATAGAACTTGGCTTGTATATTCCAATGATGGGCTTCCTCAAAATGTCCTAGGTCTTCATGAGCAAGCGAGTTGGATGCACACCCACTTAGTTTCTTTTGTTGAGCTTTCATACACTTATAGCTCTAGTGCATCTGTTGCATGGCAATCCCTACTCACACACATTGATATCTATTGATGGGCATCTCCATAGCCCATTGATACGCCTAGTAGATGTGAGACTATCTTCTCCTTTTTGTCTTCTCCACAACCACCATTCTATTCCACCTATAGTGCTATATCCATGGCTCACGCTCATGTATTGCGTGAAGATTGAAAAAGTTTGAGAATAGAAAATTATGAAACAATTGCTTGGCTTGTCATCGGGGTTGTGCATGATTAAATACTTTATGTGATGAAGATAGAGCATAGCCAGACTATATGATTTTGTAGGATAACTTTCTTTGGCCATGTTATTTTGAGAAGACATGATTGCTTTGTTAGTATGCTTGAAGTATTATTATTTTTATGTCAATATTAAACTTTTGTCTTGAATCTTTCGGATCTGAACATTAATGCCACAATAGAGAAAATTACATTGAGAATGGTAGCATTCCACATCAAAAATTCTATTTTTATCATTTACCTACACTAGGACGAGCAGGAATTAAGCTTGGGGATGCTTGATACGTCTCCAACGTATCTATAATTTTTTATTCTTCCATGTTATTATATTATCTGTTTTGTATGTTTAATGGGCTTTAATATACCTTTTTATATTATTTTTGGGACTAACCTACTAACCAAAGGCCCAATGCAAATTGCTATTTTTTGCCTATTTCAGTGTTTCACAGAAAAGGAATATCAAACGGAATCCAAACAGAATGAAACCTTCGGGAGAGTTATTTTTGGAACAAACGTGATCCAGGAGACTTGGAGTGGACGTCAAGAAAGAAGCGAGAAGGCCACGAGGCAGGAGGGCGCGCCCCCCACCCTCGTGGGCCCCTTGCAGCTCCACCGACCTACTTCTTCCTCCTATATATACCCATATACCCCGAAAACATCTAGGAGCACCACGAAACCCTATTTCCACCACCGCAACCTTCTGTACCCATGAGATCCCATCTTGGGGCCTTTTCCGGCCCTCCGCCGGAGGGGGAATCGATCACGGAGGGCTTCTACATCAACATCATAGCCTCTCCGATGATGTGTGAGTAGTTTGCCGTAGACCTTCGGGTCCATAGTTATTAGCTATATGGCTTCTTCTCTCTCTTTGGATCTCAATACAAAGTTCTCCTCGATTCTCTTGGAGATCTATTCGATGTAATTCTTTTTGCGGTGTGTTTGTCAAGATCCAATGAATTGTGGGTTTATGATCAAGATTATCTATGAACAATATTTGATTCTTCTTTGAATTCTTGTATGCATGATTTAATATCTTTGCAAGTCTCTTCGAATTATCAGTTTGGTTTGGCCTACTAGATTGATCTTTCTTGCAATGGGAGAAGTGCTTAGCTTTGGGTTCAATGTAACACCAACAATGTGGCTATATCACCCATGTGTCGGGCACGACTTAGAGGCATAGTCGCATGGTAGGTTTGTCGCAAGAGGGGTAATCTTCACACAATCCCATGTACTGAATAAGAAAGGGATAAAGACTTGGCTTACAATCGCCACTTCACACAATACATAAATAATACAATCAAAGGTCCGACTACGGAACCAAAATAAAAGAAGACAACCCCAAATGCTAGATCCCCGATCGCCCCGACTGGGCACCAGTACTGATCAACAGGAAACGAAACAAAACAATTATCAAGATCTTCATCGAGCTCCCACTTGAGTTGGGTTGCGTCGCCTACACTGGTATCATCGGCACCTGCAACTGTTTGGAAGTATCTGTGAGTCACGAGGAATCAACAATCTCACACCCTCGCAATCAAGACTATTTATGCTTATGGGTAGGCAAAGGTAGTGAGGTGGAGCTGCAGCAAGCACTAGCATATATGGTGGCTAACATACGCAAATGAGAGCGAGAAGAGTAGCAACGCAACGGTCGTGAAGCTAGAAGTGATCAAGAAGTGATCATGAAACTACTTACGTTCAAACATAACACAAGAATAGCGTTCTCTTCCCGGACTCCGCCGAAAAGAGACCATCATGGCTACAGACGTAGTTGATGTATTTTACTTAAGTTAAGTGTCAAGTTCTCTACAACCGGATATTAACAAATTCCCATCTGCCACATAACTGCGGGCACGGCTCTCGAAAGTTTATACCCTACAGGGGCGTCCCAACTTAGCCCATCACAAGCTCTCACGGTCAACGAAGGATATTCCTTCTCCCGGAAAGACCCGATCAATCTCGGAATCCCGGTTACAAGACATTTCGACAATGGTAAACAAGACCAGCAAAGCCACCCGATGTGCCGACAAATCCCAATAGGAGTCGCATGTATCTCGTTCTCAGGGCAACACCGGATGCAACAGGCTGCGAGTAAAACCAACCCTTGAGTTTCCCCGAGGTGGCCCCATGATGTCTACTACACAACCTTCTTCTTGTAGACGTTGTTGGGCCTCCAAGTGCAGAGGTTTGTAGGACAGTAGCAAATTTCCCTCAAGTGGATGACCTAAGGTTTATCAATCCGTAGGAGGCGTAGGATGAAGATGGTCTCTCTCAAGCAACCCTGCAACCAAATAACGAAGAGTCTCTTGTGTCCCCAACACACCCAATACAATGGTAAATTGTATAGGTGCACTAGTTCGGCGAAGAGATGATGATACAAGTGGTATATGTATGGTAGATAAAGGTATTTGTAATCTGAAATTATAAAAACAGCAAGGTAACGAATGATAAAAGTGAGCGTAAACGGTATTGCAATGCGTTGAAACAAGGCCTAGGGTTCATACTTTCGCTAGTGCAAGTTCCCTCAACAATACGAACATAATTGGATCACATAACTATCCCTCAACATGCAACAAAGAGTCACTCCAAAGTCACTAATAGCAGAGAATGAACGAAGAGATTATGGTAGGGTACGAAACCACCTCAAAGTTATTCTTTCCAATCAATCCGTTGGGCTATTCCTATAGGTGTCACAAACAGCCCTAGAGTTCATACTAGAATAACACCTTAAGACACAAATCAACCAAAACCCTAATGTCACCTAGATACTCCAATGTCACCTCAAGTATCCGTGGGTATGATTATACGATATGCATCACACAATCTCAGATTCATCTATTCAACCAACACATAGAACCTCAAAGAGTGCCCCAAAGTTCCTACCGGAGAATCATGACGAAAACATCTTCCAACCCCTATGCATAGGTTCATGGGCGGAACCCGCAAGTTGATCACCAAAACATACATCAAGTGAATCATGTGTTATCCCATTGTAACCACAGATACGCACGGCAAGACATACATCAAGTGTTCTCAAATCTTTAAAGACTCAATCCGATAAGATAACTTCAAAGGGGAAACTCAATCCATTACAAGAGAGTAGAGGGGGGAAGAAACATCATAGGATCCAAATATAATAGCAAAGCTCGCGATACATCAAGATCGTGCCAAATCAAGAACACGAGAGAGAGAGAGATCAAACAATAGCTACTGGTACATACCCTTAGCCCCAAGGGAGAACTACTCCCTCCTCGTCATGGAGAGCACCGGGATGATGAAGATGACCACCGGAGAGGGATTCCCCCCCGGAAGGGTGCCGGAACGGGTCTAGATTGTCTTTCGGTGGCTACGGAGGCTTCTGGCGGCGGAACTCCCGATCTATTGTGTTCTCCGGAAGTTTTAGGGTATATAGAGATATATAGGCGGAAGAAGTACGTCAAGGGGGCCACGAGGGGCCCACAAGGGTGGAGGGCGCGCCTCCCTACCTCGTGGCCTCCTCGAAGGTCCCCTGACGTGCACTCCAAGTCTTCTGGGCTTCTTTCCTTCCAAAAATGAGTTCCATGAAGTTTCAGGTCAATTGGACTCCGTTTGATTTTCCTTTTCTTTGAAACCCTAAAACAGGGTAAAAACAGAAACTGGCACTAGGCTCTGGGTTAATATGTTAGTCCCAAAAAATAATATAAAAGTGGATAATAAAGCCCAATATTGCCCAAAACAGTAGATAACATAGCATGGAGCAATCAAAAATTATAGATACGTTGGAGACGTATTGTAACACCCCGGATGTAACTTTCCCAATTTGTACTCCAACTCTTGCCGTTTCCGGCGTAAGTTATATTTTTTTCCTCGGGTTCAGGTCTTTGTCTCCGTGTGTTTTTGTCGTTGTCATGCATCTCATATGATGTCATCATGTGCATTGCATTTGCATACGTGTTCGTCTCATGCATTCGAGCATTTCCCTGTTGTCAGTTTTGCATTCCGGCGCTTCGTTCTCCTCCGGTGGTCTTTTCTAGCTTTCTTTCATGTGTGGGGATTAAACATTTCCGGATTGGACCGAGACTTGCCAAGCGGCCTTGGTTTACTACCGGTAGACCGCCTGTCAGGTTTCGTATCATTTGGACTTCGTTTGATACTCCAACGGTTAACCGAGGGACCGAAAAGGCCTCGTGTGTGTTGCAGCCCAACACCCCTCCATTTTGGCCCAAAACCCACCTAACTCTGCTCCATCACCTAGAGCATTCGATCACGATCGCGTGGCCGAAAACCGCACCTCATTTGGACTCTCCTAGCTCCCTCTATGTCTATATATAGACCCCCTCCTTCAAATTCGCGGTTCCACTCTCCCCCTAACCCTAGATCCATCCGCCGCCGCCGGACGTGTCCGGAGCGGGCCGGACAACG
>NC_041384.1:377769349-377855024 GCF_002162155.2 Triticum dicoccoides
CCAGCCGCCGCCACCGTGCCGCGCCGGCCGCCGTCGACCGCCTCCTCGCGTGGTCGCCGCGCCACCACCCGGCTCCGGCCTCCTCCTCCCTCCTCGGCCACCGCGGCCCCCAACTCCGGCGAGCTCCGAGCCGGCGAGCACTGTTCCGGCGAGATCCGGCCGCGCCTCGGTTTCCGTGCAAACCCTAGATCTGTCCCGGAGAGGTTGATTTTTTTCACCAAGTCCCAGATATTTCAGTCCATGTGCACATGTTCGCGGCTCCGTAACTTTGCATCCGTAGCTCCGATTCATGCATATAGCATATCAAAATGTTCATCTCAGAGTGTACATCATTTCATTCCATTGCATCATTTTTATTTGAGCTCATCTTGATGCTCGAAATGCTGTTAGAAGAGGGCTACTTGAGATAATTGTCAGATCTGCTACTCCATTTAGGTTTTTGTCATTTTTGCCATGATTAATGTGTGCATGATATGCCGTGATGCTCTACATGTGTTTTGTTAAGGGTTTTGTCATATTTTCAGAGGTGCAATCCATGTATTTTTGTGATGTGTGTGGTGACTTGTGCAAGCTTGCAAAGTGGTGCACTTGCTAATTCTGTTTTCAGGGACTTAGTAATTTCACTAAGTCCTGGAGCTGTTTATCTCATGTTGTCATATGTTCATGTTGTTTCCGAGGGATCCGTGCCTCTTTTGAGGATGTTCAGTAAGGATGTTTTGTTAATATTGTAGTGCTCTATCCATCCATGTCTTTGTTTGCAATTATCGAGCACCCTAGCTTGAGTCAATCGAGCTCTACTTTTGCTACTTTGTGAATCTGGGCAGATTGTCAACTTGTTTGCAATTTTGCCGGTGATATTGTAGTTGATCCGTGCATGCTATGCTATTGTTCTTTCCATGTCTAGCTTGCATTTTGTGCCTTCTTGATGGGTGTATGCTTGTCTTGCCATGACTTGCACTGTAGTGAGTGCATCGAGCTCGTAAACATGCCTACTTGGGTTATATTTCAGCATGTGCCAGTTTTCACCAAGTCTGAAAACTGATTATGTTTTTGCTATGTTCACTTGCTTGCAATTGTATTTTCTGATCCCTTTTGGCTCAAGGTCACTAAGGGACTTTTGTTAAGCTCTTTGAGTAGATCCATGCCATGCTTTACTTTGTCATGTTCAGATCCTGTAGCATGTAGTTTTGTTGCTCCGAAGAGGGCTACTTGGTCTGAAATTCCAGACAAGTGTTAATTTCACTAAGTCTGAGAACTGTTTGTCATATGCATTTTTGCCATGCTTGTTTGAACCTGTTAATGGATGAATTGGCCGTAGCTCAGTGCTAGACTTTCGTTACGCATCTTGTATGCATCCCTGCCATGTATTTTGTTGTCTTGTTTGGGTGCTGTAGCATGTTCATCTCATTGCATTTAGATGCCTACTTGCTGTAAATCGCAGACCGGTGTCATTTTTGAATCGCTTGCCATTTCCAAACCGTAACTCCAATTCCGGCGTTCTTTATATCGTTTTCAAGCGATTTCATCTCATATTTCCAGTGGCACACTTGGATTTCCATGTTGAGGCCAGGTTCATGCATTTCCTGTCATATCTTGCATTTTGCATCCCGCATCGCATTCCGCATAGCATATCATCATTGCATCATATTGCTTGGCCTTGCACGTGGTTGATTGTATCCTTGTTGCTTGTTTGTCTTGTTTGGGTAGAGCCGGGAGACGAGTTCGCTAATGAGGAGCCCGTTGAGTTTGCATTCGAGGATCCAGTCAATTCTGACAACTGTGCAGGCAAGATGATCATACCCTCGAAATCACTACTATCTTTGCTATGCTAGTTTGCTCGCTCTTTTGCTATGACATTGCTACGATGCCTACCACTTGCTTGCAAGCCTCCCAAATTGCCATGTCAAACCTCTAACCCACCATGTCCTAGCAAACCGTTGATTGGCTATGTTACCGCTTGCTCAGCCCCTCTTATAGTGTTGCTAGTTGCAGGTGAAGTTTGGAGGCCGTTCCTTGTTGGAACATCTTTTATTTACTTGTTGGGATATCATTATATTGCTATGTTATCTTAATGCATCTATATACTTGGTAAAGGGTGGAAGGCTCGGCCTCTCGCCTACTGTTTTGTTCCACTCTTGCCGCCCTAGTTTCTGTCATATCGGTGTTATGTTCCCGGATTTTGCGTTCCTTACGCGGTTGGGTTATAATGGGAACCCCTTGATAGTTCGCCTTGATTAAAGCTTTTCCAGCAATGCCCAACCTTGGTCTTACCATTTGCCACCTAGCCTCTTTTCCCTCGGGTTTCCGGAGCCCGCGGGTCATTTTATTTTAAACCCCCCCCCCCGGGCCAGTGCTCCTCTGAGTGTTGGTCCAAACTAGAGTCATGTGCAGCGCCCCCTTGGGGAAACTCGAGGTTTGGTTTTAGTTGTATGGAGCGCTCATCTAAGTGTGCCCTGAGAAAGAGATATGTGCAGCTCCTATCGGGATTTGTCGGCACATTCGGGCAGTGTTGTTGGTCTTGTTTTAACCTGTCGAAGTGTCTTGAGTTACCGAGATACCGAGTCTGATCGGAACGTCTTGGGAGGAGGTCTATTCCTTCGTTGACCGTGAGAGCTTGTCATGGGCTAAGTTGGGACTCCCCTGCAGGGATTTGAACTTTCGAAAGCCGTGCCCACGGTTATGGGTAGATGGGAATTTGTTAATGTCCGGTTGTAGATAACTTGAACCTTAATTTAATTAAAATGAATCAACTGAGTGTGTTACCGTGATGGCCTCTTCTCGGCGGAGTCCGGGAAGTGGACACGGTGTTGGAGTAATGTTTGCGCAGGTTGCTCTCTAGTTTCTCGCTCGTGCTTTGCCTCCTCTTCCCGCTCTCTTTTGCGAATAAGTTAGCCACCATATTTGCTAGTCGCTTGCTGCAGCTCCACCTATATTTACCTTGCCTTACCTATAAGCTTAAATAGTCTTGATCGCAAGGGTGCGAGATTGCTGAGTCCCTGTGGCTCACAGATTACTATTACACCAGATGCAGGGCCTGATGATTCCGCTCCAGGAGACGCGTATGAGCTCAAGTGGGAGTTCGGCGAAGACTCTCAACGTTACTATGTTTCCTTTCCCGATGATCAGTAGTGGTGCCCAGTTGGGGGTGAACGGGACCGTTGTCGCATGTTGGGTTCTCTTTTATTTTGGCGCCGTAGTCGGGCCATGAGTGTTTGGATGATGTAATGTTATTTATGTACTTGATTGACGTGGCGAGTGTAAGCCAACTATTGCTATCTCCCCTTTATTATTTATATATTACATGGGATGTTGTGAAGATTGCCTAACTTGCGACATATGCCTTCAATGCGATTATGTCTCTAAGTTGTGCCTCGACACGTGGGAGCTATAGTCGCATCGAGGGTGTGACACGTATCAAGCATCCCCAAGCTTAATTCCTGCTCGTCCTCGAGTAGGTAAATGATAAAAACAAAATTTTTGATGCGGAGTGCTACTTGGCATAATTTTAATGTAATTCTTCTTAATTGTGGTATGAATATTCAGATCCGAAAGATTCAAGACAAAAGTTCATATTGACATAAAAATAATAATACTTGAAGCATACTAACTAAGCAATCATGTCTTCTCAAAATAACATGGCCGAAGAAAGTTCATCCCTACAAAATCATATAGTTTAGTCATGCTCCATTTTCGTCACATAAGAATGCTCTCATCATGCACAACCCCGATGACAAGCCAAGCAATTGTTTCATACTTTAGTAATCTCAAACATATAAACTTTGACGCAATATATGAGCGCGAGCCATGGACAAAGCACTATGGGTGGAATAGAATATAATGAGGGGGGTTATGTGGAGAAGACAAAAAAGGAGAAAGTCTCACAATAATGAGGCTAATCAATGGGCTATGGAGATGCCCACCAATTGATGTTTATGCAAGGAGTAGGGATTGCCATGCAACGGATGCACTAGAGCTATAAATGTATGAAAGCTCCACAAAAGAAACTAAGTGGGTGTGCATCCAACTTGCTTGCTCACGAAGACCTAGGGCACTTGAGGAGGCCCATTGTTGGAATATACAAGCCAAGTTCTATAATGAAAAATTCCCACTAGTATATGGAAGTGACAAAACAATAGACTCTCTATCATGAAGATCATGGTGCTACTTTGAAGCACAAGTGTGGCAAAGGATAGTAGCATTGTCCCTTCTCTCTTTTTCTCTCTTTTTTTGGGCCTTTCCCTTCTTTTTTATGGCCTTTCTCTTTTTTGGGGGCCTTCTCTTTTTTTTATGGCCTTTATTTTTTTTATTCTTCACTTGGGACAATGCTCTAATAATGATGATCATCACACTTCTATTTATTTACAACTCAGTGATTAGAACTCGATACTAGAACAAAGATGACTTTATATGAATGCCTCCGGCGGTGTACCGGGATATGCAATGAACCAAGAGTGACATGTATGAAAGAATTATGAACGGTGGCTTTGCCACAAATACGATGTCAACTACATGATCATGCAAAGCAATATGACAATGATGATGTGTGTCATAATAAACGGAATGGTGGAAAGTTGCATGGCAATATATCTCGGAATGGCTATGGAAATGCCATAATAGGTAGGTATGGTGGTTGTTTTGAGGAAGATATAAGGAGGTTTATGTGTGAAAGAGCGTATCATATCACGGGGTTTGGATGCACCGGCGAAGTTTGCACCAACTCTCAATGTGAGAAAGGGCAATGCACGGTACCGAAGAGGCCAGCAAGGATGGAAGGGTGAGAGTGCGTATAATCCATGGACTCAACATTAGTCATAAAGAACTCACATACTTATTGCAAAAGTCTACAAGTCATCAAAAACCTTGGCATTACGCGCATGCTCCTAGGGGGATAGATTGGTAGGAAAAGACCATCGCTCGTCCGCGACCGCCACTCATAAGGAGGACAATCAAATAACACCTCATGTTTCAAATTTGTTACACAATGTTTACCATACGTGCATGCTATGGGACTTGCAAACTTCAACACAAGCATTTCTCAAATTCACAACTACTCAACTAGCATGACTTTTATATTATTACCTCCATATCTCAAAACAATCATCAAGCATCAAACTTCTCTTAGTATTCAATACTCTATATTAAAGTTTTTACTAATCTTGTATACCTAGCATATTAGGATTTTAATCAAATTACCATGATATTTAATACTCTCAAAATAATCTAAGTGAAGCATGAGAGTTCATCTATTTCTTCAAAATAAAACTACCACCGTGCTCTAAAAGATATAAGTGAAGTACTAGAGCAAACAACAAACTACTCCGAAAGATATAAGTGAAGATCAATGAGTAGTCGAATAATTATGCAACTATGTGAAGACTCTATAACATTTAATAATTTCAGATCTTGATACTTTATTCAAACAGCTAGAAAAGCAAAATAAAATGACATCTAAGAATAGCAAACATCATGTGAAGAAGCAAAAACTTAGGATCAACCGAAACTAACCGATAATTGTTGAAGAAGAAAGGTGGGATGCCAACCGGGGCATCCCCAAGCTTAGATGCTTGAGACTTCTTGAAATATTATCTTGGGGTGCCTTGGGCATCCCCAAGCTTGAGCTTTTGTGTCTCCTTAATTCCTCTCATATCAAGGTCTCCCTAAATCTCAAAAGCTTCATCCAAACAACTCAACAAGGACTCGTGAGATAAGTTAGTATACACCATTGCCAAAACCTTATCATACTCTACTGTAGCAAATCACTAAAATTATTATTCAACATTGCATACTAAATGCCTCTGTATATTTAATAGTCCTATCCTCAACTAGAATCATTAAAGAAGCAAACATATGCAAACAATGCAAACATAACAGCAATCTTCCTAAACAGGATAGTCTGTAAAGAATGCAGCAACATCCATACTTCCTTAGCTCCAAAAATTATGAAAGAAAATTCCCACTGTAGTAAATTTATCATATCTTAATATGCAAAAGGTTTCAACATTTTATCACATTCTGAATTTTCTAGGGAATTATTGCAACAGCGGTAAACTTTCTGTTTTCAAACAGCAACATGTGGACTTCTAAAATAGGCATAGTAAAGACTATCAATGACACTTTTATTGAAGTAAAAGATGAAAAACATTTTTCTAAATAACAGCAAGCAAATCTTAACAAAATAAATTGACGCTCCAAGAAAAACACATATCATGTGGTGAATAAAAATATAGCTCCAAGTAAAGTTACCGATGAACGAAGACGAAAGAGGGGATGCCTTCCGGGGCATCCAAAAGCTTAGGCTCTTGGTTATCCTTGAATATTACCTTGGTGTTCCTTGGGCATCCCCAATATTAGGATCTTTCCACTCCTTATTCCATAGTCCATCGAATCCTTACCAAAACTTGAAAACTTCACAACACAAAACTTAACAGAAAACTCGTAAGCTCCGTTAGTATAAGAAAATAAATCACCACTTCAAGGTACTGTAATGAAATCATTATTTATTTATATTGGTGTTAAAACTACTGTATTCCAACTTCTCTATGGTTTATAAACTCTTTTACTAGCCATAGATTCATCAAAATAAGTAAACAACACATGAAAAACAGAATCTGTCAAAAACAGAACAGTCTGTAGTAATCTGAATGAAACGTATACTTATGGAACTCATAAAATTCTCAAATAAATTTCTGGACCTGAGGAATTTATCTATTAATAATATGCAAAAAGAATTAACTAAATATCACTTTCCAAATAAAAATGGCAGCAGTTCTCGTGAGCGCTAAAGTTTCTGTTTTTTACAGCAAGATCGCAAAGACTTTCCCCAAGTCTTCCCAAAGGTTCTACTTGGCACAAACACTAATTAAAAGCATAAAACCACATATAATCAGAGGCTAGATGAATTATTTATTACTTAACAGGAACAAAAATAAAGTTGGGTTGCCTCCCAACAAGCGCTATCGTTTAACGCCCCTAGCTAGGCATGATGATTTCAATGATGCTCACATAAAGGATAAGAATTGAAACATAAAGAGAGCATAATGAAGAATATGACTAGCACATTTAAGCCTAACCCACTTCCTATGCATAGGGATTTTGTGAGCAAACAACTTATGGGAACAATAATCAACTTGCATAGGAAGGTAAAACAAGCATAACTTCAAAATTTTAAGCACATAGAAAGGAAACTTGATATTATTGCAATTCCTACAAGCATATGTTCCTCCCTCATAATAATTTTCAGTAGCATCATGAATGAATTCAACAATATAACTATCACACAAAGCATTCTTTTCATGATCTACAAGCATAGAATTTTTATTACTCTCCACATAAGCAAATTTCTTCTCATGAATAGTAGTGGGAGCAAACTCAACAAAGTAACTATCATGGGATTGAAAACTGAAATCAAGATGACATGTTTCATTGTTATCATTATTCTTTAAAGAATACGTGTCATCACAATAATCATCATAGATAGGAGGCATGCTTTCATCGTAATAAATTTTCTCATCAAAACTTGGGGGACAAAAAATATCGTCTTCATCAGACATAACATCCCCAAGCTTGTGGCTTTGCATATCATTAGTATCATAGATATTCAAGGAATTCATACTAACAACATTGCAATCATGCTCATCATTCAAAGATTTAGTGCCAAACATTTTATAGATTTCTTCTTCTAACACTTGAGCACAATTATCATTTCCATCATACTCACGAAAGATATTAAAAAGGTGAAGCGTATGAGACAAACTCAATTCCATTTTTTATAGTTTTCTTTTATAAACTAAACTAGTGATAAAACAAGAAACTAAAAGACTCGATTGCAAGATCTAAAGATATACCTTCAAGCGCTAACCTCCCTGGCAACGGCGCCAGAAAAGAGCTTGATGTCTACTACACAACCTTCTTCTTGTAGACGTTGTTGGGCCTCCAAGTGCAGAGGTTTGTAGGACAGTAGCAAATTTCCCTCAAGTGGATGACCTAAGGTTTATCAATCCGTAGGAGGCGTAGGATGAAGATGGTCTCTCTCAAGCAACCCTGCAACCAAATAACAAAGAGTATCTTGTGTCCCCAACACACCCAATACAATGGTAAATTGTATAGGTGCACTAGTTCGGCGAAGAGATGGTGATACAAGTGGTATATGGATGGTAGATAAAGGTATTTGTAATCTGAAATTATAAAAACAGCAAGGTAACGAATGATAAAAGTGAGCGTAAATGGTATTGCAATGCGTTGAAAAAAGGCCTAGGGTTCATACTTTCGCTAGTGCAAGTTCCCTCAACAATACTAACATAATTGGATCACATAACTATCCCTCAACATGCAACAAAGAGTCACTCCAAAGTCACTAATAGGGGAGAACGAACGAAGAGATTATGGTAGGGTACGAAACCACCTCAAAGTTATTCTTTCCAATCAATCCGTTGGGCTATTCCTATAGGTGTCACAAACAGCCCTAGAGTTCATACTAGAATAACACCTTAAGACACAAATCAACCAAAACCCTAATGTCACCTAGATACTCCAATGTCACCTCAAGTATCCGTGGGTATGATTATACGATATGCATCACACAATCTCAGATTCATCTATTCAACCAACACATAGAACCTCAAAGAGTGCCCCAAAGTTCCTACCGGAGAATCACGACGAAAACATGTGCCAACCCCTATGCATAGGTTCATGGGCGGAACCCGCAAGATGATCACCAAAACATACATCAAGTGAATCATGTGGTATCCCATTGTCACCACAGATACACACGGCAAGACATACATCAAGTGTTCTCAAATCTTTAAAGACTCAATCCGATAAGATAACTTCAAAGGGGAAACTCAATCCATTACAAGAGAGTAGAGGGGGGAAGAAACATCATAGGATCCAAATATAATAGCAAAGCTCGCAATACATCAAGATCGTGCCAAATCAAGAACACGGGAGAGAGATCAAACACATAGCTACTGGTACATACCCTCAGCCCCGAGGGAGAACTACTCCCTCCTCGTCATGGAGAGCACCGGGATGATGAAGATGGCCACCGGAGAGGGATTCCCCCTCCGGCAGGGTGTCGGAACGGGTCTAGATTGGCTTTCGCTGGCTACAGAGGCTTCTGGCGGCGGAACTCCCGATCTATTGTGTTCTTCGGAAGTTTTAGGGTATATGGAGATATATAGGCGAAAGAAGTACGTCAGGGGGGGCACAAGGGGCCCACGAGGGTGGAGGGCGCGCCCAGGGGGTGGGCGCGCCCCCCTACCTCGTGGCCTCCTCGAAGGTCCCCTGACATGCACTCCAAGTCTTCTGGGCTTCTTTCCTTCCAAAAATGAGTTCCGTGAAGTTTCAGGTCAATTGGACTTCGTTTGATTTCCCTTTTCTTTGAAACCCTAAAACAGGGTAAAAACAGAAACTGGCACTTCGCTCTGAGTTAATAGGTTAGTCCCAAAAAATAATATAAAAGTGGATAATAAAGCCCAATATTGCCCAAAACAGTAGAGAACGTAGCATGGAGCAATCAAAATTTATAGATACGTTGGAGACGCATCACCCCGCAGGCGGCTCGGTTCGGACCAACACTTAGAGGAGCACTGGCCGGGAGGGGGTTAAATAAAGATGACCCTCGG
Source organism: Triticum dicoccoides (assembly GCF_002162155.2). Taxonomy (NCBI): domain Eukaryota; kingdom Viridiplantae; phylum Streptophyta; class Magnoliopsida; order Poales; family Poaceae; genus Triticum; species Triticum dicoccoides. The sequence continues at coordinate 377,778,973 of NC_041384.1, forward strand.
GCTCGCAAAAACCCAAGGGAAGGTTATAGGTTGTTAGGCAAATGTAAAACAAAGGTTGGGCCTTGCTGGAGGGGTTTTATTCAAAGCGAACTATCAAGGGGTTCCCATAACACACAACCGCGTAAGGAACGCAAAATCAAGGAACATAACACTGGTATGACAGAAACTAGGGCGGCAAGAGTGGAACAAAACACCAGGCATAAGGCCGAGCCTTCCACCCTTTACCAAGTATATAGATGCATTAAAGTAAATAAGAGATAATAATGATATCCCAACAATATCCATGCTCAACTTCATCTTCACCTGCAAATAGCAACGCTATAAGAGGGGCTGAGCAAAAGCGGTAACATAGCCAAACAATGGTTTGCTAGGAAAGGTGGGTTAGAGGCTTGACATGGCAATATGGGAGGCATGATATAGCAAGTGGTAGGTAGCGTGGCCTAGCAATAGAGCGAACAACTAGCAAGCACAGATAGAAGTGATTTCGAGGGTATGGTCATCTTGCCTGAGATCCCGCAAGGAAGAAGAACAAGTCCATGAAGAAGACAAACGGACGTAGTCGAACGAATCCTCACAACTCCGGAATGAAACCGTAGCTAACGAGAGAAGCAACCCAGAAAGAAGCAAACAACATAGTAAACAACCATCACATAAACATGGCATGATGCACAATCAAGTATGATTCATGTCCGGTTTAATGAGGCATGGCATGGCAAAGTGCACAAACAATACTACAAAATAAGTGGAGCTCAATATGCAACGAGTTGCATATTAATGAAACACCACATCAATTATTTAGTTCTCTCTCGTTTATGTACCCAACAATATTAAATGTTATTAAAAGTGGCAAGGGGTGAAGCATATGAAAACTACCTATCTAGGCAAGTTTAAATGAGGCCGGAACAACAAACAACAATTCTGGTAAATCCCCAAATGCATATTTAAAAGTTGGTACTGATCTGCCCTAAGCATAATTTTAGAGTTTTCAAACATGCAAGATGAGTGCACCATGTTAAACTAGGCATTTTTCTACCCCATATACATATCGAGTTTATTAAATTCGGAGCTACAGTTATTTAGTTATGAATTAAAGCATTTTAACATGGCATTTGAACAAATTTAAACAAACAACAATTTAAACATTTCAAACATGCATGAAAGTTGGATATTATGAAACTAGACAAGATTCTAAGCATTTTTCATATATAATGTTTTTACAAAAGATGCACGGTTGGTGAGTTATGATATGCATGGAGCTTAGGGGTTTTTCTGCAAATCTGAAAAACCTGGGATAAAAGATTAAATGCGTCCAAAGGAAAAAAACACTAATCGGGGCGAATCTGGCAGCCCAACAGTGCAGGGGGGCTCGGGTGCTGCCTCACCCATGGGCCTTGGCCCATTCGGAGGAGCAGTGGGCCGGCTCGGTTGAGATGGAGGCCGCTGGGTTTTGGAGGCCAGCCACTCTGGCGCTGGACCAAGTCAATGAGGGGCGCGCCTCGTTCGTGAAGCAGGGAATGCAGCGGCGACGACTGCAGTCGGACTTGCGACGGAGGCGGCGTGGAGGCGAACCGGGGCCGGGCACGACGGACGGGTGGCGGAGGTTCTCACGGGACCTGGCGGATGCGGTCAACGGGCACGGCTCGAAGCGGCAAAGGTGACTTGGCGCTCGGCTCGTCCTCGACCTCACGTGGGCTACCACATGCAGAAGCAGGGGAGACGGTGTCAGCGGGGACTTGGCGCATGGCGGGGACGCGGGGGCTCCAGCAAGCGGCAGGATGGAGCGGACGGCCGGATCCGGCGGGCGACACGGCGGGGAGGTGGCCGAAGGAGGCGGAGCTCCAAGCGGCGGCGCCATGGATCCATGTGAGCGAAACAGGACAGGGGGTGGTCAGGGAGAGCTCCAGCGAAGAAGAGAAGGGGAAGGGAGCAGGGGCGACAAGGACGGCCTGCTAGTGCTCGTCGGTGTCTGCTCGCCAGCAGGCGCGGCGGTGCTCGGGCGCATGAGGTAGACGAGGCGGCGGGGCGGAGGCGCAGGCACGGCGAGGCTGCGAGGACGGGCGCGCTCGGGCAGAGGAGGAAGAGGAAGGAGCTCCAGTGGCTTTGCTTGCTGCTGGTGGTAGACGGTGGAGCTCCAGCGAGGTCCGCCGAGGCGGCTTGGTGGTGTTGGGATCGACAGAGGTGAATCGGGAGGGGAGGGAGATGGCTGCATGTGGTTGGTTCGATCGGATCTGGGAGGATCCCGAGGTGGATGCGGGAGTGTGGCGGCGGCGGGTGAGGGAATGATGGGACAACTCGCGTAAAATTTAGGGTGGCTCTCTTATATACATTATTGGCTTAGGTTAGGGGGGTATACGGTCTGTCCGATCGTAATCGGGTGGTCGAGAAAAAAAATGCTAGGGAGTCCAAAAAAGAAAACGAAGATGTTTTGTAGATGTTTGGGGATGAACCGAATCCAACGGTGACGACTGCCCGGGTCAGGTCCGGGACAGCTTTCGAACGCACGCGCGAGGAGGGCCGCGGGCTGACGAGAGAGGTTAGATTGGGCCTGGCGGTAAGTAGTGGATTGTGTAGACGGTCTAGGGAGGAAAGAGAGGGAAAGCCCGGCAACAGTTTTCGAAGACCGAAGACATCCGACGATTTGACCGACTATATTGTCGCTATAGTTAATCGTTGGGCACCCAACGGACTCTGAATGCGATGAAACTTGGCACGCGACCTACTAACAACATAACAACACCGCATGCCAACTTTCAACCCATTCCGAGAACATTTTCTGGCCACTTATAAAAATAATATTTCGGAGGTGTCGCGGGCGCGTGCGAGTGTGTCTGGGCTCAGAACGGGCAACGGAAGGAACTGGGAGACCCGGATGAATGCAAGTTTCAACAACATGATGATGCAATGCACATGATGACATGATGAGATGCAACACGCAAGCAAATGACATTGCAACATTGGCGAATAACTGGAAGACACCTGGCGCATCGGTCTCGGGGCGTCACAACACTCCACCACTACAAGAGGATCTCATCCCGAGATCTAGGATGGCACCAGGGGGAATGGAAGGGGAAGGGGAAAGTTAAAACTAAGTTGCTTCTTTGAAAAATTAGTGAAACCAAAGAGCCTTGCGAGGTTTAACAAATTGAAAGAAAGAATACAACGAAGATGAACAAAGTTTAAAACACTCCGTTAGAAAAGAGTAACAAGGAACATTACGGGAACCTTGTAGGTTGAAAGACATAAGAAAAGGGTTTAAATGGACAAGAAGTACATGCAAGCACTCCGGTTGAAACGAGATGTACAAGGAACGATAAATATCAATTACGACAACACTCCGGTTGGAAATGCAAGGCATCGAATATGAACTTGGCAAAAATGAAAGCACCTGGATGAGACTCCGGTTAGAAGAGGAATGATAGACACAAAACTCTGGTTAAAACAAGATAGAGACAGAATAAGAATTATATAATTTGGGCAGCACTCCGACTATAAATGGAAGGAATTGAACATGAACTTGACAAGATGAGAGGATACTTGATGAAATCACAACACAATACCTCCGAAACTCTTGAAAGAATGGCACAATGGGTAAGAAAGATTTCAGACAGCACACCGATTGAGTAGGGAGGCAAAACTTGATAAGATGAGAGAACTTGAATGAAGGACACGACACTTCGGTTGAATGGACAAGCAAAAGGAAAGAACATGATCTTTGGCAAAAATGGGATGATGGATGAAGAGAGCAACATCACTATGCCTCTGGAACTAAAGAATAGAAGTTGAATCGTAGGCAAGGAAATAATTGAGAAGAAAATGACAACTTCTACCACAAATGAGCTTGGAAAACACCCTTCCAAGAAAATTATAACGGAGTTGTTGGAAAACCAACAAAGAAATGGATAAGCTTGTAGTGGGCTTATGGAAAACTTCTCAAAATTGAGGCGAAATTCTGCCACTACGGAAACAAAAGATTGGATTGATATGAACAAGGAGACGAGAAACTTGTTTCACCGAGAGGATAAATGAAGAATTTGGGTCATTTATGAGCACCTTAAATAGCAACAATCCTTAGGGAAAGCTTTAGGTGAAATATAACCCAATATAACTCCAATGAAGAGATTGACGGATTGAAAAGATGTCCTAAATAAACTAAAAATGATGGATTTAAGATATGTCACTCTTGAAAACTTGTGAATCATGAAACACGAAGGGAAATTATCAACAATGACATAACACCATCTCAAAAGATGAGATATGAAAGAATTGCGCTTGGGAATGCAAGATGAAGAAAGCTTGAACTCCTCAAAACAAGTCATTTGTTGAACACCATGTTTATTTGAGAGTATAGCTTGGCGGATCTTAACTTCGAGAGAAATCTTGAGGACAATTGAAGAATGAAAGGAATCCTTGACAAACCACCATGTAGATCCTCCATCAAGAACTTTGGTAATAAAAGGATGATAAAAAGAAAAAGAAGTTGAAACACAAGGTGAAGCCTTGCAATGATTTAGATGGATCTTCGTGATGATGAGCGCTTGGAACTCCGGGAAAAGAAAAGATGAAACAATCGAAACCGAGAATTTATTCATCATGAACAAACTCTGGAATAATGAATCCATCATTTGGATGAAGCAAGAATAAGAATTATGTTATGCGTACCCTTCACCACTTTAAATTGATGACAAGCAACGGATTTGGAATACTACTTATTCTCGTGGAAAGGATTAAGATAGATATAGCACAAACTTGAGAAAAGACTTCAATGAACTATTGTTAGGATTTGAAAGAACGGATGAATTGATATGATACCAAGGAAGAGAACTCTTGAACGAACCACCATAAGAATTGCAAATGAACAAAGAAAAGATAAGGAAACACCGAGAAGAATTAGAGAACGAATGAAGATACTTGAGGGAATTTAGATACATGAGAACGAAGAGATCACGATCTGATTAGAGAAAACTTAAATGATGCACCGGTAAGATTTGGAGAATGAGAGCTGAAAGCTGAGAATGAATAAACCTGCAATGATGGTCTTCGGAGAATCAAACTGAAAAGACTCTTGAATTGCTCCGGATGGGTGAAAATAATGTTCACAATCAAAAACAATTATGAGAGGATGGCATAAAGCTAGCACCAAGAATCTTCAAGAGAACGGATATGATTGCAGAGAAACTCTTCTTCGGTCTTCAAATGTTGAGAATGATGACGAGAACCACCACTAAGAATTGTTTAGACACTCCGGGAGAATCAAAAGCAAAGAGGTTGAGCCAACGATGTAAAGAATTTGACAGATCTTGGAGAAATACAAATGACTGATGATAATTCATTCTTACATCAAACTTGGAGAAGAATTTGAGAGTAACTCCGGGAAAATAGAGGAGTCAGGTAAGATCCTAGGAAAAGACATGTGGGTTAGGGCCCACTCAAAAGATACACCGTTGAACAATTTTGAAGAGAGATTGCACCGGTTGATTTAAATGGCTTAAATGAGATAACATCCTCAAAAGAACTTGAGCGAATTGAGAATGGAAACTTGAATATTCTAAGATATCTTCAACACTCTGGAACAAATGAATAGCGAGAGGTGAGCGATTAAGAAGTGCACCAGCATGAGAAAACATTTAAACAAGGAAAGGATATGATCGACAAAGCTTGAATTTAATCCACCGGAGAAGAAAAGAGAACGAAGAATAATATACTTGAAGCTCCGTTAGTATCTTCCTGAGAATCACCGGATAAGGACATTGGCGGAAAAGAATGGAGAGACTTCACATCAATAAAAATGATACTTGATTAAGAAATCCGAGTCCTTGAAGAAAAGGGTGGGAGGGCGGGAAAAACAAAGGCAACTTGGGACGAATGAAAAAAAATAACGTCGAGAAGACTTTGAATTGATCTTGCGGATGTTGGACAAGATCAGATCCACTTGAAGAGAAGCACACCGGTTGGAAAGAATTGAAAAGACAACCTTGATGATCAATAAGGATTAGCATCCACATAGAAATATGAGCACACCGCTTGGAAAAGGTATGGAATCAACACTTGTCATTGAAGCAACTTGAATACTACAAACCAAAACAAAACAAAGGATTTGGCTCGCAGAATAAGCCGGAACAAACATATGATAGATCCCATATCGTATCATGTGTCTGTTGAAAAGATATTCTAGGAGCTACTTGAATTCCCACCTATAAACTCCCAAAACTTTTTGGTTATGCAATCAGGTGTTGGGGATACACGGGAAGCATATTATCTCACCCAAACTAACAATCCCTACATCCAGCTGTATCCATCCTTCAACACATAACCAAGAAACCTTCGGAAATCGTGTACCTCAACCTTCGAAAAGCATCTGTTATATGAGTTATGGCAATACTCCCGAGCTCCCACCCCAGTACTGGGTGGCGTCGAGGTTATCTCACCAACAACTGCATAAAAGAGATTTTCGATGTCGACGAAACTCAGGTATTCCAGAACTGCAACAATAAAATTGTGATGGCAACACCTTGGAGCTCAACTCCCTGGGACACTGCCACAACCCCTAAATGTCAAGAGGCACCAAGAACAATGTTCTCGTCACAAGACTATCGGAACGATTCCAAGATACCCGCGTGATCCTAAATTTTTTTAGCGAAATTTGAGGAGAGGAGAGTCAAAACTTCTACGTCAGGAGGCCTCACTAGAGCGACGAAGGGACTGAGGAGTAAAAATAATCCTACTCTCCAATATATATAATCCTAAGACTCAAAACATTTTGTTCTAGACTCAACGACGTTAGTGATTCGATCAAGCAGGGGGCTCCTAAGTCGGGGATGGCTCTGATTACCAACTTGTAACACCCATAATGCGGCTATATCTCCCACGTGTCGGGGCATGACTTAGAGGCATAGTCGCATGGTAGGTTTGTCGCAAGAGGGGTAATCTACACACAATCCCATGTACTGAATAAGAAAGGGATAAAGAGTTGGCTTACAATCTCCACTTCACACAATACATAAATAATACATACATCATCCAAAGTACAATCAAAGGTCTGACTACGGAACCAAAATAAAACAAGACAACCCCAAATGCTAGATCCCCGATCGCCCCAACTGGGCACCAGTACTGATCAACAGGAAACGAAACAAAACAACGATCAAGATCTTCATCGAGCTCCCACTAGAGCTAGGTTGCGTCGCCTACACTGGTATCATCGGCACCTGCAACTGTTTGGAAGTGTCTGTGAGTCATGAGGACTCAGCAATCTCACACCTGCGAGATCAAGACTATTTAAGCTTATGGGTAGGAAAAGGTAGTGAGGTGGAGCTGCAGCAAGCACTAAGCATATATGGTGGCTAACATACGCAAATGAGAGTGAGAAGAGAAGCAACACAACGGTCGTGAAGCTAGAAGTGATCAAGAAGTGATCCTGAAACTACTTACGTTCAAACATAACACAAGAACCGTGTTCTCTTCCCGGACTCCGCCGAAAAGAGACCATCACGGCTACACACGCAGTTGATGTATTTTACTTAAGTTAAGTGCCAAGTTCTCTACAACCGGATATTAACAAATTCCCATCTGCCACATAACCGCGGGCACGGCTCTCGAAAGTTTATACCCTGCAGGGGTGTCCCAACTTAGCCCATCACAACCTCTCACGGTCAACGAAGGATATTCCTTCTCCCAAAAAGACCCGATCAGTCTCAGAATCCCGGTTACAGGACATTTCATCAATGGTAAAACAAGACCAGCAAAGCCACCCGATGTGCCGACAAATCCTGATAGGAGTCGCACGTATCTCGTTCTCAGGGCAACACCGGATGATACAGGCTACGAGTAAATCCAACCCTCGAGTTTCCCCGAGGTGGCCCCGCAGGCGGCTCGGTTTGGACCAACACTCAGAGGAGCACTAGCCCGGGGGGGTTAAATAAAGATGACCCTCGGGCTCGCGTAAACCCAAGGGAAGGTTATAGGTTGTTAGGAAAATTTAAAACCAAGGTTGGGCCTTGCTGGAGGGGTTTTATTCAAAGCAAACTGTCAAGGGGTTCCCATAACACCCAACCGCGTAAGGAACGCAAAATCAAGGAACATAACACCGGTATGACGGAAACTAGGGCGGCAAGAGTGGAACAAAACACCAGGCATAAGGCCGAGCCTTCCATCCTTTACCAAGTATATAGATGCATTAAAGTAAATAAGAGATAATAATGATATCCCAACAATATCCATGTTCCAACAAGGAACAAACTTCATCCTCACCTGCAACTAGCAACGCTATAAGAGGGGCTGAGCAAAAGAGGTAACATCGCCAAACAACGGTTTGCTAGGAAAGGTGGGTTAGAGGCTTGACATGGCAATATGGGAGGCATGATATAGCAAGTGGTAGGTAGCGCGGCATAGCAATAGAGCGAACAACTAGCAAGCAAAGATAGAAGTGATTTCGAGGGTATGGTCGTCTTGCCTGAGATCCCGCAAGGAAGAAGAACAAGTCCATGAAGAAGACAAATGGACGTAGTCGAACGAATCCTCACAACTCTGGAACGAAACCGAAGCTAACAAGAGAAGCAACCCGGAAAAGAGCAAACAACATAGTAAACAACCATCAAAATAACATGGCATGATGCAGAATCAAGTATGATGCATGTCCGGTTTAATGAGGCATGGCATGGCAAAGTGCACAAACAATACTACAAATTAAGTGGAGCTCAATATTTAATGAGTTGCATATTAACGAAACACTACATCAATTATTTAGTTCTCTCTCGTTTATGTACCAAACAATATTAAATGTTATTGAACATGGCAAGGGGTGAAGCATATGAAAACTACCTGTCTAGGCAAGTTTAAATGAGGTCGAAACAACAAACAACAATTCTGGTAAATCCCCATATGCATATTTCAAAGTTGGTACCGATCTGCCCTAAGCATAATTTTAGAGTTGTTAAACATGCAAGATAAGTGCACCATGTTAAACTAGGCATTTTTCTACCCCATATACATATAGAATTTATTAAATTCGGAGCTACGGTTACTTAGTTATGAATTAAAGCATTTTAACATGGCATTTGAACAAATTTAAACAAACAACAATTTAGACATTTCAAACATGCATGAAAGTTGGATATTATGAAACTACACAAGATTCTAAGCATTTTTCATATATAATGTTTTTTAGAAAAGATGCACGGTTGGTGAGTTATGATATGCATGGAGCTTAGGGGTTTTTCTCCAAATCTAAAAAACCAGGGATAAAAGATTAAATGCGTCCAAAGGAAAAAAAACACTAATCGGGCCGAATCTGGTAGCCCAACAGTGCAGCGGGGCTCAGGTGTTGCCTCACCCACGGGCCTTGGGCCGTTCGAAGGAGCAGTGGGCCGGCTCGGTTGAGATGGTGGCCGTTGGGTTTTGGAGGCCAACTACTCTGGCGCCGGACCAAGTCAACAAGGGGCGCGCCTCGTTCGTGAAGCAGGGAATGCAGTGGCGACGACTGCAGTCGGACTTGCGACGGGGGCGGCGTGGAGGCGAACCGGGGCCGGGCACGACGGACGGATGGCGGAGGTTCTCACGGGACCTGGCGGATGCGGTCAACAGGCACGGCTCGAAGCGGCAAAGGTGACTTGGCGCTCGGCTCGTCCTCGACCTCACATGGGCTACCACATGCAGAAGCAGGGGAGACGGTGTCAGCGGGGACTTGGCGCATGGCGGGGACGCGGGGGCTCCAGCGAGCAGCAGGATGGAGCGGACGGCCGGATCCGGCGGGCGACACGACGGGGAGGTGGCCGAAGGAGGCGGAGCTCCAAGCGGCGGCGCCATGGATCCATGTGAGCGAAACAGGACTGGGGGGTGGTCAGGGAGAGCTCCAGCGAGGAAGGGAAGGGGAAGGGAGCAGGGCGACGAGGACGGCCTGTTGGTGCTCGTCGGCGTCGGCTCGCCAGCCGGCGCGGTGGTGCTCGGGCGCACGAGGTAGACGAGGCGGCGGGGTGGAGGCGCAGGCACGTCGGGGGTGCAAGGACGGGCGCGCTCGGGCAGAGGAGGAAGAGAAAGGAGCTCAAGTGGCTTTGCTTCTGCTGGTGGTGATAGCCGGTGGAGATCCAGCGAGGTCCGCCGAGGCGGCTTGGTGGTGTTGGGATCAATGGAGGTGAATCGGGAGGGGAGGGAGATGGTTGCAGGTGGTTGGTTCAATCAGATCTGGGAGGATCCCGAGGTGGATGCGGGTGTGTGGTAGCAGCGGGTGAGGGAATGATGGGACAGCTCACCTAAAATTTGGGGTTGCTCTCTTATATACATTATTGGCTTAGGCTAGGGGGTATACGGTCCGTCCGATCGTAATCGTGCGGTCGAGAAAATTTTTTCTAGGGAGTCCAAAAAAAGAAAACGGAGATGTTTTGTAGATGTTTGGGGATGAATCGAATCCAACGGTGATGACTGCCCGGGTCAAGTCCGGGACAGCTTCCAGACGCGCGCGCGAGGAGGGCCGCGGGCTGACGAGAGAGGTTAGATTGGGCCTGGCGATAAGTACTAGATTGTGTAGACGGTCTAGGGAGGAAAGAGAGGGAAAGCCTGGCAATAGTTTTCGAAGACCGAAAACGTCCGACGATTTGACCGACTATATTGTCGCTATAGTTAATCGGTGGGGCATCAAACGGGGTCCGAATGCGATGAAACTTGGTAGGCAACCTACTAACAACATAACAACACCGCATGCCAACTTTCAACCCATTCCAAGAACATTTTCTGGCCACTTATAAAAATAATATTTCAGAGGTGCCGCGGGCGCGGTCGAGTGTGTCTAGGCTCAGAACGGGCAACGGAAGGAACTGGGAGACCCGAATGAATGCAAGTTTCAAAAACATGATGATGTAATGCACATGATGACATGATGAGATGCAACACGCAAGAAAATGACATGGCAACGTCGGCGAATAACTGGAAGACACCTGGCGCATCGGTCTCGGGGCTTCACATTCAATCTTGCGGTGTCCTTTCCTAGTGACAGTAGGGGCAGAAAGGCATGTATTGTATTGTTTCCATTGAGGGTAAAAAGATGGGGTTTATATCATATTGCTTGAGTTTTTCCCTCTACATCATGTCATCTTGCCTAATGTGTTACTTTGTTCTTATGAACTGAATACTCTAGATGCATGCTGGATAGCGGTCGATGTGTGGAGTAATAGTTGTAGATGCAGAATCGTTTCGGTCTACTTGTCGCGCACGTGATGCCTATATACATGATCATGCCTAGTGAGGGAGTCCTGGATTAGGGGGTGTCCAGATAGCCGGACTATACCTTCGGCTGGACTCCTGGACTATGAAGATACAAGATTGAAGACTCCGTCCCGTGTCCGGAAGGGACTTTCCTTGGCGTGGAAGGCAAGCTTGGCGATACGGATATGTAGATCTCCTACCATTGTAACCGACTCTATGTAACCCTAGCCCTCTCCGGTGTCTATATAAACCGGAGAGTTTTAGTCCGTAGGACGAACAACAATCATACCATAGGCTAGCTTCTAGGGTTTAGCCTCTCTGATCTCGTGGTAGATCTACTCTTGTACTACCCATATCATCAATATCAATCAAGCAGGACGTAGGGTTTTACCTCCATCAAGAGGACCCGAACCTGGGTAAAACATCGTGTCCCCTGCCTCTTGTTACCATCCGGCCTAGACGCATAGTTCGGGACCCCCTACCCGAGATCCACCGGTTTTGACACCGACATTGGTGCTTTCATTGAGAGTTCCTCTGTGTCGTCGCTTTTAGGCCCGATGGCTTTTCCGATCATCAACAGCGATGCGATCCAGGGTGAGACTTTTCTCCCCGAACAGATCTTCGTATTCGGCGGCTTTGCACTGCGGGCCAATTCACTTGGTCATCTGGAGAAGATCGAAAGCTACGCCCCTGGCCATCAGGTCGGATTTGGAAGTTTGAACTACACGACCGACATCCGTGAAGACTTGATCTTCGACGGATTCGAGCCATAGCCGAGTGCGCCGCACTGTCACGATGGGCATGATTTAGCTCTGCCGCCGAACAGTGTCCGCTCCGAGCCCTACCTCAGAGCCGATCACACCAATCGAGGACAGGTGGTTAGACACCGCCTCGGGGGCTGCAATCTCTACGGCGAACAAGCCGAACACCTGCCCTATTCTCTGCAAAGCCTGTGACTCCAAGGAGTCGGACTCCTCTCCAGACTCCGAGCCCTCTGCACCCCGACTGATCGAACCCGATTGGGCGCCGATCATGGAGTTCACCGCCGCGGACATCTTACAGCACTCGCCCTTCGGCGATATTCTGAATTCACTTAAGTCTCTCTCTTTATCAGGAGAGCCCTGGCTGGACTATGGTCAACAAAGTTGGGATGCGGATGATGAAGAAATTCAAGCCCCACCCACCACCCACTTCGTAGCCACTATCGATAATTAAACGACGTGCTCGACTTCGACTCCGAAGACATCGATGGTATGGACGACGATGTAGGAGATGAACATGAACCAACGCCTATAAGGCACTGGATAGCCACCTCATCTCATGATGTATACATGGTGGACACACCCAAAGGAAGCGACGACGAGGAACACAGGGATGCAACAAGGGATCATTCACTCGAAAAGCAATCAAAGCGGCGACGTAAGCGCCGCTCCAAGCCCCGCCTCGACAAAGACAGCAGTCATACAGACCCAGCCATAGAGCAGGACGAGCCGGCGGACGACGAACATGCCTTCGAGCAAGCATCCGAATAGGGAAACTCGGATAAACAAACCGAACACCCCATCCCCGGTGAAAACAACAGTCCGGACAACCTTACGCCGGATAAACTCATGGAGTAGAAGAACCTCCACAAAAGGCTCGTCGCCACTGCGCATAGCCTAAAAAAGCAGAAGCGGAAGCTCAAAACTGCGGAAGATGCACTCAGAATCAGATGGAGCAAAGTACGCAACACCGCAGACAAATATGCCGGCAGTTGCCGCACAAAAAGCTATCCAAAGCGAAAGCTACTACCTGAATTTGACGAGGAGGCCTTAGAGCCCCCGCAGTCAAAAAATAGGAAAGCCATCCGGTCGGATGGACGACCGCATGGCCAGCATGGAGCGGCAAGCGGCGCCGCACACAAGCTGGCACGCGATCCACCAAAGGATCCACATCAAAAAGATGGCCCAGCCAGATCTATATACGGGCCAAGAAAGCAAGCTCTAGTAAGCAATTCAACACAACAAATATCCGAACATCACGGCACACCCAAATACAGGGGTGCCGCACACCCCCTATGTTTCACCGACGAGGTGCTGGACCATGAATTTCCAGTGGGATTCAAGCCCGTAAACATAGAGGCATACAACAGAACAATAGATCCTGGGGTCTGGATCGAGGATTATATCCTCCACATACACATGGCCAGAGGAGATGACCTCCATGCCATAAAATACTTACCCTTCAAGCTTAAAGGGCCAGCCAGGCATTGGCTCAAAAGCCTTCCCAAAAACACCATTGGAAGTTGGGAAGAGCTTGAGGATGCTTTCCGGGAAAATTTTCAAGGGACCTATGTCCGCCCTCCAGATGCAGACGATCTCAGTCACATAACTCAACAGCCCAGAGAGTCAGCCCGGAAATTCTGGAACAGATTTCTTACTAAAAAGAATGAGATAGTTGATTGTCCGGACGCCGAAGCCCTAGCAGCTTTTAAGCACAACGTTCGAGACAAATGGCTCGCCAGACACCTCGGCCAAGAAAAGCCAAGAACAATGGTCGCATTGACAAGCCTCATGACCCGCTTTTGCGCAGGAGAGGACAGCTAGTTGGCAAGATGTAGCACCAGCGACCCAAGTACATCCGAAGTTAGGGATGGAAACGGAAAACCCCGACGCAGCAAGGACCAGTGCCGGAATAAGGGAAACAGCTCGAAGAGCACGGCGGTCAACGCCGGATTCAAAAGCTTGCGGTAGAATCAGAGAAAGCCGCCCCTCGGGGATAACAGGGACGAGCTATCCAACTTAAACAAAATCTTGGACAAGGTATGTCAAATACACAGTACTCCCGGGAAGCCTGCGAACCATACCCGTAGAGATTGTTGGGTTTTCAAGCAAGCCGGCAAGCTAAACGCCGAACACAAGGGGCTCGACACACCAAGTGAGGACGACGACGAACCCCACAAGCAGAGCACCAGGAAACAAAAGGATTTCCCACAAGAAGTCAAAACAGTAAACTTACTTCACGTGACGAACAGAACGACGCCACAAGAGATACGCACCATACGGCCTATCCCAAAGGAGTCTCGCCAATGGTTGTTAAAACCAATCACCTTCGACCATCAGGATTACTCTAGAAGTATCCGGAACGCAGGCTCGACTGCCTTGGTACTAGATCCAATAATCGGCGGACTCCATTTTACAAATGTCCTGATGGACGGCGGCAGTGGTCTAAACCTGTTATACCAGGACACAATCCGCAACATGGGGATAGACCCAACAAAAATTCGCCATAGCAAAACCTCCTTTCAAGGGGTAACGCCAGGCCCGGATGCCCGTTGCATGGGTTCTCTTCGGCTAGAAGTTATGTTCGGCTCCCCCGATAACTTCCGTTGCGAACAGCTAACTTTCCACATCGCCCCATTCTCAAGTAGCTATCAAGCACTACTGGGACGCGAAGCTTTCGCCCGCTTTAACGCAATACCGCATTATGCATCTCTTATGCTTAAGATGCCCGGTCCACGAGGCATCATCTTATTAAAGGGAAAACATTGAGTGTTCCTCCCGCGCGGAAAACAGTGCGGCTGCCTTGACAGCCCCACAATAAAGCGGCTTCACCAGCCAAAGCATCTAAACAGGTCGTCAAGACCACGGACACGGCTAGGAGAGTCCGGCATAAACATACAATTGATAAAGGCTTAATAGCCGTATACCCCTATACTAGGGGCTCCGCGCATATAAAACAAGAGACAATAAAGCTCAATTTTACCCATTTCGATTTATACTTTGTTTATTTAGTATAACTCATGTTCGGCACGATCTTTCTTTAACTAAGTTCCTCTCTTTTACAGATGAACACCGTGCTACGCCCGTCCAGGATACGGCACAATGGAGACACAGGCGCAGACGTGCAGCAGGGACCCGTTCCAGGGATTCTTTTCAGATTAAGACCCTGCGTAAACCTTTTTTACTGTCTCTTGTTGATACACATCCCCTGGTTTCTTGGTATAACCAAGGAGGAGGCTGGCGTTTTGGCATGTGGCCACGTCAGAGTTTTGCGCGTACCTGGACACTAGGGGCTTATTACTAAGGGCGTTATCCCGCCCGCCCTCATAAAGACTGAATACCTTAGGGAGTGTTCGGCGTCGCGAGTTTGGCCTTATATGCATCAGCTCCGAATCATGTCTTTGGTCAAATGTTGGGTTTGCCCGGCTCCTGTGTTTTGCTGCCTTACGTTCCGCTATATCGGCTAAGGCGGCGCCAGGAGAACTACTGCGATTGTGCCCCGATTTGGCCAGGCGAGCACCTCAGTAGAGAAAGCCGAAAACTGACTCTCATGATATAGCGTGAGACTGGTCAACCACTCGATGACATACCAGAATCTTTAGGATTCCTCCGCATTAAAGAAGGGTCGTTTCCCGGCCAAGCACATACGCGCCCCAAGTTCGGGTGAGCGCAGGCGCCACCAGGGGCTATATAAGTAGCCTCAATGTCAAACTCCTATGGCTAAGTGAAAGTGATAGAGCATCATAGTCCGATTGCCTAGTTCGCTGCGCTATCACCTCCTTTGTAGGACCAAGACGTTGGATCAAGTGTGAAAATGCGCCTTCTGCGAACACCCCCGCATTATGTGCTTGGGGGCTGAAGCCGACGACTGCCATCTTTCAGATTATATATACATATATGTTAAACGGCCGCACAGGAGGTATCATAATACTTGCAGGGACAAGTATAAAAAGCTTCTACAATTTATCAAAATATTGTCTTACAATAATACATGCTATTCGAATATAGTATCCTTCAAGCACAGCGTCTCTATTAAACGAGCGCCTTGCAGAACTTCCTGAAAATAGCGCTCGGCAGGTACTCGGCTTCCATCCGAGTCTGGGGATGCAACAGCGGTGGCCTCCATTTCCGCCCAGTATGTCTTGACACGGGCAAGAGCCATCCGCGCACCCTCTATGCACGCTGACCTCTTCATCGCATTGATATGCGGCGCCGCACCTAGGAACTGCTGCACCAAGTTGAAATAACTTTTCGGCTCTGGTCTCTGAGGGCACAGATGACTCATGACATACTTCATGGCGAGTCCGGACAACCTACTTAGCTCGCCCCATTCGGCCAAATGATCGGCTAATGACAGTGGACGCTCTGGATTGTGGAACTGCGACCAGAAGAGCTTTTCCACTTCGCGATCTTCTTGATCTCAGAAGTGCTCGGCCGCATCTGCAGCACTCGCTGCTAAATCCAGATAGCTGTCCGCCATACTCCACATCTGGTCTAACGGAGCATGTTTAGGATCACAGTAACTTCCTCCGTAGCATAAAGGGATTTCCAGCCGCGATTTCTCCGGCCTGACGCAGCTCCTCCTTCACAGCTCTCATCGCAGAGCGAGCATCCTTGGCATCGGCAACGGCCTTCTTCATGTCCATCTGTTCCGCCCAATCTTCTTTTTCAAGAAGCTTGCAATGTTCAGCAGCGTTCTTCAGCTTCACGGCCATCTCGGCCATTTCCTTCTTGCTTTGGTAGTGAGCAGCATGTTTGGCTTTCAGCTCTTAAATTGCCTTTCCGGCAGCCGCATCACTTTTCCTGGCTTGCTCCTTGGCTCGGGCAAGTTCTGCCCGAAGATTCTCCATGGCAGCAGCACCATCTGCATCAAGTGCACACATTGTAAGATACTGGCATAAAGCTCCTCTTACCAGGCGCTGCCGAAGGAATTACATACCTTGTGCCTCGTCAAGTCGCTTGTTGACAAGCGCGATGTCAGCATCTGCCACGTCAAGTTGCTGCTTTAGCTCGGCAAATCCATCAGTCTGGCTGGCCACCGAACACTTCGCCACCTACGTATAAAGGCGGCATATTAGACCTGGGATTATGATCCTCTGTGCGCCCTCACTTTTGACAACACACAGAGTCTCAGGGGCTACTATCTACATAGGGCGCATCTTATTTACGCGCAACTGTCCAAAAAGGGTACATTATTTCGCGTACCTCAAAACCTGTCAGTAAACTCCTGACGGCCTCGTGCAATCCGCTCTCCGCGGATGAAATCCTCTCAATCACCGTACCCATCAATGCACGGTGCTCCTCTGAGATAGATGCTCGCCCTAGCAGATCCTTCAGCTCCTCCGACCGCGCACCAGACAGCACCGGACTCGTCTGATGGCCCTTTTCGAAGGCCGGACGCGGAGGGCTTTGGGGGGCCATATGACTACCTTCCGGCCCTGCCGGATTTGGAGAAAACCTCCATGACGATACCTCAGGGTCACCCGCCTCACAAGGTGGTACGGCAGGGGGAGGCGTTCCGCTCTCCATCATCTCCAGAAGAAGATCCCCCGAAGACGAGCTCTGCTGTGAAGGGCTAAGGTCCGAGCTACAAGGTAAATTGTCGATTACTTTTCTCAGATATAAAGCGGGGATTTCTCTCGTTTCTTATAAAGAAAACTCCTCTCTACTTACGGCTCGGTGGAGGGTTGATCCCCTTGAGGGCATAATTCGGCCGAAGTATCCCCCAGCACAGGACCCTCTGGCGAAGATTTCTTCCCCCGCTTTAAGGCCATGGTCTCCGGGTCTTCAGAGGCGGTCCTCTTCTTCCCCTGAGGAGAGGAATTTTCGATTCCTCCTTTCCGGACAACCTCCTTTGAGGAGGTTGTAGCTCCCTTGTCCCCTCCCTCGCTTTCCTTTGAAGGCACAACCTCCAACATCCTGACTAGCACGGGACCCGGCGTGGTCTCGGGGAGGGGGGCCGGACACCTGATTAGCTTTGCTTTCGCTATCCACTCCTATTAAAAGGATAGCTCTTTTAGGGGAAATTTTATGATAAATATACGAATAGCGAGTCCGGGCACAAGGCTACTTACTTGAGTATCCGAACGATTGCAGCTCAAACCTGCGTCCTCCGTAGAATCCGGACACACTACTTGTGGACCGAAGAACAATTTGTACATCTCCATGGGCGTCATGCCAAGAAAATGTTGGAGAACTCGTGGTCCCTCTGGGTTGAACTCCCACAGGCGGAGGGGGCGACGTTTGCAGGGCAGAACTCGATGAATTAACATAACATGTGTCACCATGACCAGACTGATGTCTCTTTCTAGGAGATCTCAGATGTGGCCCTGCAACTGGGGCACGTCCTTTGTCGGCCCCCAGTCCAGCCCCGTATTGACCCATGACGCCAGTCGTGGCGGGGGACCCGAGCGAAAGGCAGGTGGCGCCACCCACTTAGGGGCCCTGGGAGCAGTAATATAAAACCACTCTCGCTGCCATAAGCTGGACTCCTCTTGAAAAGAGCCCTCGGGCCATGGAGTACCAGCATTCTTGCTTATAAAAGCACCTCCGCACTCCGCATGCCGTCCCTCGATTATCTTCGGCTCTACTTTGAAGGTCTTGAGCCATAGTCCAAAGTGAGGAGTGATACGGAGGAAGGCTTCACACACGACGATGAATGAGGAAATATGGAGGATGGACTCCGGGGCTAAGTCGTGAAATTCCAGCCCATAATAATACATGAGCCCCCTCATGAAGGGATCCGTCGGGAAGCCTAGCCCCCGAAGGAAGTGAGACATGAACACCACACTCTCACCGGGCTTGGGAGTGGGAATGACCTGCCCTTGAGCAGGCAGCCTATGCGAGATTTCGCCGGTCAAGAACCTGGCCTCTCTCAACTTCAGCACGTCCTCCTCCATGATGGAGGAAGGCATCCATTAGCCTCGAAGGTTGGAACCGGACATTGTCGAAGGTCCGAAGCGCCTGAAATCTGGAGCCTTGGGTGTTGGAACTCGAGGCGAAGGGCGAACTCGTTTGAGATTGAAAGAAAGGAGTAAGGCCTTGGTCTCTTTATAAGAGGTTGAATACCAAGGGCCTTCCCTGTGACCGTTTGGGACTCGCCTTTGATCAAGGAAATATACCAACGAGTACGGTTGGGTTACCCACACCCGTATTGATGAGAATCTTGGAATAAGGGGACACGATCTCTGCTTTAACAAGACGTGTGAAGGAAACTGCCTCGCTAAACGCGCTGAGGTGGGACAGTAAAACGATTCGAATAAAGACTTGGCCGTGGTGTGATGTCACGCTACGGAATACGTCAGCAGATTAGATTTGTGTAAATGTTATTCTCTCTATGGCAATATGTGGAAACTTATTTTGCAGAGCCGGACACTACCTTTGTGTTCAAAATCTTCTATGAAGTACTTGGAGAAGGAACCCGCCTTGCAATGCCGAAGACAATCTGCGTGCCAGACTCGTCGTCATTGAAGCCTGGTCCAGGGGCTACTGAGGGAGTCCTGGATTAGGGGGTGTCCGGATAGTCGGACTATACCTTCGGCCGGACTCCTGGACTATGAAGATACAAGATTGAAGACTTCATCCCGTGTCCGGAAGGGACTTTCCTTGGCGTGGAAGGAAAGCTTGGCGATACGGATATGTAGATCTCCTACCATTGTAACCGACTCTGTGTAACCCTAGCCCTCTCCGGTGTCTATATAAACCGGAGAGTTTTAGTCCGTAGGACGAACAACAATCATACCATAGGCTAGCTTCTAGGGTTTAGCCTCTCTGATCTCGTGGTAGATCTACTCTTGTACTACCCATATCATCAATATCAATCAAGCAGGATGTAGGGTTTTACCTCCATCAAGAGGGCCCGAACCTGGGTAAAACATCGTGTCCCCTGCCTCCTGTTACCATCTGGCCTAGACGCATAGTTCGGGACCCCCTACCCGAGATCCGCCGGTTTTGACACCGACACCTAGATATCCTCATAACTATGTGCTTTTCTATCAATTGCTTGACAGTAATTTGTTCACCCATCGTAGAATTTGCTATCTTGGGAGAAGCCACTAGTGGAACCTATGGGCCCCGAGTCTATCTTCCATCATATTATTTTCCTATCAATTTGCTATTTCTATCGTTGTTTATTTTGCAATCTTTATTCTATACAATAAAAATACCAAAAATATTTATCTTATTATCTCTATCAGATCTCACTTTCGTAAGTGACCGTGAAGGGATTGACAACCCCTTTATCGCGTTGGTTGCGAGGTTCTTGTTTGTTTGTGCAGGTACTAGGGACTTGCGTGTTACCTCCTACAGGATTGATACCTTGGTTCTCAAAAACTGAGGGAAATACTTATGCTACTTTGCTGCATCACCCTTTCCTATTCAAGGGAAAACCAACGCATGCTCAAGAGGTAGCAGCTCCCTGAGGACCGTCTCCATCTCT
This sequence comes from Triticum dicoccoides, assembly GCF_002162155.2. Classification (NCBI taxonomy): domain Eukaryota; kingdom Viridiplantae; phylum Streptophyta; class Magnoliopsida; order Poales; family Poaceae; genus Triticum; species Triticum dicoccoides. The sequence goes on from NC_041384.1 coordinate 377,799,364, forward strand.
GCCAGGACCACGTGATGCCTGGCTTCTTGGGTTGCCAGGATGCTTCGTAGGTTGCACTGGAAGGCGGTTGCCACGCTCGGCAGGCCAAACGGCATGCGAACGTAGCTGTGAGGTGGACCCTCGCACCGGCCAGCGCACGAAGGCCAGAAGCACTCCTGAGATGCGGCCCTATTGAGCCCTGGGATGTCAATGTAGACACGCAGCTCACCACCCTCGCCTGGATGGGGAGCTGTACCAGGTGGGCAGCGGTCTCCGTGTATTGCGCTTGCTTCCTGAAGCTCCTGGGTGGCCTTGACGATGAACTCCTGAGCGCTGGGCGCTCCTCGCCCGGTGCCCTCCTGAGGAAACCGTGCCGCAAAGCACGCCTCCACGTGGTGCCTGGGCTCCTCCCTCGTGATGTCGGCTAGGTCTGAGGCCCTCCAGAAGAGATCCCCCGAGCCCTGCCTGAGGAGGGCACCGGGCGCGCCTTCCTATGTGAGGGAGGGAGGCGCCCCAGGGCGGGCGTCGATCCTGATGTGGTGTCGCTAGCGGCGCCACCCCCCTGAGGCCCTATGTGGAGTAGCTGCTTCTTCTTGGGGATGGCTTCAGGAGGGTACTGCGTGCCCTTGCTATCAGGGTCTTCGATTGCTGCGGCTTGGAAGGCGCTCTCGAGGGAGCACACCGCATATTTTTCTTCGCAGGGGACTGTGATGATTCCGCCGCTTCCTGGCATCTTGAGGATGTTGTAGCCATGGTGGGTCACTACCATGAATTTGTCTGATGCTGGGTACCCAAGGATGACATTGTACGGCAGACGAATGTGGGCGACTTTGAAGTCGATGAGATCAGTGCGGTAGTTGTCGCGTTGTCTGAAGGTGACAGGGAGACGAACTTGCCCTATCGGGGTGGTGGAGCCGTCAGTCACTCCTGAGAAGGGCTTGGTGGGCTGAAGCTGATCATATGGCACTTGGAGGCTATCGAATGTCTCGACAGACAGGACGTTAAGCCCTGCGCCACCGTCTATGAGGGTCTTAGTGACTTGGACATTGCTGATGACGGGTGAACAGAGAATCAGGAGGATGCCAGTGGTCACCACGCACTTGAGCTGGTCCGCCGAGCTGAAGGTGATGGCATACTTGGACCACGTGAGCGGGCGCGTGGCCTCGAGCCTAGGAAGGGCTGTGTTCACCTCGCGAGCAAACTTCTTGAAGATATGCTGAGATGCTGGGGCCTGAGCTCCGCCCAAGATGCAGGCGATAGCACGCGGTTCCTAGAATCCCCCAGCCCCTCGTCCTAATGGTGGTCATCATTCCTTCTTGGTGGTGGCGGCAGCGGAGGGAGGCCAGGATTGCCCTGAGGACGGTCCTCGTGAGGCTGGTTGCGCCAGGCGCCCTCACAAGCCTACTCCTGCCAGTGGTCCTCATGAGGCCGGTCGCGCCACTCCTGGCGGGGGCCGCGGTCATCCCAGCGTCCTCCACCTCGTCCTCCTCCTCGGTCATAGCCCCAGTTGTTGTGCTCAGGGCGTTGACTGAAGCGTCCATCTCGGATGGCCCTAAGCTCTTGACAATCGTTGGTGTTGTGGTTGTGTACGTTGTGGAAGGCGCAGAACGGACGACTGCTCTTGGACGACTCGGGGTAGTCTCGGCCGTGCTTCGTGTCCGGCTCCGCTGCGAGCACGGCCACTCCCTTGCGCTTCACGTCCTTGGCCTTGGCCTTCTTCTCCTCTGGGTCGGCAGCAGGGAGCTCGAGGAGGGAGAGACGCCCCTCCTCAGCTCTTGCACATTTGGTTGCTATGTTGAACAGCTCCAAAGTCGTGCATAGCTCCTCATGGATGGTGAGCTCCTCCTTCATCTTGATGTCGCGGACGCCATCGAAAAACGCTGAGATGATGGCCTCGTCCGTCACCTTGGGGATCTTGAGATGAACGTTGTTGAAGCACTGGATGTACTTCTACAGGGTCTCTCCCAGCTGTTGCTTGATGCAGCGCAGGTCACCCACGGCCGAAGGGTCGCGAGTTCCCTGGAAGTTGGCGATGAAGCGGTTGTGCATCTCACCCCAGGAGGAGATTGATCCTGCGGGCAGGTTCAGGAGCCATGAGCGGGTGCCATCCTTGAGAGCCATGGGAAACCAGTTCGCCATGACCTTTTCGTCGACGTTGGCGGCCTCGATGCTCAGCTCGTATAGCTGCAGGAACTCCGCGGGGTCGAGGGTGCCGTCGTAGCGTGGAGGCAGATCCTGCTTGAACTTGCCTGGCCAAACGATGGTGCGTAGCTCGGGAGCGAAGGCGCGATAGCCTGCGGTGCCCACCGGGGCCCTCTACAGGGGCGGAGCCTGCCCTTGATGTTCGCGCACTGTTGTCGCAGGTGGCATGCGGTCTTGTTGTGGTGGTGCTGGGAGCACTGGAGCGTTTTCCTGCGGTCGGGGAACCTCTTCGCAGCTTCCTTCTTCGTGTGCAGGCACACGGCATGGCGGATCACGCCGCGGGACCGTGCGTCTTGGGGCGAGGACACCGTCTGAACGTGGAGGGGGCGGTGGCACTCCGTGAGCCGCGCATCTTGGTGCAAGGGCGCCATCTTGATGCAGAGACGCTCTGTGAGCTACGTCGCCCGTGACCGGAGGTGGGCGAGGCAGTGAGAGGGATGGTGCAGGAGAGCCCCCAGCGGCGCTGACGAGCTTGGCGATGCGGTCTAACCAGTCCTCGTAGAGGTCGTTGACTGGGCACAGGAGCTCGTGTGCCATGAGCAGCGCAGCCTGCGCGTCCATGGGTGCGCGGCAAGCGTGAGACGATGAGCCGGCCAGAGTCAGCGACGGGGTGGCGGTGCGGCCGTCCTGCCGCACAGAGGGGTGCAGTGATGATGCTTGCTGCTCGTTTCTTGTCGGGCCAGTATCGGCATTGGCAACAGGAGATGGAGAACAACGAGGAGGCCCGCCGACAGGGGCTGTCTGAGCGACACTGGCGGCGAGGGCGGCCCGGCACTCGGCGCGGGCTCGACGCGCGTCTGACATGGATGCGGTGGAGCGGTGGAACGTGGATCAACGGAAGGAAAGCTTCAGTGCACCCCTACCTGGCGCGCCAAATGTTAGATTTAGGGTTCCGGCAAAACCCTTGAGGATTGAACACTCGGGTGCGCATGAAGATCTCTCCTCCCCCTTGCACTCTCCCTCACCGCAATCTCAAGGCTCGGCGCGTCGAACTCGTAGAACAAAGGGACATAAGATTTATACTGGTTCGGGCCACCGATGCGGTGTAATACCCTACTCCAGTGTGGTGTGGTGGATTGCCTCTTGGGCTGAGGATGAACAATTACAAGAGAAGAACAGCCTCCTGAGGAGAGGTGCTCTTGTGCTTGGTGAGTTTGTGTGGATGAGGATGATCTGAATGGCCTCGGATCCCTCCCCTCCTACTGTGGTGGCTAGCCCTATTTATAGAGGCCCTGGTCCTCTTCCCAAATGCTGGCGGGAAGGGGTGCCACAACGGCCAAATTTGAAGGGAGACAACTAGTACAAATTATCCTGACTAAAGGTGGTCTTCGCCTACCAAAGGCTCTGGTGGTGACGCCGTCCTGGGCTCCACGGTGACCTCCATCATGCCGTCCTGCTGGTCTTGGTCTCATTACACTGATATGGAAACCTTTGCCTGATGCCTCGGGACTCCTCGCCTGCGCCTGTCCCTTTAGCACCAAAGAGGAAACGACGACACTGTGCGCGCTGGCGCCCGCCTGGCCTTGGTCGTCATGGCTTGCGTCACAGGAACCTCACGAGGTGCCCCTTGCCTTGATCTCTCCACCCCCCGCGAGCCAGCCTGGTGAGGCCGCCCCCGAGGAGGTCTTGCACCGTCCGCCTCGCGAGGCTCGGCCCCTCGCGAGGCTCGGCCCCTCGCGAGGGTCTTGAGTGTTTGTTGGTGAAGATGGGCCGTACGGGGCCGCTGGCGGAGCCAAGCCGTGGGCTGCAGGCAGGCAAGTCTAGGGATCCCCGTTCCCAGGACGCCGACAATCATCAACCCAAGAAAGCGAGTAAGAATGGAACATAGGTCATGCGACAAAGCAAGCAATCATATCGATCAAGTGGTGCAAGCTAGTAGTGCAAAGATGCAACGTACTATAGGTAATCATGGCAGTCATGTCATGTGTGCAAATAGTGGTCATGAATAATTCACATGACATAGCACAAGCATGAAAGGAAGATATGAGCAAAGTAGGTTCATGGTGTTGGCAAGAAATCCTATGTAAATAGCAATGGGCAGCATGACTCTCCCAACACAAGAAGCAACAATAGCATGTGGCATAAGGAAAGCATGGTAATAGTAACAAGGATCTTCATCAAGCATGCAAATACACATAGGAGTATCATAATTGTGAATCATGGGTAGATGCAAGCAAGGGTCACAATTGCATGGCAAAATCATGTAAAGATGCATAACATGCAAAGTGAACAAGATACAATGGGCATAAAGTAACAAGTGATATATAGCCCATAGCCGTGTGAGAGCCAAGTAGAAGAGATGCGCGTAGTCCTTGTGTGAAAGGAATGGTGGAATGATAATCCACGGGATCCCAAATCATCGTTGCTCTCAAGAGCTCATTTCGTCAACTCTTGGGATTGGGAGGTTGACGAGTATACCTGAGTACCTACACAAAACAAAGAGAAAGGGAAAACTGTGTGTGCATGGTATATGTACACATCATCCATTATGATGCGCACGTGCTTGTGTTGGTTAGCACAAAATATCCAATGCTCGAATAAATGAGATGCATGATAGAGAAACATGTCATCCATCAATGATAGATTTGTTGTTATGTATATCATAATGGAGACTCAAATTATGTAATGCATCATGGGAAATACCTAGAGCATTGTTATGCGTGGAATGCATATGGTGCAAGCAATTATGAGAATCATGCAAAGTATGGAATGCATCAAAATATCCCAATATGTATAAGGAAGCTGTGGGGGTCTCCTCATGGGCATTAATGCAAACATCACATGGAGAATATTGACAACATCCAAAACAATGCATATTTGGAACAATGTGATCATGGCATGGCATAGTAGATGAATTGCGCAAATCATGTAAAGGAAGCATGGTAATATCATCACATGAAAAACAAAAGCCAATGACCATCATCTCATCATCTATGCCATAAGTGCAAATGGGATTTATTTTAATGGGGCATGCATAGCTACTATGTTGAGATTGAAATGATGCAATGTGGGAGATCTCACTCATAGCATATGACAAGTTCTTGATAACCCACAAGTATACGGGATCGCAACAGTTTTCGATAAGTAAGAGTGTCGAACCCAACGAGGAGCTAAAGGTAGAACAAATATTCCCTCAAGTTCTATCGACCACCGATACAACTCTACGCACGCTTGACGTTCGCTTTACCTAGAACAAGTATGAAACTAGAAGTACTTTGTAGGTGTTGTTGGATAGGTTTGCAAGGTAATAAAGAGCATGTAAATAAAAAGTATGGGCTGTTTAGATAAAGACACAACTAAATTAGTTTTAGTAGAGAGCTTTTTGTTACGAGAAAGTTACTTGTCCCTAGGCAATTGATAACTAGACCAGTAATCATTATTGCAATTTTATATGAGGGAGAGACATAAGCTAACATACTTTCTCTACTTGGATCATATGCACTTATGATTGGAACTCTATCAAGCATCCGCAAATACTAAAGATCATTAAGGTAAAACCCAACCATAGCATTAAAGCATCAAGTCCTCTTTATCCCATACGCAACAACCCCTTACTCGGGTTTGTGTTTCAGTCACTCACGCAACCCACTATAAGCGAATCATGAACGTATTGCAACACCCTACAGTGGGGATCCCTCATGCTTGCGCGACACGGAGAGCACCACAGGACAGCACCAATAATAAAACATGCAACTGAAACCAATCTTGATCATCAAATAGCCCATAGGACAAAACAGATCTACTCAAACATCATAGGATAGCCATACATCATTGGGAGATAATATATAGAATTGAGCACCATGTTTAAGTAGAGATTACAACGGGTAAGAGAGAGTTTACACCGCTGCATAGAGGGGGGAAGAGTTGGTGATGATGGCGGTGAAGTTGTTGGTGAAGATTGCGGTGATGATGATGGCCCCCGGTGGCACTCCGGTGCCACCGGAAGCGAGGGGGGGAGCCCCCCTCCTTCTTCTTCTTCCTTGACCTCCTCCCTAGAGGGGAGAAGGGTTTCCCCTCTGGTCCATTGCCTCCATGGCATGGGAGGGCGAGAGCCCCTCCGATATTGGATTTGTCTCTCTGTCTCTCTCTGTTTTTGCGTTCTCAGATTCTTCCCTTTCACCGTTTCTTATATTCCCGGAGATCTGTAACTCTGATTGGGCTGAAATTTTAACACGATCTCTATTCGGATATTAGCTTTCTTGCGGCGAAAGAAGGGCACCAACTGCCTTCTGGGGTGGCCACGAGGGTAAAGAGCGCGCCTGCCCCCCTGGGGCACGCCCCCTGCCTCGTGCCCCCCTCGGGCATCGTCTCGCGTGGATTTTTCTTCCCAAAAATCATATATATTCCAAAAAAAATCTCCATCAGTTTTTATCCCGTTTGGGCTCCGTTTGATATGGATATTCTGCGAAACAAAAAACATGCAACAAACAGGAACTGGCACTGGGCACTGGATCAATATGTTAGTCCCAAAAATAGTATAAAATGTTGCCAAAAGTATATGAAAGTTGTAGAATATTGGCATGGAACAATCAAAAATTATAGATACGACGGAGACGTATCAGCATCCCCAAGCTTAATTACTGCTCGTCCTCGAGTAGGTAAATGATAAAAAAGATAATTTTTGATGTGGAATGCTACCTAGCATAATCTTGATCACATATCTAATCATGGTGAGGGAGTCCTGGATTAGGGGGTCTCCGGACAGCCGGACTATATCCTTTGGCCGGACTGTTGGACTATGAAGATACGAGATTGAAGACTTCGTCCCATGTCCGGATGTGACTCTACTTGGCGTGAAAGGCAAGCTAGGCAATACGGATATGCATATCTCCTCCTTTGTAACCGACCTTGTGTAACCCTAGCCTCCTCCGGTGTCTATATAAACCGGAGGGTTTTAGTCCGTAGGACAACATACAATCAGACCATAGGCTAGCTTTTAGGGTTTAGCCTCTCCGATCTCGTGGTAGATTAACTCTTGTACTACTCATATTATCAAGAATAATCAAGCAGGACGTAGAGTTTTACCTCCATCAAGAGGGCCCGAACCTGGGTAAAACATCGTGTCCCCTGCCTCCTGTTACCATCCTCCTTAGACGCACAGTTCGGGACCCCCTACCCGAGATCCGCCGGTTTTGACACCGACATTGGTGCATTCATTGAGAGTTCCTCTGTGTCATCACCGTTAGGCTTGATGGCTCCTTCAATCATCGATAGCGATGCGGTCCAGGGTGAGACTTTTCTCCCCGGACAGACCTTCGTATTCGGCGGCTTCGCACTGCGGGCCAACTCGCTTGGCCATCTGGAGAAAATCGAGAGTTACGCCCCTAGCCACCAGGTCAGGTTTGGAAGCTTAAACTACACGACCGACATCCGCGGAGACTTGATCTTCAATGTATTCGAGCCCCTTCCGAGTGTGCCGCACGGTCACGATGAGCATGATTTAGCTCTACCATTAGACAGTGTTCAGGAGACCGCACCGGCAACCGCTCCGACCTTCAATTCAGAGCCAATTGCGCCATCCATGGGTGGGTGGATAGACCCCGCCACGGAGGCCGTATCCTTAGCGGCGATCGAGTCGAGTATCGACCTTACCCTTCACGAGAGCCATGATGCCAAACTACCGGATTCTTCCCCGGCCACGGACTCCGAACCGCCTGCGCCCGTGCCTATCGAATCCGACTGGGCGCCGATCATGGAGTTTACCTCCGTGGATATCTTTCAGCACTCGCCCTTCGGCAACATACTAAACCCATTAAGGTCTCTCTCCTTGTCAGGAGAGTCCTGGCCGAACTATGTCCGGCAGGATTGGGATGTGGATGACGAAGAAATTCGCCGCCCACCCACCACCCACTTAGTAGCCACTGTCGATGATTTGACCGACATGCTCGACTTCGACTCTGAAGACATCGACGGTACGGACGGCGATGCAGGAGACGAACAGCAACCACTGCCCATAGGGCACTGGACGCCCACTTAATCATATGACGTATACATGGTGGACACACCCAAAGAAAACGACGACGAGGAACGGAAGGATGCAGCGAAGGGTTGTTCCCTCAAGAAGCAGTCAAAGCGGCGGCGTAAGTGCCGCTCCTAATCCCGCCTCGGTAGAAACAGTGATCATATAGACCCAGCGTTAGAGCAGGGTGAACCATCGCCCGACCACGGCAACACGGAGAATCAAACCGAACAACCCGACTCCGTCGAAGATAACAGTCCAGACGACATCACACCGGACAGGCGCTCAGAGCAACAGAATGCCCATCAAAGGCTTGTTGCCACTGTGAGGAGTTTGAAAAAGCAGAAGCAAAGGCTCAGGGCCGCACAAGACACACTCAGAATCAGATGGAGTGAAGTACTCAACACTGGAGCGAAGTACGGCGGTAATCGCCACACCAAGAGCTACCCAAAGCGAAAGTTGCTACCTGAATTCGATGAGGAGGCCTTAGATCCCCCGCAATTGAAAAACAAAACGGCCATCCGGTCGGATAGATGACCTCGTGGCCAACATAGAGCGGCAAACGACGCCACACATAAGCTAGTACGCGATCCACGCGAGGGCTCGCATCAAAAGGACGGCGCAACCAGATCCATATACGGGCCACACAAGCGCGCTCCAGCATGCAATGCAACACAACAAACATCCGAACACCACGGTACACCCAAATACAGGGGTGCCGCACACACCCTATGTTTCACCGATGAGGTGCTGGACCATGAATTTCCAGATGGATTCAAACCCATAAACATAGAAGCGTACGACGGAACGACAGACCCTGGGGTCTGGATTGAGGACTACATCCTCCATATCCACATGGCTCGAGGAGACGATCTCCACGCCATCAAGTACTTACACCTCAAGCTCAAAGGGCCAGCTCGGCACTGGCTTAAAAGCCTCCCCGAAAACTCCACTGGAAGCTGGGAAGAGCTCGAAGACGCTTTTCGGGCAAATTTTCAAGGGACCTATGTCCGACCACCAGATGCAGATGATTTAAGTCATATAACTCAACAGCCCGGAGAGTCGGCCCGAAAGCTTTGGAACAGGTTCCTCACTAAAAAGAAGCAAATAGTCGACTGTCCGGACGCCGAAGCCTTAGCAGCTTTCAAGCATAGCATTCGAGACGAATGGCTTGCCAGACACCTCGGCCAAGAAAAGCTGAGAACAATGGCAGCATTAACAAGCCTCATGACCCGCTTTTGCGCGGGCGAGGAAAGCTGGTTAGCCCGATGCAGCACCAGTGACCCAAGTACATCTGAAGTCAGGGACGGAAACGGGAAATCATGATGCAGCAAAAACAAGCGCCGGGATAAAGAAGACAGCCCGAAGAGCATGGCGGTAAATGTTGGATTCAGAAGCTCTCGGCCAAGTCAGCAAAAGCCGCCCTCCAAAGGCAACAAAGACGAATTGTCCATCCTAAACAAGATTCTGGACCAAATATGTCAGATCCATAGCACCCCCGATGAACCTGCAAATCATACCCATAGAGAATGTTGGGTCTTCAAGTAGTCCGGCAAGCTCAACGCCGAACATAAGGGGCAGGATACACCAAGCGAAGACAAGGACGAGCCTCGCAAGCAAAGCACTGGGGAACAGAAGAAATTCCCACCAGAAGTCAAAACAGTAAACGTGTTGCACATGACAAAGGGGAGAAACAAAGCGGCACTCCTAGAGACACATGCCCCAGGGCCTATCACCGCGGAGTTCTGCCACCGGTCGTCCCAACCGATCACCTTCGACCATCGGGATTACTCGGCAAGTATCCGGCGTGCAGGATGGGCTGCCTTGGTATTAGATCCAATAATTGACGGATACCACTCCACACGAGTCCTGATGGACGGCGGCAGCAGTTTAAACCTAATATATCAGGACACAGTCCGCAAAATGGGGATAGACCCAACAAAAATTAGCCGCAGCAATACTACCTTTAAAGGAGTAACGCCAGGCCCAGAGGCCGATTGCACGGGCTCCCTACTACTAGAGGTTATATTCGGCTTTCCCGATAACTTCCACAGCAAAAATTTAACATTCCACATCGCTCCGTTCCAAAGTGGTTATCAAGCACTACTCAGACGCGAAGCTTTCGCTCGCCTTAACGCAATACCGCATTACGCTTCTCTCATGCTTAAGATGCCCGGTCCATGTGGCATCATTATAGTAAATGGAAATATTGAGCGCTCCTTGCATGCGGAAGACCGTGCGGCTGCCTTGGTAGCCGCACACTAAATGGCCTCACCAACTAATGCATCTGCCAGGTCGTTAAGACCACGGACGCGGTTAGACGAGTCCGGTGCAGCTATATGTACTTGATACAGTTTTGATGGCTATACCCCTATTACAATACAAGGGGCTCAACACGCACAAACAAGTGGCAATTAGGCTCAACTCTACTCATCTTGAACTGTATATAGTTTATTTAGTATAAACTACCTTTTTGCACGACAAGTTTTCAATTAAGTTCCTCTCTTTTACAGACGACCATCGTGCTACCCCCATCCAGGACACGGCACAATGGAGACAAAGGCGCAGACGTGCAGCAGGGACCCGTTCCAAGGATTCTTTTTAGATAAAGACCCTACGTAAACCTTTTTTACTGTCTCTACACCTCTGATACGTCTCCAACGTATATAATTTTTGATTGCTCCATGCTATATTATCTACTATTTTGGACTATATTGGGCTTTATTTTCCACTTTTATATTATTTTTTGGGACTAACCTATTAACCGGAGGCCCAGCCCAGAATTGCTGTTTTTTTGCCTATTTTAGTGTTTCGAAGAAACGGAATATCAAACGGAGTCCAAACGGAATGAAACCTTCGGGAATGTGGTTTTCTCACCGAACGTGATCCAGGAGACTTGGACCCTACGCCAAGGCATCAGAGAGGCGGTCACGAGGGTGGGGGGCGCCCCCCTGCCTCGTGGGCCCCTCGATGCTCCACCGACGTACTTCTTCCTCCTATATATACATACGTACCCCCAAACGACCAGATACGGATCCAAAAACCTAATTCCACCACCGCAACTTTCTGTATCCACGAGATCCCATCTTGGGGCCTGTTCCGAAGCTCCGTCGGAGAGGGCCGTCATCACGGAGGGCTTCTACATCATCATAGCATCTCCGATGAAGTGTGAGTAGTTTACCTTAGACCTTCGGGTCCATAGTTAGTAGCTAGATGGCGTCTTCTCTCTTTTTGGATCTCAATACAAAGTTCTCCCCCTCTCTTGTGGAGATCTATTCAATGTAATCTTCTTTTTGCGGTGTGTTTGTTGAGACCGATGAATTGTGGGTTTATGATCAAGTCTATCTATGAATAATATTTGAATCTTCTCTGAATTCTTTTATGTATGATTGGTTATCTTTGCAAGTCTCTTCAAATTATCCGTTTGGTTTGGCCAACTAGATTGGTAGTTCTTGCCATGGAGAAGTGCTTAGCTTTGGGTTCGATCTTGCGGTGTCCTTTCCCAGTGACAGAAGGGGCAGCAAGGCACGTATTGCATCGTTGCCATCGAGGATAACAAGATGGGGTCTATTTCATATTGCATGAATTTATCTCTCTACATCATGTCATCTTGCTTAAGGCGTTACTCTATTTTTAACTTAATACTCTAGATGCATGCTGGATAGCGGTCGATGAGTGGAGTAATAGTAGTAGATGCAGAATCGTTTTGGTCTACTTGTCACGGACGTGATGCCTATATACATGATCATGCCTAGATATTCTCATAACTATGCTCAATTCTGTCAATTGCTCAACAGTAATTTGTTCACCCACCGTAGAATACTTATGCTCTTGAGAGAAGTCACTAGTGAAACCTATGGCCCCCGGGTCTACTCTCATCATATTAATCTCCATCACTTTAATCTTGGTTTGCTTTTTTACTTTGCCTTTACTTTTTACTTTGCATCTCTATACCAAAAATACCAAAAATATTATATCTATCAGATCTCACTCTTGTAAGTGACCGTGAAGGGATTGACAACCCCTAATCGCGTTGGTTGCGAGTAGCTATCGTTTTGTGCAGGTATGAGGGACTTGAGCGTGGCCTCCTACTAGATTGATACCTTGGTTCTCAAAAACTTAGGGCAATACTTATGCTACTTTGTTGCATCATCCCTTCCTCTTCGGGGAAAACCAACGCAAGCTCAAGAGGTAGCAACATCCCTCGGATTCTCAGTACAATTGAGAAAGATGCTGACGTATTGGCATGTGGCCACGTCAGAACATTGCACGTACCTGGACACCAGGGGCTTATTACGAAGGGCACTGTTTAGGCCCGGTTTACATCATAAAGACCGAATACCTTAGGGAGTGTTCGGCGTCGCGAGTTTGGCCTTATATGCATCAGCTATGAATCATGTCTTTGGTCAAATGTTGGGTTTGCCCGGCTCCTGTGTTTTGCTGCCTTATGTTCCGCTCTATCGGCTAAGGCGGCAGCAGGAGAACTACTGCGGTTGTGCCCTGGTTCATCCGGACGAGCACCTCAGTAGAGAAAGCCGAAAACTGACTGTCATGATATAGCGTGAGACTGGTCAACCACTCGATGACCTAGCAGAATCTTTGGGATTCCTCTGCCTTAACGAAGGGCCGTTTCCCGGCCAGGCATGTACGCACCCCGAATTCGGATGAGTGCGGAGCCACTAGGGGCTATATAGTAGCCCCACTGTCAAACTCCTCTGGCTAAGTGAAATGTTAAAGCATTATAGTCCGGTTGCCTAGTTCACTGCACTATCACCTCCTTAATGGACGAAGACGTTGGATCAAGTGTGAACATGCGTGAGGGAGTCCTGGATTAGGGGGTGTTCGGATAGCTGAATTATACCTTCAGCCGGACTCCTGGACTATGAAGATACAAGATTGAAGACTCCGTCCCATGTCCGGAAGGGATTTTCCTTGGCGTGGAAGGCAAGCTTGGCGATACGGATGTTCAGATCTCCTACCATTGTAACCGACTCTATGTAACCCTAACCCTATCCAGTGTCTATATAAACCAGAGGGTTCTAGTCCATAAGACAACATACACATCAACAACCATACCATAGGCTAGCTTCTAGGGTTTAGCCTCTCTGATCTCGTGGTAGATCAACTCTTGTATTACCCATATCATCAATACTAATCAAGCAGGACATAGGGTTTTACCTCCATCAAGAGGGCCCGAACCTGGGTAAAACTTCGTGTCCCCTGCCTCCTGTTACCATCTGGCCTAGACGCACAGTTCGGGACCCCCTACCCGAGATTCGCCGGTTTTGACACCGACATTGGTGCTTTCATTGAGAGTTCCTATGTGCCGTCGCCGTCAGGCCCGATGGCTCCTACGATCATCAATGGCGATGCAGTCCAGGGTGAGACCTTCCTCCCCGGACAGATCTTCGTCTTTGGCGGCTTCGCGCTGCGGGCCGATACACTTGGCCATCTAGAGCAGATCGAAAGCTACGCCCCTGGCCGTCAGGTCAGATTCGGAAGTTTAAACTATACGGCCGACATCCACGGGGACTTGATCTTTGACGGATTCGAACCACTGCCGAGCGCGTCGCTCTGTCACGACGAGTATGATCTAGCTCTGCCTCCAAACAGTGCCCTGGAGGCCGCACCCGCATCGGCTCCGACCCTTAGTTCGGAGCCGACCGCGCCAATTGAGGATGGGCGGTTAGACGCCACCTCGGGGGCTGCGATCCCAACGGCAGTTGAGCCGAACACCAGCCCCGTACTCTGCAAGACTCGTGACTCCATGGAGCCGGATTCTTCTCCAGACTCCGAACCCTCCGCGCCCCTACCGAGCGAATCCGATTGGGCACCGATCATGGAATTCACGGCAGCGGACATCTTTGAGAACTCGCCTTTCGGCGATATCCTGAAATCACTAAAGTCTCTCTCTTTGACAGGAGAGCCCTGGCCGGACTACGGTCAGCAAGGTTGGGGTACGGATGATGAAGAAATTCAAAACCCACCCACCACCCACTTTGTAGCCACTATCGACAACTTAACGACATGCTCGACTTCGACTCCGTAGACATCGACGGTATGGACACCGATGAAGGAGATAATGAAGAACCAACGCCCACTAGGCCCTGGAAAGCCACCTCGTTATATGACATATACATGGTGGACACCCCAAAAGAGGGAGAGGGCGATGGAACAGCGGAGGATGACCCCTCCAAGAAACAGCAAAAGCGCCGGCGTCAGCAGCGCCGCTCAAAATCCCGCCAACACAAAAACGGCGATTCTAGCACGGGAGATAATAATACCCCGGAAAGCGCCGAAGAACATCCCCCCGAGCAAGATTTAGCACAGGAGGATGGAGAAACCAGCCCTCATGAGAGAGCGGCCGACAGAGAGGTCGAGGACAATAATTGTATGGCTTCCTCCGAAGACGAGGCAAGCCTCGACGACGACAAATTCGCCGTGCCAGAGGATCCCGTCGAATAAGAGCGTTTTCAACGCAGGCTTATGGCCATGGCAAGAAGCCTCAAGAAAAAACAGCAACAGCTTAAAGCTGATCAAGATCGGCTAGTCGATAGATGGACTGAAGTCTTTGCGGCCGAAGAGCATAAACCCGAACGCCCCTCCAAGTGCTACCCGAAGCGCAGGTTGCTACCCCGATTAGAGGAGGAAGCACTCGACGCGGCCGACAGGCCACCTCGTGGTCACGACAGAGAGGCCTCATGGCCCTCCACCCAACCCGCACCCCGTACCAAGGCACGGGAATATGCGCCGGACTTACGAGACATGTTGGAGGACAAGACAAGGCAAACAAGATCGATCTACGGATCGCGTAGGCACCCCACGGCTCGAGACGGCAACCGTCATGCCGGCCAAAGATTCGGCAGGGCCGAACAAAGTAGACAAAGCTCATTGGAGCTACGTCATGATATCGCCCAATACAGAGGCGCCGCACACCCATTGTGCTTCACAGACGAAATAATGGATCATCAAATCCCCGAGGGTTTCAAACCCGCAAACATCGAATCATATGATGGCTCAACAGATCCTGCGGTATGGATCGAGGATTATCTCCTTCATATCCACATGGCCCGCGGCGATGATTTCCACACCATCAAATACCTCCCACTCAAACTTAAAGGACCAGCTCGGCAGTGGCTTAACAGCCTGCCAACAGGGTCAATCAGCTGTTGGGAGGACCTGGAAGCCGCATTCCTCGACAATTTCCAGGGAACTTATGTGCGACCCCCAGACACTGACGACCTAAGCCACGTAATTCAACAGCCAGACGAATCAGCCAGGCAATTCTGGACACGGTTCCTAACAAAGAAAAATCAAATACTCGACTATCTGGACGCAGAAGCCTTAGCAGCCTTCAAGCATAATATCTGTGACGAGTGGCTTGCTCGGCACCTAGGACAAGAGAAGCCGAAATCTATGGCAGCACTCACGACACTCATGACCCGCTTTTGTGCGGGAGAATACAGCTGGCTTGCTCGTAGCAACAATATGACCAAGAACCCTGGTCGTTCGGACACCAGGGACATTAGTGGCAGGTCGCATCGCAACCAACAGAAGCGCCGCATCAACGGCGACAATGCTAAGGATACGGCAGTTAATGCCGGATTCAGAGGCTCTAAATCCGGTCAGCAGAAAAAATCATTCAAAAGGAATCCCGGGGGCCCGTCCAGCTTGGACCGAATACTCGACCGCTTGTGCCAAATACATGGCACCCCCGAAAAGCCGGCCAATCACACCAACAAGGACTGTTGGGTGTTCAAGCAGGCAGGCAGATTAAGCGCCGACAATGAAGACAAGGGGTTGCATAGTGATGACGACGACGAGCCCCGGCCGCCGAACAACAATGGACAGAAGGGTTTTCCCCCACAAGTGCGGACGGTGAACATGATATACGCCACCCACGTCCCCAAGAGGGAGCGGAAGCGCGCGTTAAGGGACGTATACACGGTAGAGCCAGTCGCCCCAAAGTTCAACCCATGGTCCTCCTGCTCGATCACCTTCGATCGAAGAGACCATCCCACTAGCATCCGTCATGGCAGATTCGCCGCATTGGTTCTCGACCCAATTATTGACGGATTTCATCTTACTAGAGTCCTTATGGACGGCGGCAGTAGCCTGAACCTGCTTTACCAGGATACAGTGCGGAAAATGGGCATAGATCCCTCAAGGATTAAGCCCACCAAAACGACCTTTAAAGGCGTAATACCAGGTGTAGAGGCCAGCTGTACAGGCTCAGTCACACTTGAACTGGTCTTCGGATCCCCGGATAATTTCCGAAGCGAGGAGTTAATCTTCGACATAGTCCCGTTCCGCAGTGGCTACCATGCACTGCTCGGGTGAACCGCATTCGCCAAGTTCAATGCGGTCCCGCACTACGCATACCTTAAGCTCAAGATGCCAGGCCCTCGAGGAGTAATTATGGTCAATGGAAACACTGAACGCTCCCTCCAAACGGAGGAGCACACGGCGGCCCTTGCAGCGGAAGTACAAAGCAGCCTCTCCAGGCAGCTCTCTAGTCCGGCCATTAAACGTCCGGACACAGTCAAGCGCGCCCGGAGTAACCTACAACAAGACCGCCTGGCACGTTTCGAGCAGGCGTAGCAATGCGGCCCCAACCCCAACCCCCGCAAAAAGGCGACGCCAGTACTTTGCGTACATAACTACGCCCTAGAAATACCATGGGCATAGGAGGAGGGGCACCATCACGGCACACCCAAAACACGGCTTAAATCGCACCAGGAGCTGCCGGCTTTTTTTACACTTTTCTCTTACTTCCAGGACTCTACTCTTCTGAAGGCTTGTTCGGTAGTTCAATTGCCGCACAAACGATGCAAGGACCAGGGAAGCAGACAAGCCATGCCGCATTACGGAAATCCCAGGTGGTCTCTATCACGAGCAGTATACCCGTTTCGCATACTATCCCGCAGCTTGCCCCTGAAGAAGACATGTTAAATAGTCCAACTTTTCGTTTATCACATCACTTGTATCGTTCTGCCTTGATCGCATCTATTTTAATGAACAATGCATAGCTTTTGTCTATTTTTTGCATTACATTTTTTTAATATATATATATATATGTTCCTTAATGACATGTTGCACCCGTACACTTTGGTACGGCCAAAATACGCCAGGGGCTTCAGTACCCCTCAACATGGTGTGAGAAGTCCGAACACTTTAACAAGTGCGGCACCCCGAACTTATAGCATTATATGCATTGGCTCCAAATCATGTCTTGGGTCAATAGTTGGGTTTGCCCGGCTCCTATGTTTTGGTGCCTTACGTTCTGCTATATCGGCTAAGGTAGCACTAGGAGAACCACTGCGATTGTGCCCCAGTTGAGCTGGGCCAAGCACCTCAGTGGAGAAAGCTAAAACTGACTGTCATGATGAAGCAAGAGCTGGTCGCTGTTCAAGAGGTATTTTCGAGTCCCTAAAGACTTATGCCGCTTCGGGCGAGGAGTCGGCTCTGTCCGGCCAAGGCGTGGATAGCGCCCCGAAATCGGTCTTCCGAATACTAGGGGCTTCGCCGAAATTTAAAATTATAGAATTCTATAGCTAAGTGAGAGTGTTCACGCATTATAGTCCAATTGCCTCGTTCGTTGGGCTGAGCGCCTCCCTCAAAGGACCCAAATATGGGAAAAAGAGCGCCCAGGTTGATCCCCGAACACCCCAGCACTAGCGGCATGGGGGCAGAAGCCGACGACTCGCCATCTCTCAGTATTGATAAACAGCCGCACAGAAGGTAATATTTTAAATTCAAGCAGCATTGCTTAGCGCATATGAACAAGTTTTCAGCACACAGGATAACACGAGCGGGTTTTACTCAAAAAATACATCCTTGGTACATTCATCCGCAACAAGGCGGGCACCCTTCAGAACATCCTTATAATAATTCTCGGGCTTGCGATGCTCTTTCCCCGGCGGTGGCCCATCCTTCACAAGCTTCTCCACATCCAGCTTGCCCCAGTGCACCTTAGCACGGGCCCTACGGGCACCCTCAATGCAGACGGAGTGCTTGATGTCTTCAAGCCTCGGACAGGCCTCCACCAGCCGCTGCACCAGCCCGAAATAGCTCCTAGGCAGAGCCTCTCCAGGCCACAGCCGAACTAGGAGGCCCTTCATGGCCTGTTCGGCCGCCTTGTGGAGCTCGACCAGTTGCTTCAGCTGGTCGCTCAGGGGCACGGGGTGTCCGGTCTCAGCGTACTGAGACCAGAACACCTTCTCCGTCGAGCTGCCCTCCTCGGCTCGATAGAATGCGGCGGCATCAGATACACTCCGGGGAAGATCTGCGAACGCTCCTGGAGAGCTCCGGATTCGGGTAAGTAACAGGTAACTCGCGTTTATGTGTTTGCTTTGCATAAAGAATGCCTTACCCGCTGCAATCTTCTTCACCTCATCCAACTCATGGAGGGTCTTCTAGGACTCGGCCTTAGCAGACTTGGCATTTTCTATAGCTGCCGCGAGCTCGGACGCTCGCGTCTTCGAGTCAAGCTCCAAACTCTCATGTTTCTTCATGAGAACCTGGAGCTCTTGCCGCACCTTGCCAACCTCAGCCTCATACCTCTCCCGCTCGGTGCGCTCCACGGCCGCACTCTTCTCGGCCTCGAGCAGCGCTTGCTTAAGGGTCGCCACGTCAGACGTGGCCCCTGCAATAGCCATGTCAATCCTGTCATTTTTTGCAATTGCACCTTTTTTATATACATATTCAAATAGGGTATTTCTTACCTTCCTCCTCCTCGAGCTGCTTCTTGGCATGCCCGAGCTCTTGCTCGGACTTCTTGAGACTCTGCTTCAGCAAGTCCACTTCCGCAGTCAGTGTGGCGGACGCTAGCAGAGAAGCCTGCATACGCATATTGACTCCTTTTGTTAGACTCCTGCGAATTCTTTGATCCTCTATTCGGCTTTTCTTCCCGAATGCCCAACAGAGCATCAGGGGCTACTGCCTATGCGGTAACATTATGTGAACATTCTTTACTTACCTCAAAGCCTGTTAAAAGGCTTGTACAAGCTTCAGTCGGTCCGCATTTGGCGGACTGAACCTTCTGGATCACCGCGCTCATAATAGTGCGGTGCCCCTCGTCGATGGAGGCACCTTCGAGCGCCTCCAACATATTGTCCGGCGCCTCCGGTTGGACGGAGGTCACCGGCACGGTAGGCTTGCTCCTCTTGGAAGGAGGTCGCCCGCCGGACTCTAGAACCCTTGAAGATTCCGGAGCTATGTCCGGCCTTAAGCTAGACTTGGAGCCCTGGGGGGTTTCATCTCCTTCACTCCTGGAGTCCGGGAGGTCGCCTTGCGGCGCCTCCAGGACCACCTCCTCCCGGCTTGGAACCTATTGGGACAACACTTCGGTGTCGTCCGCAGGGCGGGGGGATGAAGCCGTCGGAAGCGAGTTCACCTCCGACGGGTCCAGCGAGCCGCTCGACGATGCGTCGAGCCGATCTTTGGGTGGGCTGCATAAACATATTCGACATAAGGAAAAGTTGTGCGAAGAACGAATACTATGAATCACCTCGGTATCCGGACACTTACGATTTCGCCAGGGGCTTGGCCCTGGGCTGCCACTCCTCTTTGTCGTCGTCGGCGTCGGTGGAGCAGTCCGAAGGAAGGGTTTTCCCCTTCTTGGACCCTCCGGCCTTCTCGGAGAGGGCGGCCTTCCTTTTCTTCTCTCCTCCCGCTGGAGGGGAGAGGTCTCTTCTTCTTCCTCCTCGTCTTCACGAGAGGAAGGCACTTCGGGACCGTCGGATGACGAATCTGACACCTCCTGGCGCCGGGCACTCTTTCGAGTCCCTCTGGCCATTTTCGTGGCCTTCTGCTCCAGCACCACATAGGGCACCGGAACCAGCAGCTTCGCCAAGCGAGCGTCCGCTGGGCCTTCGGGCAGAGGAGCCGGACAGTTGATCTATCCGGACGTCGTCACCCAATCCTATCAAAGATAAGGGAACTCAGATCCCGCATAGAGTCGAACTATGAAAAACTGATACCCTGTAAAAGGAAAAAAACGGCTTAGCGCATGAGCGTGATGCTGAGTACTGAATCCGTGATCCTCGGTAGCGGATGCGGGAGCCTCGGCGCCCTTGAAAAGCACCCTCTAGGCATCTTCGTACGTCGTGTCAAAGAGCCTGTTTAGAGTTTGATGCTGCGCCGGGTCGAACTCCCACAGGTTGAAGGCCCGTCGTTGACACGAGAGGATCAGGCGGATGAGCATAACCTGGACTACGTTGACAAGCTTGAGCTTCTTGTCCACCAGGGTTTGGATGCATGTTTGGAGTCCGGTCAGCTCTCCTTTTCTACCCCATGACAGGCTGGTCTCCTTCCAGGAGGTGAGCCGCATAGGGGTCCGGACCGAAACTCGGGGGCTGCGACCCATTCGGGGTCGCACGGCTCGGTGATGTAAAACCACCCCGATTGCCACCCCTTCAGGGTCTCCACAAAGGAGCCCTCGAGCCACAGCACGTTGTTCATCTTGCCAACCATGGCACCACCGCATTCCGCCTGGCTGCAGCGCACCACCTTCGGCTTGACGTTGAAGGTCTTTAGCCATAAGCCGAAATGAGGGCGGATGCGGAGGAAAGCCTCGCACACGACGATAAACGCCGAGATATTGAGGATGAAGTTTGGGGCCAGATCGTGGAAATCCAGGCCGTAGTAGAACATGAGCCCCGGACAAATGGATGCAGAGGGAAGCCCAGTCCGCAGAGGAAATGGGGGAGAAATACCACCCTCTCATGGGGCCTAGGAGTGGGGATGAGCTGCCCCTTCTCGGGGAGTCGGTGCGCGATGTCGCTGGTCAGATATCCGGCCTTCCTCAACTTTTTTATGTGTCCCTCCGTGACGGAGGAGACCATCCACTTGCCTCCCGCTCCGGACATGGCTGGAGAAGGTCGAGGTGGTAGTGCGGACTTGGGCGCTGGAGCTCGAGTGTGCAAGAATGGATAGGCAAAGGAGGAAGAAGGCGTGGGTGAAAAGGTGGATCCTTATCCCCTTATATGGGTGGGCGCGACTACATGCCCCCACCAGCCTGGTAAAACTTGCTTATCTCCAAGCGCCGTAATCAAAGGCGCGGTTGGGTTACGCCCGTATTGATGAGAATCCCGGAATAAAGGGACACGATCTCTGCTTTGACAAGACGTGCCAAGGAAAATGCCTCGCATAACACGCTGAGGTGGGATAATGAAACGATTTGGATAAAGGCTTGGCCGTGGCGTGTCGCACCACGGAATACGTCAGTAGATTAGATTTGTGTTAACATTATTATTCTCTCTATGGCAATATGTGGAAACTTATTTTGCAGAGAAGGACACTATCTTTGTGTTCAAAATCTTCTATGAAGTGCTTGGAGGAGGAACCCGCCTTGCAATGCCGAAGACAATTTGCGCGTCGGACTCGTCGTCATTGAAGCCTGGTTCAGGGGCTACTGAGGGAGTCCTGGATTAGGGGGTGTTCAGATAGCCAAATTATACCTTCAGTCGGACTCCTGGACTATGAAGATACAAGATTGAAGACTCCGTCCCGTGTTCGGAAGGGATTTTCCTTGGCGTGGAAGGCAAGCTTGGCGATACGGATGTTCAGATCTCCTACCATTGTAACCGACTCTATGTAACCCTAACCCTATCCGGTGTCTATATAAACCGGAGGGTTCTAGTCCGTAAGACAACATACACATCAACAATCATACCATAGGCTAGCTTCTAGGGTTTAGCCTCTCTGTTCTCGTGGTAGATCAACTCTTGTATTACCCATATCATCAATACTAATCAAGCAGGACGTAGGGTTTTACCTCCATCAAAAGGGCCCGAACCTGGGTAAAACTTCGTGTCCCCTGCCTCCTGTTACCATCCGACCTAGACGCACAGTTCGGGACCCCCTACCTGAGATCCGCCAGTTTTGACACTGACAATGCGTCTTCTGTGAACACCCCCGCATTATATGCATGGGGGATGAAGCCGACGACTGCCATCTTTCAGGTTATATATATATATATATATATATATATAGACATAAACGGCCGCACAGGAGGCATCATAGTACTTTCGGGCAAAAGTATAAATACAGCCTTGATAAATTCAATAAAACATTGTTTTTACAATGGGGATACATGTCACTCAAACATAATATTCTTCGAGCACTGAGCCTCTATCGAACGAGCGCCTTCAAGAACTTCTTCAAAGTAGTGCTCGGCAGACACTCGGCCTATGGCCGAACCCTGTGCCGCAATAGTGGTGGCATCCATCTCCGCCCAGTATGTTTTGACATGGGAAAGGGCCATCCGTGAGCCTTCTATGCACGCCGACCTCTTTACAGCATCGATGCGCGGCACAGTGCCAAGAAATTGTTGCACTAAGCTAAAGTAGCTATTCGTCCTTGGCCCTCCCAGCCACAAATGATCCACAACGGACCTCACGGACAGTCCGGATAATCTATGGAGCTCGGCCCAACCGGTCAATCGCTCATTCAGCAACAGCGGACGGACTGGAGCGTGAAACTATGACCAGAACAGCTTCTCCACTTCAGAACCTTTCTGATCCTTGAAGTACTCTGTAGCATCCGCAGAACTTGCAGCCAAATCCATGTACTCATCCACAGAACTCCATAGTCGGTCGAGAGGATCATATTTCGGATCTCCGAACTTCGTCCGCAACAAGAAGGGCTTCCCAGAAACGATATCTGTAGCTTGATTCAACTCCTCCTTCGCCGCTCTAATTTTGGAGCGGGCTTCCTTAGCAGCCACCTGGGCCTTCTCCAGGTCCGTCATCTTCACCTAGTTTTCTTCTTCAAGAAGCCGGTAACGGTCAGCAGCATCTTTTAACTCCATGGCCATCTTGGCAATTTCTTCTTTGCTCCCGCAATGTGCGGCCTGTTCGGCCTTTAACTCTTCGGCCGCCTTTAAAGCGGCTGCATTGCTACTCCTTGCTTGCTCCTTGGCTCGGGCCAGCTCCGCCCGAAGGGTCTCCATGGTGGTAGCTCCATCTGCAGTCACAACATATTAAAGATACTGGCATCATGTTGCTCTTACTATGTGACATTCACCAGAAAAATCACCTACCGTGTGCCTCGTCAAGCCGCTTGTTAACAAGCACGATGTCAGCATCTGCCGCATCCAGTTGCCGCTTTAGTTCGGCAAACCCATCAGTCCGGCTAGCCACCGGAGCTTCAACCACCTGCGCATACAGGCGGTCTGGTTATTACCTAGGACTATGATCCTCTGTTTGCCGCCATTTTTGACGACAACCAGAGTCTCAGGGGCTACTATCTACAGGGGGCACACCTAAAAATGTGTGGTACTGTCAAAAATGTACATCATTTCACATACCTCAAAACCCGTCAATAGACTCATAAAGGCTTCATGCAACCCGCTTTCGGCGGACGAAATCCTTTCAATCACCGTACCCATCAACGTATGGTGCTCTTTTGAGATAGTCGCTCGCTCTAGCAGATCCCTCAGTATGTCCGACCGCATACCAGACGGTGCCAGACTCTTTTGATTGCTCTCTTCAAGAGCCGGATACTGGGGACTTCGGGTGGCCATAGGATTACCTTCTAGCCTTGCCGGATCAGGAGAAACCCTCCGCGACGACACATCGGGGTCGCCCGCTTCATGAGGCGGTGTGGCAGGGGGAGGCGTTTCGCTCTCCATCATCTCTGGAAGAAGATCCCCTAAAGACGAGCTCTGCTGAGAAGGGCTAAGATCTGAACTGCAAGATAAATGCTTCGGTTATTTTCCTCAGAAGTAAGGTAGGATATCTTCACTATTAAGTACTTTTTGATTACTTACAGCTCGGTAGAGGGCTGATCCCCGCGCGGACATTGTGCGGCAAGAATACCCTTCGAGCCAGGACCCTCTAGCGGAGATTTCTTCTATCGTTCCGGATCTTCAAAGGTAGTCCTCTTCCTTCCCCGGGGAGAGAGAATGTCAGATTCTTCCCCTTGGTTATCCTCCCTCGCGGAGGCGCTCATTCCCTCGATTGGAATAAGTAGCAATGGAGGCCCGCTTTCGCCCTCTTTATTCCCCCCTTCATCTTCCTTTGAGGGCACCAGACAAGGTGCTGGCTCAAGCATCTTTTCCAGCACCGAATTGTCCAAGCCTTCGGGAAGGGGGGCCGAACACCGGATCATCTTCGCCTTTGTTATCCAATCCTGGTTAAAGAGTGATTCTTTAGAATGATGTCACTATAAACAAAGGGACAGTGCGTTCGGCCATGGGATTACTTACTTGGGTAGCGTGGCGGTTGCAGCTCAGGCCCACGTCCTCGGTAGTGTCCGGACACTCTATTTGGGGTCCGAAGAACGATTTGTACATCTCCTCGTGCGTCATGCCGAGGAAATTCTGAATAGTGTGCGGTCCTTCCGGGTTGAATTCCCACATACAGAGGGGCCGGCGTTTGCAAGGCTGGACTCGACGAACCAGCATGACTTGCATTACCATAACCAGACTGAAATCTCCCTCGAAGAGATCTCGGATACGGCTCTGCAGTATTGGCACGTCCTTGGATGTACCCCAGCTCAGCCCCCTGCTGATCCATGACATCAATTGTGGTGGAGGGCCCGAGCGAAAGGTGGGGGGAGCTACCCACTTGGCACTTCAGGGAGCTGTGACGTAAAACCACTCCTGTTTCCACAATCCGGACACCTCTGGAAAGGAACCATTTGGCCATGGAGCGTCAGCAATTTTGCTTATTAGAGCACCTCTGCACGCTGCGTACTGCCCCTCGACCGTCTTCGACTTCACATTGAAGGTCTTGAGCCACAGGCCGAAGTGAGGGGTAATGTGGAGGAAGGCCTCACAAAAGACAATAAATGACGAGATGTGAAGAAGGGAATCCGGGGCCAGATCATGAAAATCCAGCCCGTAATAGAACATAAGACCCCTAACGAAGGGATCCAGAGCGAGGCCAAGTCCTCGGAGGAAGTGGGAGACGAACACAACGCTCTCGTTGGGTTCGGGAGTAGGGACGACCTACCCTCGGGCGGGCAGCCTATGCGAAATTTCAATGTTCAGGTATCTGGCCTCCCTCAACTTCTTGATGTCCTCCTTCGTGGCATCCACCGGCCTTGAAGGCTGGATCCGGACATGATTGAAGGTCTGAAGCGCCTGACCTGGGCTTTGGGTGTTAGAACTCGAGGCGGGGGAAGGATTCGATTGAGCATGGGAGAGAAAAAGAAAAAGCCCTGTCCCTTTTATAAAGGGGATGAATATCAGGCGTCCTCCTTGTGGCCGTTCGAGACTTACCTAAGATCTAGGAGTCATACCAATAGGCACGGTTGGGTTACCCATGTTTTTATTGATGGGAATCCCGTGATAAGGGGAACACGATCTCTGCTTTGACAAGACGTGTCAAGAAACCACCTCGCATTATGTGCGGGGCTGGTTAGAGAAAAACGGTTCAAATAATTACCGGGCCGTGGCGTGATGTCATGCTACCAAAACGTGTCAGTAGATTAGATTTGTGGAAATATTATTCTCTCTACGGTGGTATGTGGAACTTATTTTGCAGGGTCGGACACTATCCTTGTATTCAAACTCTTCCGTGGTGTATTCGGAGGAGGAACCCGCCTTGCAATGCCGAAGACAACACTGCACGCCGGACTCATCATCATTGAAGCCTGGTTCAGGGGCTACTGAGGGAGTCCTGGATTAGGGGGTCTCCGGACAGCCGGACTATATCCTTTGGTCGGACTGTTGGACTATGAAGATACGAGATTGAAGACTTCGTCCCGTGTCCGGATGGGACTCTACTTGGCGTGGAAGGCAAGCTAGTCAATACGGATATGCATATCTCCTCCTTTGTAACCGACCTTGTGTAACCCTAGCCTCCTCCGGTGTCTATATAAACTGGAGGGTTTTAGTCCGTAGGACAACATACAATCAGACCATAGGCTAGCTTTTAGGGTTTAGCCTCTCCGATCTCGTGGTAGATCAACTCTTGTACTACTCATATTATCAAGAATAATCAAGCAGGACGTAGGGTTTTACCTCCATCAAGAGGGCTCGAACTTGGGTAAAACATCATGTCCCCTGCCTCCTATTACCATCCTCCTTAGACGCACAGTTCGGGACCCCCTACCCGAGATCCGCCGGTTTTGACACCGACACATGGCATGAATATTAAGATACGAGTTATTCAAAGTAATAGTCTATCATTTGACATAAAAACAATAATACTTCAAGCCTACTAATAAAGCAATCATGTCTTTTCAAAATAACATGGCCAAAGAAAGTTATCCCTACAAAATCATATAGGCTGGCTATGCTCCATCTTCACCACATAAAATATTCACATCATGCACAACCCCGATGACAAGCCAAGCAATTGTTTCATACTTTTGACGTTCTCAAACCTTTTCAACTTTCACGCAATACATGAGCGTGAGCCATGGACATAGCACTATAGGTGGAATAGAATGGTGGTTGTGGAGGAGACAAAAATGAGAGGATAGTCTCACATCAACTAGGCGTATCAACGGGCTATGGAGATGCCCATCAATAGATATCAATGTGAGTGAGTAGGGATTGCCATGCAACGGATGCACTAGAGCTATAAGTGTATGAAAGCTCAAACTGAAACTAAGTGGGTGTGCATCCAACTTGCTTGCTCATGAAGACCTCGGGTGTTTGAGGAAGCCCATCATCGGAATATACAAGCCAAGTTCTATAATGAAAATTCCCACTGGTATATGAAAGTGATAACTCAAGAGACTCTCTATATGAAGAACATGGTGCTACTTTGAAGCACAAGTGTGGTAAAAGGATAGTAACATTGCCCCTTCTCTCTTTTTCTCTCATTTTTTATTTATTTTTTATTATTTTCGGGCCTTCTCTTTTTTTTGGCCTTTCTCTTTTTTATTTATTTATTTTTATTTTTTTCGTCTGGAGTCTCATCCCGACTTGTGGGGGAATCATAGTCTCCATCATCCTTTCCTCACTAGGGCAATGCTCTAATAATGATGATCATCACACTTTTATTTAGTTACAACTCGATATTACAACTCCATACTAGCACAAAGATATGACTCTATATGAATGCCTCCGGCGGTGTACCGGGATGTGCAATGATCTAGCGTAGCAATGACATCAAAAAACGGACAAGCCATGAAAACATCATGCTAGCTATCTTACGATCATGCAAAGCAATATGACAATGAATGCTCAAGTCATGTATATGATGATGATGGAAGTTGCATGGCAATATATCTCGGAATGGCTATGGAAATGCCATGATAGGTAGGTATGGTGGCTGTTTTAAGGAAGGTATATGGTGGGTTATGGTATCGGCAAAAGTTGCGCGATACTAGAGAGGCTAGCAATGGTGGAAGGGTGAGAGCGCGTATAATCCATGGACTCAACATTAGTCATAAAGAACTCACATACTTATTGCAAAAATCTATCAGTCATCGAAACAAAGTACTACGTGCATGCTCCTAGGGGGATGGATTGGTAGGAAAAGACCATCGCTCGTCCCCGACCGCCACTCATAAGGAAGACAATCAATAAATAAATCATGTTCCGACTTCATTACATAACGGTTCACCATACGTGCATGCTACGGGAATCACAAACCCCAACACAAGTATTTCTACTAATCCACAACTACCCACTATCATGACTATAATATCACCATCTTTATATCGCAAAACTATTGCAAGGAATCAAACATATCATATTCAGTGATCTATAAGTTTTATGTAGAATTTTATGACTAACCATGTGAATGACCAATTCCTGTCATCTCGAGTTTAATTCTTTCTACAAAAGATATGCCCACGCTCTAACAAATATAAGTGAAGCAAAAGAGCATTCTACAAATGGCGGTTTTCTATGTAAAGAGAAACAGGCAATCCAAACTTCAAATGATATAAGTGAAGTACATGAAGCATTCTATAAAGCCATACTCAAAAGATATAAGTGAAGTGCAATGAGCATTCTATAAATCAACCAAGGACTATATCATACCAGCATGGTGCATAAAAGAAAAATGAAAACTAAATGCAAAAGACGCTCCAAGATTGCACATATCGCCTGAACGAAATGAATCCGAAAACATACTGATACTTGTTGAAGAAAGAGGGGATGCCTTCCGGGGCATCCCCAAGCTTAGACGCTTGAGTCTCCTTGAATATTTACTTGGGGTGCCTCGGGAATCCCCAAGCTTGAGCTCTTGCCTCTCTTCCTTCTTCTCACATCGAGACCTTCTCGATCATCGAACACTTCATCCAAACAAAACTTCAACAGAAAACTCGGTAAGATCCGTTAGTATAATGAAGCAAATCACTACTATAAGTACTATTGAAAACCAATTCATATTTTGTTTTTGCATTGTTTCTACTGTAATATAACTTTTCCATGGCTTAATCCACTGATATTAATCGATAGTTTCATCAAAATAAGCAAACTATGCATCAAAAACAGAATCTGTCTAAAACAGAACAGTCTGTAACAATCTGAACATTCACCATACTCCTGATACTTGAATAATTATACCAAAATTAGGAAAAATAAAAAATTTGTATAGGAAGACAGTGCAAAAAGAATCAGAACCGTTTGACGTTCCAACTAAAAATGTAAAATCGCGCACTACAGCCAAAGTTTCTGTCCTGCATCGTACAAACCATCAAGCAAATGTAAACATCCTAAAGGCAAACCTTGGCACATTATGTTTACAATACAATGGAATTGTACAAGGGGATAATTATTTTTGTTGAAAAGTTTCGGTAATCAAGATTCACAAAGTTGCCGTGAGCATGAACAAAGTTCAAGGAGCTCTCCCGCTTCAACAATGCTTGTCTTTCTCACTTTCACTTTCCTTTTTGAAAAAGTTTTGGGTTCCCCTCTTTATTTTTGTTGTTTTTAAACTATATAAAAGCACTCAACAGAAACAAATGACTCTCTAAAACTTCCGGGTTGTCTCCCTGGCAGCGCTTTCTTTAAAGCCATTAAGCTAGGCATATAGTTCTCAAGTAATGAATCCACCCGGATCCCAAGGTATATCAAAGCCAATTTTAATTAACAATGATTTGTAATTTAGTAGTGAGCACAAAGAAACATATATCATGTAACTACGAAGTCTAACTCTCTTCCTATGCATCGGCATGTCATAAAAGAACAATTCATGCACACAAAGTAAAGGCCAATGCATAGTATAAACAGTTTCTTGCAATTTTATCATGTGGGAAACATAGAGAGGTGGAGATATAGTTCCTCTCTCATAATAATTGCAAGTAGGAGCAGCAAGCACATGCATATTATATCTATAAAAATCATCATGTGTAATAGTGAAACACAACCCATCAATGTAATCCTTAATAAGTGCAAACTTCTCCGATATAGTGTAGTCGGGAGAATTCAAAAAGATAATAGGTCTATCATGCATGGGTGCAATAGCAACAATTTCATGTTTAACATAAGGAACTATAGCAAGTTCATCTCCATAAGCATAATTCATATTGGCATCTTGGCCACAAGCATAGCAAGCATCATCAAAAAGGGATATTTCAAAAGAATCAACGGGATCATAGCAATTATCATAGCATTCATCCTTCGGTAAGCACAAAGGGAAATTAAACAATGTATGAGTTGAAGAGTTACTCTCATTAGAAGGTGGGCATGGGTGATCAATCTGCTCTTCCTCCTTTTGTTCTTCGCTCTCCTCCTCATCTTTTTCATCCAATGAGCTCACAGTTTCATCAACTTCTTCTTCCATAGATTCCTGCAAAATATAAGTCTCTTCTTGGACAGCGGAGACTTTCTCAATAAGTGCATTAATATCGGAATTGTATTCATAATTCTCATAGCAATATTTAAGGATAGCTAAATTTTCAGGTCTATAAACCGAATCATCAAAATCTTCAAACTCTTTAAACATAGATTCAATTTCATAAGCACCCATAAAAGCAAAAAATTCTTCTATTTGTTCCACATCATAGTAATCATATATACCATTAGCATAAGAAGCTAAGGTTTTATTATCATTAAATTCGCATAAAAAGGGAAGGTGTGGAGCCTTCATCCTAGAGCAACAAGTATAATCATATCTCAAGCATAGTTGCCTAGCATACCAATTCATATATGAATTTTATCCCATAATAGTTTCCCTTTTTGTGTCAAGCGATAATCCCTAAAGTATTCGTGTTGATCCAACGTTACTCCCATTACATAATTGAATGGGGTTTTCTCAGGATTATTAAAGTAGTACATAATATCTTTCACGTAACCAGCATCGAGGGTTTTAGGAGGTTCCTCATCTCCATGAGTAGCAAGTACACCTAATTTTTTTGGTATTTCATGTTCCATATCCATAACTAAAGATAGGGAACAACTAAGAACAGCAAATAAAAATTACTTAGTGATAAAGCAAACAAGCACACACGAGAATATTCATCCCACGCTATTGCTCCCCAACAACGGCGCCAGAAAAAGGTATTGATAACCCACAAGTATACGGGATCGCAACAGTTTTCGATAAGTAAGAGTGTCGAACCCAACGAGGAGCTAAATTTAGAACAAATATTCCCTCAAGTTCTATCGACCACCGATACAACTCTACGCACGCTTGACGTTCGCTTTATCTAGAACAAGTATGAAACTAGAAGTACTTTGTAGGTGTTGTTGGATAGGTTTGCAAGGTAATAAAGAGCATGTAAATAAAAAGTAGGGGCTGTTTAGATAAAGACACAACTAAATTAGTTTTAGTAGAGAGCTTTTTGTTACAAGAAAGTTATTTGTCCCTAGGCAATCGATAACTAGACCGGTAATCATTATTGCAATTTTATATGAGGGAGAGGCATAAGCTAACATACTTTCTCTACTTGGATCATATGCACTTATGATTGGAACTCTAGCAAGCATCCGCAACTACTAAAGATCATTAAGGTAAAACCCAACCATAGCATTAAAGCATCAAGTCCTCTTTATCCCATACGCAACAAACCCCTTACTCGGGTTTGTGTTTCAGTCACTCACGCAACCCACTATAAGCGAATCATGAACGTATTGCAACACCCTACAGCGGGGATCCCTCACACTTGCACGACATGGAGAGCACCACAAGACAGCACCAATAATAAAACATGCAACTCAAACCAATCTTGATCATCAAATAGCCCATAGGACAAAACAGATCTACTCAAACATCATAGGATAGCCATACATCATTGGGAAATAATATATAGCGTTGAGCACCATGTTTAAGTAGAGATTAAAGCGGGTAAGAGAGATAGTTTACACCGCTGCATAGAGGGGGGAAGAGTTGGTGATGATGGCGGTGAAGTTGTTGGTGAAGATTGCGGTGATGATGATGGCCCCCGGTGGCACTCCGGTGCCACCGGAAGCGAGGGGGAGAGAGCCCCACTCCTTCTTCTTCTTCCTTGACCTCCTCCCTAGAGGGGAGAAGGGTTTCCCCTCTGTTCCATGGCCTCCATGGCATGGGAGGGGCGAGAGCCCCTCCGAGATTGGATCTGTCTCTCTATCTCTCTCTGTTTTTGCGTTCTCAGATTCTTCCCTTTCACCGTTTCTTATATTCCCGGAGATCCGTAACTCCGATTGGGCTGAAATTTTAACATGATCTCTATCCGGATATTAGCTTTCTTGCGGCGAAAGAAAGGCACGAACCGCCTTACGGGGTGGCCATGAGGGTCAGGGGCGCGCCCCCTGCCTCGTGGCCCCCTCGGGCATCGTCTCTCGTGGATTTTTCTTCCCAAAAATCATATATATTCCAAAAAAATCTCTGTCAGTTTTTATCCCGTTTGGACTCTGTTTGATATGGGTATTCTGCGAAACAAAAAACATGCAACAAACAGGAACTGGCACTAGGCACTGGATCAATATATTAGTCCCAAAAATAGTATAAAAAGTTGCCAAAAGTATATGAAAGTTGTAGAATATTGGCATGGAACAATCAAAAATTATAGATACGACAGAGACGTATCACAAGTTTAAAGGGTTGTCGAACATGATGTGACCAAAAGAATTTTCACATGATATCCTATGGAGCGTAGCATCACAACTAGGCAATTCAACATGCTCATCATCATATTCATCATAAATTGGTAAGTCATGACATCAGGAAGTCGCACTAGCATGAAGCATGGTAATAGGTGTGTGAACATCATGCAAGCAATCATTGGTAATATAGTCCACTAGTGGGACAAGAGAAGCACCATCACCTATGTTACCTTTGGAGCATCGCTCATGTGTTGTAGGTGAGGTGTCGAAGAACAAGTCGTGATCATCTTTATCTTGATGGAACCATGTGGGGGTGCATCATCGTCCACCATGACCATCATCGTCTTCATTGGAGGTATGGACTCATCGAGGATGGGCATGTCGTCATGTAGGAGACCTAGCTCCAAAGAAGAAAACACACTCGGAGTAGAGGTTAAGTCGTTAGAAATCATAGTGGCCTCACATGTCGTGTCAACTACCTCACTCACTAAGCGTTGTGGCTCACTCACTCACGGTATGATGCTCTCACTCATATGGTTGGTGGAGTCACTCAAATGGCTCTCAACCTCACATAGGATGTGTGGCATGCTCTCATGTGTGGGGCTAGTGGTGGTCACACTCATCCTCTCATAGGAAATGCTCTCAATGTCATGTATGGTGGAGTCACTCATGTCACTAATGTGGTAGTGGCTCTCCTCACATGGCAATTTGGGCATCTCGTCATATGTGGGTGTCGGAGAGATGTAGGTGCAAATGTCTCCATGCTCAATCATGTTGTAGTTGTCGCCGTGGATGAAGGCCGAAGATGGCACATCATCACTCTCCTCCAAGACCAAAGATAAGTTCTCATGTGCGGTCTTGTAGCTTGACTCGAAGTATGAGTCCCGTTGGGGCGCCGTGTTCATGCTGTTGAAGAGGTTCGCGCTCATCGCCATGGTCGAAGGGGATGGCCCTTGGTCGACCTTCTTGTCACCGTCTTGTTGTTGGAGGCCCATATGATGTGGCACCTTGTAGTTCGTCTCCATGGTCGGCCATCTTCCTTGAGGGGCTTCCAAAGATGGAAGTGTCGCCCTCACTCGTAGGTGGTCGCCTTGTTGTTGAAGATGTCGATGTAGGCGAACTCATGGGAAGTAGGCGAAGATGTCGTACGTCCAAAGGCGAATATGCCTTGATAGCACTTGGCGAAGATGTCGGAGTGGTTGGTGTAGCCGTAGCTTCGTCTTGGTGGAGCTCGTCTCGCGGTCTTCTCTTTTGCTCATGAAGCTTGTACTTGGCGTGAAGTAGTGCTTGTTGGGACTTGTGCATTTGCGCTTGTGGAGCATCTTCATGTTGATTATGTCGTTGTCGTGCTTGAGCTCGATGGCGGTCGTCGTCGTGCACATGATGCTTGGAGGTGACTTGCTCTTCATGACGATGTGGATCACGAACGTGATGATGGTTGCCATGGAGATGTGGGCGTGGACAACTTGCGCTTGCATCATTTTTGCGCTCCGAAGACTTGTGACTTGAATGTCGTCTCCTTGAGGATGATGAAGGGGAAGAACGGTTGATCAACAAGGTCTGAATCTCCTCCATCCTTCATCTTCCTCCTCCTTTTGCGCGGAAAGCTTGTTGTCGATGTAGTCCCTTTTCCTTGCTTTGGAGTGATGAATGTCGATGGAGATGTTCTCGATGCGCTCTCGCAATCTTGATTGTGTGCCTTGCATTTGTTGTTGTAGATCGAAGATGGACGCTTTGGTGATGTAGTTGTTCACGCCGTCGTTGTTGTCGAAGACCGGAGATGAAATGCCTTGCCTATCAATCACAAGACTCGAACAAATATGAGTGGGAGAAAGAGAAGAACTTATACCAAATGTACCTTGATCGAAGTTGAAGATGGATCAATGATCACTCAATGATGTAACAAGGAAATAGCACAATTGGTACCGTTTCTCGTTGATTTCTCACACCTACACAAATATGGCTTATGGAGGAGCTCGGTGAGGATAGTGGCACAAAAAATTGGA
Source organism: Triticum dicoccoides (assembly GCF_002162155.2). Taxonomy (NCBI): domain Eukaryota; kingdom Viridiplantae; phylum Streptophyta; class Magnoliopsida; order Poales; family Poaceae; genus Triticum; species Triticum dicoccoides. The sequence continues at coordinate 377,833,445 of NC_041384.1, forward strand.
TGTAAAATGTTAGCAAGAGTCGATAATGTTGAAAGAGATTCACAAATTCGCAAGTGAAACAAGTAGACCAATAGCAGTATGTGGCACACGTAAACACACACGCGGATAGATAAATGGGGTCATGCAACCAAGGAATGAGCTCAATATGTGGAATCCACGGAAAACGCTCATGTTGCACAACTCAAGAGAGACGCTAGCACGATTGCTCAATAGGCGGATATGACACTTGTGCACAACCTATAAAATGCAAAGATATATCAACTTTCTATCCCAAGTATGCTATGTATGTATGGTTCCCGGTGTTTCGCACACGATGATCCAAGATGATCAATATGGTAGTATGATATGTAATGTGGTATGATGCTATGGCTATTGCTTACAAGCTCTTTGCTCACTATTTTTCTTAAAAGCTTTATTTTTTTGCTTTTTTGATATGGTCACGATGCGAAATGCACAAACCAAGATAGCAATTGTGTATATACGGGAACAATCTTATGACACAAGGGATGATATGATGATACTAAGATGATATGGTATATATGCAATGGGAGGTATGGATCACTAATGCGCACAAGTAACGTTGCCGGCAATACTCAAATGGCTAGTATCGATAGGCAAGCGACACAAAATGGGCTAGGGGTTAACAATGCAAGGGGAATATACAATGATGTCATTGAGGTTACCGTCTGCGTCGATGATGAGAGGTGGTGTTGTCGATGTCGACCCATTCCTAATTAGCCGAAACACCTTAGGAAATGGAAAAACCGCGAACTCAAAATCTCAAATGTCAAATGTCAAATGGTGGTAGGGGAATGCAGTGGTGGTTGCGGAAGTATCGGTAGGAACCCGGTCAAAATGGTTTATGGTGGCGGAAGGGTATGATGGGCTATACACGGTGTTGGAGTCGGAAAAATGGTCCCTAAGTAGCAGAAACACCTTAGGAGACACAACTCACAACACGAACAAAATTGTGTTAAGTTGGGGGTGGCGGAAGTGTATGGTGGGCAAGCCTATGCGGAAATGGTGGTGGTGGTTGATGAAGAAGCAACCGTCCCTAAGTAGCCGAAACACCTTAGGAAACTCAAGTCACAACTCAAACGACCACATATGGAAGGGGGCCAAAATGGGTTAGGTTGTGGAAGGCTATGGTGGTTATGCGGATGATGTGGTGGAAGCCCTAGGCAAAGATGCCAAAGTTCCAAAAATTTGATGGAGTCCAATGGTGATGGTAGTATTTTTGTGGGAAGGGGGATGTCAAGAGCTTCAAAACAAGCTAAAGAACGTCAAAAACGGACTGCCGAAACAAAATTTCAGCACGGTCAGTTTCAGGGTTACCCGGACATCTGGGAGTTGGTCTGGATGATCCGGGTTCGTCAACCGGATTTCGGTCACGTGGGGTGTCCGGACATCCGGGAGATGGTCCAATTGATCCGGGTGGATCCGTATGATCTAGGAGCACTCCCGGATGATCCGGGCAAGTCGAACTGCTCGGGATTTCCTCTCGGGGATGAAATTTTGGGCGGAAATGGATGATTTTCGGGGTGAAATTTAGGAGATTTCATGGATGGAAGGTGGGGAAACTTGGGCAGATGCTAGATCCACTCAAAACCAAGCAAATCCATGGATCAAAATCAACAAAACTTCATCAAACCAACAAATCACAAAAAAAAATTGGGGCTATTTTTGGTGGGGATTTTCGGATTTTAGGACGAAATCAAGCAAAAGAAGGCTAGAAAACGGTGGGGGGACTCCAAATTCGTGATAAACGCGGGTCATGATACCAAGATGATGTAGGGTAGAACCCTAGGTGGCCGATCTTTCACGATTGGAGCGAATCCCACGAAGAACACGAGGGGGAAAACACGAGGGGAAAGAAAGGAACCACTCAAATCAACAAGAAACAATCAGACATGTGCTAGATCCTCGAAACACAAAGAGAGATACAAGATCCATGATCAACAAAGGACGATACGAAGGTAACCGGTTCTTCTCCGTGACGAGGTCTTGAGGGGTCTTACCATGAAGGGGTCTTGAATCCAAGGTGTGTTGGGGAATGTAGTAATTTCGAAAAATTTCCTACGCACACGCAAGATCATGGTGATGCATAGCAATGAGAGGGGAGAGTGTTGTCTACGTACTCTCGTAGACCGAAAGCAGAAGCGTTAGCACAACGCGGTTGATGTAATCGTACATCTTCACGGCCCGACCAATCAAGCACCGAAACTACGGCACCTCCGAGTTCTAGCACATGTTCAGCTCGATGACGATCCCCGGACTCCGATCCAGCAAAATGTCGGGGAAGAGTTCCGTCACCACGACGGCGTGGTGACGATCTTGATGTTCTACCGTCGCAGGGCTTTGCCTAAGCACTGCTACAATATTATCGAGGATTGTGGTGGAGGGGGGCACCGCACACGGCTAAGAGATCAATGATCAATTGTTCTATCTATGGGGTGCCCCCCTGCCCCCGTATATAAAGGAGCAAGGGGGAGGAGGTGCGGCCAGGCAAGGGGCGCGCCAGGAGGAGTCCTACTCCCACCGGGAGTAGGACTCCCCCCTTTTCCATGTTGGACTAGGACTTGGGGGGAGGAGAGAAAGAGGGGAAAGGAAAGGGGGGGCGCCGCCCCCCTCCTTGTCCAATTCGGACTTGGGGGGAGGGGCGCGCGGCTGCCCCTTGGCTTCCTCTCTACTTCCTCCACTAGGCCCATTAAGGCCCATTAGGTTACCGGGGGGTTCCAGTAACCTCCCGGTACTCCGGTAAAATGCCGATTTCACCCGGAACACTTCTGATGTCCAAACATAGGCTTCCAATATATCAATCTTCATGTCTCGACCATTTCGAGACCCCTTGTCATGTCCGTGATCACATCCGGGACTCCGAACAACCTTCGGTACATCAAAACATATAAACTCATAATGAAACTGTCATTGTAACGTTAAGTGTGCGGACCCTACGGGTTCGAGAACAATGTAGACATGACCGAGACACGTATCCAGTCAATAACCAATAGCAGAACCTGGATGCTCATATTGGCTCCTACATATTCTACGAAGATCTTTATCGGTCAGACCGCATAACAACATATGTTGTTCCCTTTGTCATCGGTATGTTACTTGCCCGAGATTCGATCGTCGGTATCTTAATAACTAGTTCAATCTCGTTACCGGCAAGTCTCTTTACTCGTTCTGTAATACATCATCCCGCAACTAACTCATTAGCTGCAATGCTTACAAGGCTTAAGTGATGTGCATTACCGAGAGGGCCCAGAGATACCTCTCTGACAATCGGAGTGACAAATCCTAATCTCGGAATACGCCAACCCAACATGTACCTTTGGAGACACCTATAGAGCACCTTTATAATCACCCAGTTACGTTGTGACGTTTGGTAGCACAAAAAGTGTTCCTCCGGTAAACGGGAGTTGCATAATCTCATAGTCATAGGAACATGTATAAGTCATGAAAAAAGCAATAGCAACATACTAAATGATCAAGTGCTAAGCTAACGGAATGGGTCAAGTCAATCACATCATTCTCCTAATGATGTGGCCCCGTTAATCAAATGACAACTCATGTCTATGGCTAGGAAACATAACCATCTTTGATCAACGAGCTAGTCAAGTAGAGGCATACTAGTGACACTCTGTTTGTCTATGTATTCACACAAGTATTATGTTTCCGGTTAATACAATTCTAGCATGAATAATAAACATTTATCATGATATAAGGAAATAAATAATAACTTTATTATTGCCTCTAGGGCATATTTCCTTCAGTCTCCCACTTGCACTAGAGTCAATAATCTAGATTACATAGTAATGATTCTAACACCCATGGAGCCTTGGTGCTGATCATGTTTTGCTCGTGGAAGAGGCTTAGTCAGCGGGTCTGCAACATTCAGATCCGTATGTATCTTGCAAATTTCTATGTCTCCCACTTGGACTAAATCCCGAATGGAATTGAAGCGTCTCTTGATGTGCTTGGTTCTCTTGTGAAATCTGGATTCCTTTGCCAAGTCAATTGCACCAGTGTTGTCACAAAAGATTTTCATTGGACCCGATGCACTAGGTATGACACCTAGATCGGATATGAACTCCTTCATCCGGACTCCATCATTTGCTGCTTCCGAAGCAGCTATGTACTCCGCTTCACATGTAGATCCCGCCATGACGCTTTGTTTAGAACTGCACCAACTGATAGCTCCACCGTTTAATGTAAACACGTATCTAGTTTGCGATTTAGAATCGTCCGGATCAGTGTCAAAGCTTGCATCAACGTAACCATTTACGATGAGCTCTTTGTCACCTCCATATACGAGAAACATATCCTTAGTCCTTTTCAGGTACTTTAGGATGTTCTTAACCGCTGTCTAGTGATCCACTCTTGGATTACTTTGGTACCTCCCTGCTAGACTTATAGCAAGGCACACATCAGGTCTGGTACACAGCATTGCATACATGATAGAGCCTATGGCTGAAGCATAGGGAACATCTTTCATTTTCTCTCTATCTTCTGCGGTGGTCGGACAGTGAGTCTTACTCAACTTCACACCTTGTAACACAGGCAAGAACCCTTTCTTTGCTTGATCCATTTTGAACTTATTCAAAACTTTGTTAAGGTATGTGCTTTGTGAAAGTCCTATTAAGCGTCTTGATCTATCTCTATAGATCTTAATGCCCAATATGTAAGCAGCTTCACCGAGGTCTTTCATTGAAAAACTCTTATTCAAGTATCCCTTTATGCTATCCAGAAATTTTATATCATTTCCAATCAGTAATATGTCATCCACATATAATATCAGAAATGCTACAGAGCTCCCACTCACTTTCTTGTAAATACAGGCTTCTCCAAAAGTCTGTATAAAACCAAATGCTTTGATCACACTATCAAAGCGTTTATTCCAACTCTGAGAGGCTTGCACCAGTCCATAAAATGGATCGTTGGAGCTTGCACACTTTGTTAGCTCCCTTTGGATCGACAAAACCTTCCGGTTGTATCATATACAACTCTTCTTCCAGAAATCCATTCAGGAATGCAGTTTTGGCATCCATCTGCCAAATTTCATAATCATAAAATGCGGCAATTGCCAACATGATTCGGACAGACTTAAGCATCGCTACGGGTGAGAAGGTCTCATCGTAGTCAATCCCTTGAACTTGTCGAAAACCTTTCGCAACAAGTCAAGCTTTGTAGACAGTAACATTACCGTCAGCGTCAGTCTTCTTCTTGAAGATCCATTTATTCTAATTGCTTGCCGATCAACAGGCAAGTCAACCAAAGTCCACACTTTGTTCTCATACATGGATCCCATCTCAGATTTCATGGCTTCTAGCCATTTTGCGGAATCTGGGCTCACCATCGCTTCTTCATAGTTCGTAGGTTCATCATGATCTAGTAGCATGACTTCCAGAATAGGATTACCGTACCACTCTGGTGCAGATCTTACTCTGGTTGATCTACGAGGTTTGGTAGTAACTTGATCTGAAGTTTCATGATCATTATCATTAGCTTCCTCACTAATTGGTGTAGGTGTCACAGAATCCGGTTTCTGTGATGTACTACTTTCCAATAAGGGAGCAGGTACAGTTACCTCATCAAGTTCTACTTTCCTCCCACTCACTTCTTTTGAGAGAAAGTCCTTCTCTAGAAAGGATCCATTCTTAGCAACGAATGTCTTGCCTTCGGATCTATGATAGAAGGTGTACCCAACAGTCTCCTTTGGGTATCCTATGAAGACACATTTCTCCGATTTGGGTTCGAGCTTATCAGGTTGAAGCTTTTTCACATAAGCATCATAGCCCCAAACTTTCAGAAACGACAACTTTGGTTTCTTGACAAACCACAGTTCATAAGGCGTCGTCTCAACGGATTTTGATGGTGCCATATTTAGCGTGAATGTGGTTGTCTCTAAAGCATAACCCCAAAATGATAGCGGTAAATCTGTAAGAGACATCATAGATCGCACCATATCTAGTAAAGTATGATTACGACGTTCGGACACACCATTACGCTATGGTGTTCCGGGTGGCATGAGTTGCGAAACTATTCCGCATTGTTTCAAATGTAGACCAAACTCGTAACTCAAATATTCTCCTCCACGATCAGATCGTAGAAACTTTATTTTCTTGTTACGATGATTTTCAACTTCACTCTGAAATTCTTTGAACTTTTCAAATGTTTCAGACTTATGCTTCATTAAGTAGATATACCCATATCTGCTTAAATCATCTATGAAGGTGAGAAAATAACGATATCTGCCACGAGCCTCAACATTCATCGGACCACATACATCTGTATGTATGTTTTCCAACAAATCTGTCGCTCTCTCCATAGTACCGAAGAACGACGTTTTAGTCATCTTGCCCATGAGGCACGGTTCGCAAGTACCAAGTGATTCATAATCAAGTGGTTCCAAAAGTCCATCAGTATGGAGTTTCTTCATGCGCTTTACACTGATATGACCTAAACGGCAGTGCCACAAATAACTTGCACTATCATTATCAACTCTGCATTTTTTGGTTTCAACATTATGAATATGTGTATCACTACTATCGAGATTCATCAAAAATAGACCACTCTTCAAGGGTGCATGACCATAAAAGATATTACTCATATAAATAGAATAACCATTATTCTCTGATTTAAATGAATAACCGTCTCGCATCAAACAAGATCCAGATATAATGTTCATGCTTAATGCTGGCACGAAATAAAAATTATTTAGGTCTAATACTAATCCCGAAGGTAGATGTAGAGGTAGCGTGCCGACCGCGATCACATCGACTTTGGAACCATTTCCCACGCGCATCGTCACCTCGTCCTTCGCCAGTGTTCGCTTAATCCGTAGTCCCTGTTTCGAGTTGCAAATGTTAGCAACGGAACCAGTATCAAATACCCAGGTGCTACTGCAAGCTCTAGTAAGGTACACATCAATAACATGTATATCACATATACCTTTGTTCACCTTGCCATCCTTCTTATCTGCCAAATACTTGGGGCAGTTCCGCTTCCAGTGACCAGTCTGCTTGCAGTAGAAGCACTCAGTTTCAGGCTTAGGTCCAGATTTGGGTTTCTTCTCCTGAGCAGCAACTTGCTTGTTGTTCTTCTTGAAGTTCCCCTTCTTCTTCCCTTTGCCCTTTTTCTTGAAACTAGTGGTCTTGTTAACCATCAACACTTGATGCTCCTTCTTGATTTCTACCTCCGCAGCCTTTAGCATTGCGAAGAGCTCAGGAATTGTCTTGTTCATCCGTTGCATATTATAGTTCATCACGAAGCTCTTGTAGCTTGGTGGCAGTGATTGGAGAATTCTGTCAATGATGCTATCATCCGGAAGATTAACTCCCAGTTGAATCAAGTGATTATGATACCCAGACATTTTGAGTATATGCTCACTGACAGAAGTGTTCTCCTCCATCTTGCAGCTATAGAACTTATTGGAGACTTCATATCTCTCAATCCAGGCATTTGCTTGAAATATTAACTTCAACTCCTGGAACATTTCATATGCTCCATGACGTTCAAAACGTCGTTGAAGACCCGGTTCTAAGCCGTAAAGCATGGCACACTGAACTATCGAGTAGTCATCAGCTTTGCTCTGCCAGACGTTCATAACATCTGGTCTTGCTCCAGCAGCAGGCCTGGCACCCAGCGGTGCTTCCAGGACGTAATTCTTCTGTGCAGCAATGAGGATAATCCTCAAGTTACGGACCCAGTCCGTGTAATTGCTACCATCATCTTTCAACTTTGCTTTCTCAAGGAACGCATTAAAATTCAACGGAACAACAGCACGGGCCATCTATCTACAATGAAACATAAACAAGCAAGATACTATCAGGTACTAAGTTCATGATAAATTTAAGTTCAATTAATCATATTACTTAAGAACTCCCACTTAGAAAGACATCCCTCTAATCCTCTAAGTGATCACGTGATCCAAATCAACTAAACCATAACCGATCATCACGTGAAATGGAGTAGTTTTCAATGGTGAACATCACTATGTTGATCATATCTACTATATGATTCACGCTTGACCTTTCGGTCTCAGTGTTCCAAGGCCATATCTGCATATGCTAGGCTCGTCAAGTTTAACCTGAGTATTCTGCGTGTGCAAAACTGGCTTGCACCCGTTGTAGATGGATGTAGAGCTTATCACACCTGATCATCACGTGGTGTCTGGGCACGACGAACTTTGGCAACGGTGCATACTCAGGGAGAACACTTTTATCTTGAAATTTAGTGAGGGATCATCTTATAATGCTACCGTCAATCAAAGCAAGATAAGATGCATAAAAGATAAACATCACATGCAATCAATATAAGTGATATGATATGGCCATCATCATCTTGTGCTTGTGATCTCCATCTCCGAAGCACCGTTATGATCACCATCGTCACCGGCGCGACACCTTGATCTCCATCGTAGCATAGTTGTCATCTCGCCAATCGTATGCTTCTACGACTATCGCTACCGCTTAGTGATAAAGTAAAGCATTACAGGGCGATTGCATTGCATACAATAAAGCGACAACCATATGGCTCCTGCCAGTTGCCGATAACTTGGTTACAAAACATGATCATCTCATACAACAAAAATTAGCATCATGTCTTGACCATATCACATCACAACATGCCCTGCAAAAACAAGTTAGACGTCCTCTACTTTGTTGTAGCATGTTTTACGTGGCTCCTACGGGCTTAGCAAGAACCGTTCTTACCTACGCATCAAAACCACAACGATAGTTTGTCAAGTTGGTGTTGTTTTAACCTTCGCAAGGACCGGGCATAGCCACACTTGGTTCAACTAAAGTTGGAGAAACTGACACCCGCCAGCCACCTGTGTGCAAAGCACGTCGGTAGAACCAGTCTCGCGTAAGCGTACGTGTAATGTCGGTCTGGGCCGCTTCATCCAACAATACCGCCGAACCAAAGTATGACATGCTGGTAAGCAGTATGACTTATATCACCCACAACTCACTTGTGTTCTACTCGTGCATATAACATCAACGCATAAAACCTGGCTCGGATGCCACTGTTGGGGAACGTAGTAATTTCAAAAAAATTCCTACGCACACGCAAGATCATGGTGATGCATAGCAACGAGAGGGAAGAGTGTTGTCTACGTACCCTCGTAGACCAAAAGCGGAAGTGTTAGCACAATGCAGTTGATGTAGTCGTACGTCTTCACGGCCCGACCGATCAAGCACCGAAACTACGGCACCTCCGAGTTCTAGCACACGTTCAGCTCGATGACGATCCCCGGACTCTGATCCAGCAGAATGTCGGGGAAGAGTTCCGTCAGCACAATGGCGTAGTGATGATCTTGATGTTCTACCGTCGCAGGGCTTCGCCTAAGCACTGCTACAATATTATCGAGGATTGTGTTGGAGGGGGGCACCGCACACGGCTAAGAGATCAATGATCAATTGTTGTATCTATGGGGTGCCCCCTGCCCCCATATATAAAGGAGCAAGGGGGAGGAGGTGCGGCCATGCAAGGGGCGCGCCAGGAGGAGTCCTACTCCCACCGGGAGTAGGACTCCCCCCCTTTTCCATGTTGGACTTGGACTTGGGGGGGAAGGGGAGAAAGAGGGGAAAGGAAAGGGGGGGCGCCGCCCCCCTCCTTGTCCAATTCGGACTTGGGGGGGGGGGGCGCGGCTGCCCCTTGGATTCCTCTCTACTTCCTCCACTAGGCCCATTAAGGCCCATTAGGTTACCGGGGGGTTCCGGTAACCTCCCGGTACTCCGGTAAAATGCCGATTTCACCCGGAACACTTCCGATGTCCAAACATAGGCTTCCAATATATCAATCTTCATGTCTCGACCATTTCGAGACTCCTCGTCATGTCCGTGATCACATCCGGGACTCCGAGCAACCTTCGGTACATCAAAACATATAAACTCATAATGAAACTGTCATCGTAACGTTAAGCGTGCGGACCCTACGGGTTCGAGAACAATGTAGACATGACCGAGACACGTCTCCGGTCAATAACCAATAGCGGAACCTGGATGCTCATATTGGCTCCTACATATTCTACGAAGATCTTTATCGGTCAGACCGCATAACAACATATGTTGTTCCCTTTGTCATCGGTATGTTACTTGCCCGAGATTCGATCGTCGGTATCTTAATACCTAGTTCAATCTCGTTACCGGCAAGTCTCTTTACTTGTTCTGTAATACATCATCCTGCAACTAACTCATTAGCTGCAATGCTTGCAAGGCTTAAGTGATGTGCATTATCGAGAGGGCCCAGAGATACCTCTCCGACAATCGGAGTGACAAATCATAATCTCGAAATATGCCAACCCTTTATGTACCTTTGGAGACACATGTAGAGCACCTTTATAATCACCCAATTACGTTGTGATGTTTGGTAGCACACAAAGTGTTCCTCCGGTAAACGGGAGTTGCATAATCTCATAGTCATAGGAACATGTATAAGTCATGAAAAAAGCAATAGCAACATACTAAACGATCAAGTGCTAAGCTAACGGAATGGGTCAAGTCAATCACATCATTCTCCTAATGATGTGATCCCGTTAATCAAATGACAACTCATGTCTATGGCTAGGAAACATAACCATCTTTGATCAACGAGCTAGTCAAGTAGAGGCATACTAGTGACACTCTGTTTGTCTATGTATTCACACAAGTATTATGTTTCCGGTTAATACAATTCTAGCATGAATAATAAACATTTATCATGATATAAGGAAATAAATAATAACTTTATTATTGCCTCTAGGGCATATTTCCTTCAAGGTGGATCTTCTCCATAGAGGCGTGTGGTCTCTCTCATGGAGTAGGTCCTTATGGATGAGCAAAGCTCTATCTCGAATGAGCTAAACCTATGCTAACCCTTACTAGGAGGAGGATGGGGTTTATATATAGTGTTAAGCCACGAAGGGGTAAGTGAGGGGTGAAGGGGTACATGGGCCTCGGCCCGAGTCATGCGTGCAGGCAAAGGCCGGATGATCCGGATGGGGGTCCGGATGATCCAGGTCCTCGTCCGGATGATCCGGCTCGGTCGGGTGGATTCTGCAAGCTTCGGGTGTCGTGGCTGTGGGATTACCCGGATGATCCGGGGGGCATCCGGATGATTCGGTTGAGTCCGGATGATCCGAACGTCTGGGCTGACTCCGTCTTCTTCTCCTTTCTTCCGTCTTCTCTTCCATGCTTGGCCTTCGTACTTTGAACCTCCATGGTCATCTCGTATGGGCCCGAGTATACACAAGGTCCATGCATGAGGTAGTAACCATGTCTCATATGTGGAAAGTGGCGGATCGAAGAGGAGTGAGTTCACCTTGTGTCCAATGGCGTATGGTCGAGGTCTCATCGTATGTGCTCTTGGGGCTTGTGGAGTAGTCAAAGTATACATGGGGATGATCGTAGGATGCTCCGCATCAGAGCCTTTGAGCGGTCCGGACCTGCGCCCACCATCTTTCAATACCTGCCATGACAAAGAGTAAACGAAATTAGTACAACATAAAAAAATTAATACCGACATGAATAATAATATGTATACAACTTAAGTGTATCATCATCAAGTACAACATAAAAATGAATAACTAACATGAACTAACAATATATATGTATATAATACAAATTGAATACCTGACATGAACTAATAATAATCTTGATCATCTATATATGCTCCGGTATCAATAAATGCATCATCATATCATCACTATCATGAATGACGTGCTCATCGGGTTTAGCGGCATCAACATGTAGAAGGCCACCTTTATGTAACTGGTCAAGCATTGATAGGTCATCCGCAGCAGTAACCTCTTCTTGTTCCGGCTCAGGGGTGAAGTCGGATTCACTGTCATTGTCTACTTCAATGGTCTGGGGTGAAGTAGAGCGGTTCTTGAAACATTTTTTGGAAAGACGTGTTTTCTGGAAGAATTCTCCTTCATATGTGTCTGGGTTAATGTGAGGTTCATAATCCTCTTCATTGGGGGGAGGTGGTCTAACATGTGGCGGCACTTCATAAACGACATCCCAACCATTCAGATTTGGATCAGTTTGGCAGGCCCACGGTAGATAGAAAACTTGGGTCGCCTATTGAGCCGTAATATAGACATCGAGAACATATAAATGGGTGCTTTGTTTGATTTCGACTAGCCCTATATGTTCATAAGTCCTTCTAGTCTCCTTCGTCTGGAACCAATAACATTTGAAGACTACGACATTAGGTGGGTTTTCACCATAGAACAGAAGTTCATAAATTGCTTCAACTCTCCCATAATACTCGGTACCTCCTTCACCGATAGCAGAGACACAACAATTTGTAGACTTTTGGTCAGCCATAGATAGCTCTTTGCCGAAGGTACAAAAGCGATACCCGTTGATGTCGTATTTGTCAAATGAACGGACCTTATAGTCAAAACCATTAGCGACTTGTCTCAATTCAGCGTCCATAGACTCTGAATTAGCCTACAAGTTTAATACAAAAGGATTATTACATTAGCCGCAAATTAGGAGAAGAAATGAGAATGGTCTAATGGAAATTACTGTTTCTTTGAACCAAGAGATGAAACCAGGAAAGCTGCCTCCATGCTTTGCTAAAAGCTCATACCCTTTGATGGATTCCTTTTGGATCACCGCTCCATCCAAGAATTTGGCGACGTATCGACTGTATCAAATATCCGGGAATAAGAGCAGTTCAAAGGAATTGGAAGTTGTGAAACAATGTACCGAGAACTTACTCGATGTACAATCACACTTCTGTTAGGTTGTTGAAGATATACAACGAAATGGTCCGCCATTCTTCGACATCAAACGATATTGGTTTTGAAGCATCGGCTGGTGCGAGATTCCCTTTGAATAGGTTGAGGTTGGATCCACCTTTTTTAGGGTCACCGGCATTGTGACGAGGCTTCGAATTATGCAAATGACGATTTTTGGCTTCGTAGTGTGCTATCACGAAGTTTGCCGCCTCCTCAGTAATGAATGCCTCGGCCATCGATGCTTCAATTCTATATTTATTTTTACATTTGCTCAAAGCGTCTTCTGCATCCTCTCAGTTGTGTAGCACCAACAATTTTGCACGGGCCCCCAATCTTGCCTCGGTAGGGAGATGCAATATCAAATGATGCATTGGATTAAAGAATCTCGGTGGAAAGGTCTTCTCTAACTTGCAGATCAACTCCGGCGCCAACTCTTCCATTTCTTCTAGCATGCCAGGTGAGAGTTCTTTTGCACAAAGAACACGGAAGAAATAGCTCAGCTCTGCCGGTACTAGCCATTCATCCTCAGGGATAAAGCCATGCAACATCACCGACATTACCCACTCAAGCCATATGTGTCAATCATGACTCTTGAGACCAAATATTTTCAATTTTTCAAGACTTACTCCCCTCTTTAGATTCGATGTGTACCATTCGGGGAACATCAACTGCATTTTCACCCACAAGATAATTTCCCTCATAGTTGGCCTTCCAAGATTGAACCATGCCTTTGGCTTCCTCGAGTTCTGCTTTCCTTTCAGTTCTTGCATGTTTTGTAACGGTCTATCACATAGCACCTCCTGATCGACTCTAGCCTTAGTATTATCCTTTGACTTCCCCTCTATGCCGAACAATGTACCAAAAAGGGCCTCGGAGATATTCTTTTCAGTGTGCATCATGTTGATGGTGTGTGGGCAAAGGAGGTCTTTGAAGTAAGGCAAATCCCACAAGCATGTCTTGTGAGTCCAGGCGTGTTCCGAACTATACCCCTTGAAATACCATGGACGCTCTGGATCTGGCTCAATAGTGTTTAACTGATCCAGGGTCTCTTGGCCTATCAACACAGGTGGTGCAAAGTTTTTGACAACTCTACCTTTGATGAAGTTCTTCTTGTCTTTCCTGAACTTATGGCGAGGATCTAGGAACTGCCTATGCAAGTTGAAGCAAGACAACTTGCGACCCGCCTGCAACCAACGGAACTGAAGAGTTGCCTTGCATGCGGGGCACGGGAACCTTCCATGCACACACCAGCCAACAAATAGCGCATACATCGGCAAGTCATGCATCAAGTACATGTACCAGCCACGCATTATGAAGTTTTGTTTCCTAGCGGCATCATATGTCTTAAACCCATTATCCCAATCTTCTTGCAATTTATCCTTAAGCGGCTGCATGTACACATTCATATTCTTCCTCGGATAGCTGGGCCCTGGAATTATCAACGCCGGGTCTTTCTTTGCATAATCTGTCCGGGGGAGATTGAGTGGAATGACAAATATGGGCCAACAATTGTATTAGGTTGCCGTCAGACCAAACACATTAAACCCATCCGTGCTGATGGTGACTCGAGGACGCCTTGGATCTGCCACTTTTTGCTCATATAATGCATCGAAGTGCTTCCACGCAGAACCATCCGATGTGTGTACCATCATCAGATCCCCATCTTCATCTAGTTTGATTCTTTTGCCCATTTTGTGCCATGTCATTTGTCTGGTTGTCTTTTTGACCATGAAAAGACGTTGAAGTCTTGGTACGATTGTCATATACTGAAGGACATTAACGGGGATTTTGGTCTGTGTCTTCTCATCCATACCGTTGTCTACCACAACATACCTGGAAGACTTGCAAATGGGACAATAGTTCAAGTCCGCATACTCAAGCCTAAATAAGGCACATCCTTTCTCACAGGCATGTATCTTCTCATAGGGCATCTTAAGTGCACGGAGGATTTTGTCCGACTGGTATAGGTTTGCAGGCATTACATGGCCTTTGGGTAGAAAGCGTCCAAATACTATCATCATCGCGTCGTAGCATTCTCTGCCCAAGTTGAATTGAGCCTTCAGAGCCATTACTTGTGAGATGGCATCCAACGAACAAAGCTCAGTGTGCTCGTGGAGAGGACGTTTTGAAGACTCCAACAATTCATTGAAGGCCTTTGCAGATTCCTCCATCTCATCGTCCGGATCCCGAGCATCATCAAAGTCTTGCACCATGTCTTCCATCCCAGTATCATGCTCGTCGGTGCGACGACGAACCACCTCCACTCTGGCACGTTGGGCAGACTAACCATGAAATGTCCACACCATATAACAGGGCGTAAAACCACTCTTCTGCAGGTGTTTGCCCATTTCATCCCCTATCCTCTTGTGCCAATTGTCGCACTAGACACAGGGGCACCAAGTTTTTCTATGGCATTTGAAAATGCGGCTCTCACAAACCCCTTGGTTTTTGTTAACCATTCATTGGACATGCATTTCTGACTAGTGTGATCAGTGTACATCCATGCACGATCACTCATCTTGCCTAGCTACTGGACACACAAGAAATATATATGTATATATATATAATTCAGCATGTATATTCATCAGTTAATCTACTTGTCAGTTTTATTACCTCCATGCAACCTACACTCTAATAGGTAAAGATAGGTCCTAATCCTGCCCGAGTATGTGTAGATTGGGTTCGTTTTCCCATGCTCTGCTTCGGATCCGACGCAAAATTTCGGCAGCACCTCCCCGCTGTTCTCCTGATACGCGTCTCTGCAATAAGCAGAGAGGATGTGTACCCGGAGAACAATAGGGAGGCACTGAGGAAATTTATGCGTCGGATCCAGAGCAGAGCATGGGAAAATGAACCCAATCTACACATACTCGGGCTTTCCATGGATAAAGTTGGACAATTCGAAAGAATCACGGTTATAAATATGCAAATGCATGCATATTTATAACTGTAACCCTTCGAACGGGAGACACACACTGGTCACGCATAGTGATGATTGAAGACACCTATAGCTAGCAAGTTCCATTGGCACGAAGACCGGAACAGAGCAAATAATGAAGGGGGGGAGGATATGTCATTTGTGCTCACCCACGAATGCAGGGGCGGAGCTCGTCGAACACCAGACCCTCGCAGCGACAAAACAAGATGAGTAACATAGCATTATTGTTTTTCCCGTCAACCTAACTAAATATTTACAATAGGATGCCACAGAAATATATGCCACTCAGGGTTCCGGCGACGTCGAGTCACCCCTAACCTAAATAGTCGTCATTCAGGGTTCCATCAACGCCGGGGAAGCCCCTAACCCGCTCGTCCCGGGCGCCCTCAGGTATGGCGGCGCATGGGCAACGGGTCAGCACTCGCACCGGGGTATTCTTGGCCTGGGAGACGGCACCGGGACCGGCGGGACCCACTGGCTCCACCATCTATCCCCTCGATGACCAGCGATCCTCGAGCCTCTGCCCCAATCCTCGACCCTGTTTTGGCGACCGGCGATCCTCGACCCGGTTCCGTCAGCACCGACGCACCCCTAACCTTGACCCGGTTCTTATTATTATTATTATTATTATTATTTTCATCTTTCTTCTTAACCTAAACTAAACTAAATCTAAACCTAAACCTAAAAAAAGGAAAAAAAAACCTAAACTAAACTAAACCTAAACTAAGTCTAAAAAACAGAAAAAGAGGAGAGCTCAACTTCAGAAGGGGGGCGACCGGTGGAGGAGGTGGGCGGGGTGGCCTGGGGCAGGGCGGCAGGGCAGCTGCGGTAGGGGCGGCGGTGGCGACGGGGCCGCAGGACTCCGGGGCAGCGGGGTGGTGGGGCAGCGGCAATGTCCGGGCAGCGGTGGTGCGGCTGCGGGTGAGATGCGGGCGATGGTGCGAGCATGGGTGGGCGTAGAGAGAGGGGAGAGAGAGGGGTGGGGCCGGGACGGCAAATAATCTTTGTCGTCCACTAGCAGACGACAAAGAGGTGGGGGTGGTGGGCCGTTACAACGGTGGCCTAAAATGGACCCCACCCATCTCTTTGCCGTTTGCTAGCGGATGGCAAAGATTCTTTGCCGTCTGCTAGCAGACGACAAAGAACTGGCTGATGGAAAATTGTATCTTTGCCATCAACCAGTTCTTTGTGTCTATTTTTTGTAAGTAGTCGGCGAAGACCTTCTTTGCTGTCAGCTAGCAGACGGCAAAGAACTGGCTGATGGCAAATTCTCTGATTCCAGTAGTGATTGAAAATAATTAACATTGAATAATGCACCACAAGTAGGATATAATTTCATTGCATAACTATTGACTTTACATGCGTGCATAGAGAATCACAAACCTTAACACCAATATTCTTACTAAAGCATAATTACTCATCAACATGACTCACATATCACCATCTTCATATCGCAAAACTATTGCAAGGAATCAAGTTCATAATTTCCAATGATCTTCATGATTTTTTTATTATATCCCCTTTGATTATCTATCTCTTTGGGACCAAATTCATATCTCGTGCAAATTACTATTCTTTAACTCTCAAAAAGATATAAGTGAAGCATAAGAGCATAAATATTTCTTCAAAATTTTCATCTCTCAAAATAATATAAGTGAAGCATGAGAGCATATTTATTTAAAATTTACTAACTCTTAGAATAATATAAGTGAAGCATGAGAGTTTATTTCTTCAAAATATAACCACCGCCGCGCTCAAAAAGATATAAGTGAAGCACTAGAGCAACTTTCTAGCTCAAAAGATTTAAGTGAAGCACATAGAGTATTTCTAGCAAATCATGATATGCATGTGGCTCTCTCAAACAAGCAGTGTATTCAGCCAGGATGATTGTGACAAACTAAATAATTAACAAAGCAAAGACTCATATAATACAATACGCTCCAAGCAAAACTCATGATATGTGAGGAATAAAAATATAGCTCCAAGTAAGATTATCGATTATCGTTACAAGAAAGAGGGGATGCCTTCCAGGGCATCCCCAAGCTTAGTTGCTTGGGAGTCCTTGAATATTACCTTGGGGTGCCTTGGGCATCCCCAACCTTAGGCTCTTGCCACTCCTTATTCCTTCATCCATCATGATCTCACCCAAAACTTGAAAACTTCAATCACACAGAACTTAACAAAACCTTCGTGAGACCCGTTAGTATAATAAAGCAAATCACTGCTTTAATTACTATTGCAAACCCATTCATATTTTGTTATTGCATTATAC
Organism: Triticum dicoccoides; assembly: GCF_002162155.2. Classification (NCBI taxonomy): domain Eukaryota; kingdom Viridiplantae; phylum Streptophyta; class Magnoliopsida; order Poales; family Poaceae; genus Triticum; species Triticum dicoccoides. The sequence continues at coordinate 377,851,391 of NC_041384.1, forward strand.
CTACTATATTCTAACTTTACCATGTCTTATACCCCCCGATACAATCCATAGATTCATCAAAATAAGCACACAATGCAACGAAAACAGAATCTATCAAAAACAGAACAGTCTGTAGTAATCTTAACTTTGACCATACTTCTATAACTCCACAAATTCTGAAAAATTAGGACAACACGGGAAATTTGTATATTAGTCATGTTTAAAAAAATTAGAATTTTATCATGCTCTGGAATTTTTTAATAATTCTGCTACTAGACGTAAAAGTTTCTGTTAATGCACAGAATCAAATCAACTATCACCCAAATCATCCCAAAGGCTTTACTTAGTACAAACACTAATTAAAACACTAAAACACAATCATAACAATAGCATAATTGTATATTTATTGAAAACATAAAAGAAAAAATTAAAAGATAACTATTGGGTTGCCTCGCAACTAGCGCTATCATTTGACGTCCCTAGCTAGGCATAATGCAAAGTTTCAAGTAGTGTAATCTTTGGTTTCGGTTCCATAGGTGGCCCTCATGATTGACTCATATGGTGGATTAGTTATAGTTCTAGGGAAGTGTTCCACACCCTTCTTTAACGGAAACTAAAATCTAATATTCCCTTCTTTCATGTCAATAATGACACCTATAGTTCGTAAAAATGCTCTACCAAGTATGATGGGGCAACACGGATTGCAGTAAATGTCAAGTACAATAAAATCAATGGGCACATAGTTCCTATTTGCATGAATAAGAACATCATTAATTCTACCCAAATGATTTTTAATAATAGAATCCGACAAGTGCAAATTAAGAGAACATTCATCCATATTGGTAAAACCTAGCACATCACATAGAGATTTTGGAATTATGGAAACACTAGCACCCAAATCACATAAAACATTGCATTCATAATTTTTCATCTTGACTTTAATGGTGGGTTCCCATTCATCATATAATTTTCTAGAAATTGAAATATCTAATTCTAGCTTTTCTTCTAAAGCTTTCATCATTACTTCTACAATATGTTTAGTAAAAGCTTTATTTTGTTCATACGCATTGGGTGAATTTAACATGGATTGCAACAAATAAATACACTAAATCAAAGAGCAATTGTCATAATTAAAATATTTGAATACAAGAGAGTGGGCACATCACTAGTTAAAGTTTTTACTTCACCAAACCCACTTTTAGTAATTTTGTCACCAAGTTTTTTGCCCTCCGAATCATGAGGACGCCTTCTAACTAAAGTTGACTCTTATTCAGTCCTCTTATCATAAATTTTAACATTACTAAACAAGCAATCAATATAAAAAAGTCCAATCATTTTAATCTCCTCATCATTAGGAATCATTTTTCCTAAAAAATCTCTTTTAGCTCTAAGCACAATGGTTCTTTTCTTACTTTCATACATAGAGACATATAAAGCTTTAATTGATTCATTAATATCAACCTTGGGTGGCAAGATTTTATTCTTAAGATTTTCCACATCATGAATAATTCTATCAATGCTTCTAGAAATATCATAAATTTTACTCAACTTTTCTTCTATTGTAGTGTTGAAAACTTTTTGAGCATCGATAAATTCTTTAATATTACTTTCAAGATCAGAGGGCATCCTATTATTATTATTATTATTATTATTATTATTATTATTATTATTATTATTATTATTATTATTATTATTATAAGAATTACCATAGGAATTACCATAATTATTAGAGGAATTTCTAGGAAACGGCCTAGGAGTAAAATTACCTCTATAAGCATTATTATTAGAATTGTTTCGCGAGACAAAATTCACATCTACGGGATCATTATTTTGCTCAATCAAAGTGAAAAAGGCACATCATTAGGATCAATAGGGGCATTTTTACTAGCAACTAATTTCATAAGAGCATCAACTTTATCGCTCAAAGTACTAAGTTCTTTAGTATAATTCACTTCTTACTAGTAGGAGCTATTTCAATATGCCATTGTGAATAATTTGCCATAATATTATCAAGCAATTTAGTAGCTTCACCCAAGGTAATCTCCATAAAAGTACCACCCACGGCGGAATCTAAAACATTTTGAGAAACAAAATTCAATCCCGCATAATTGTTTTGTATGATCATCCACAAATTTAAACCATGAGCAGGGCAATTTCTTATTATCAGTTTCATCCTTTCCCAAGATTGGGTAACATGTTCATGCTCAAGTTGCTTAAAATTCATAATTTGATTTCTAAGGGAAATAATTTTCACGGGAGGAAAATACTTAGTAATAAAAGCATCCTTGCACTTGTCCCAAGAATCAATACTATTTCGCGACAAAGATGAAAACCAAATTTTTGCTTGATCATGCAAAGAAAAACGAAAATAACTTTAATTTCACAATATCATTGTCCACATCGTTTTTCTTTGGCATATCACAAAATTCTACGAAAGTGTTTAGATGGGACATGACATCCTCATTAGAATTACCAAAAAATTGATCTTTCATAACAAGATTCAACAAAGAGGCATTAATATCATAAGACTCCCCACTAGGGGAGGGAGGAGCAATCGGAGTACTAATAAAATCATTATTATTAGTATTAAAGAAATCACACAATCTGGTATTTTCTTGAGACATCGTGACTATGCAAACAAGATCACAAGCAAACAAAAGATCAAACAAGAAAAAGAGAAACGGAAATTATTCTTGTATTTTTGTAAAAACTTTTTAGAAGTGGGGGAGATGAAAACGAGGGGAAAATGGCAAATAAAGTAAATGCAAGGAGATGAAAGTTTATGCGTAGGTACTTGATAGATGTTGATGATGTCTCCCCGGCAACGGCGCCAGAAATTCTTCCTGCTACTTGTGAGCTGCGTTGGGATTTCTCCGAAGAGGAGAGGATGCTGCAGTACAGTAGAGATAAGTATTTCCCTCAGTTATGAAACCAAGGTTATCAATCCAGTAGGAGAACCAAGCAACACTATGTAAACAACACCTACACACAAACAACAAATACTTGCAACCCAACGCGTAGACACTACAGGAATCAGACACTTTGCCGTCTGCCATGGCTGACGGCAAAGGCATGCCTGGCGGACGGCAAAGGCCTTTGCCGTCAGCCAACCGACGACAACAGGTCCGGCTAAATAAGCTACGACAAAGGCCTCTTTGTCGTCTGCTAGCGGACAGCAAAGATGAAATGGTCTTTGTCGTCCGCCAGCAGACGACAAAGAGCCTGGATGGCACACGTGGCAGGTATGGTCCGTTAGAGCCTGGACGCCAAAGATGAAAAAAAACAAGAACTCCTCCTCCTCTTCTTATTATTATTTTTCTTCTTCCTTCTTTTCCTTTTTCCTCTTTTATTCTCATCATCATCATCATCTTCTTCTACTACTTTTCTTCTTCTTTTTTCATCTTTTTTACTTCCTTTAATTATGACTATTTAACTAAAACCTAACACTAATCTAATATAATCTAATCTAGCTACCTATATAACCTAAACTAATTAAACCTAAACCTAAACTAAAAAACCTAAACTAATTAAACTAAATAACCTAAACTATTTAAACTAAATAACCTAAACTAATTAAACCTAAACTATCTAAACTTAAAAAACTTAAACTAAAAAAACCAAACTAAATAGAAAAAACAGAAAAGAAAATAGGAGA
>NC_041384.1:377855340-377857050 GCF_002162155.2 Triticum dicoccoides
GGTGGCGACGGGGCGGGGAGGGGGCAGCGACGGGTGGTGCTCCTCGAGGGCGGTCGACCTGTGGTTGCGGTGGGGAGGCTCGGGAGGGGGTGGGGAGGCAGGGAGGGGGCGGCGACTGGGCGACAACGGCGCGGGGAGGGGGCGGCGGTGACGGCGTGGAGTGGCACGAGGAAGGAAGAAAGAGGAGAGGAGACAGACAGAGAGAGAGGGCGACGGTGGGGGCGCGACCGTTAAGTCAATTTTGAAGCTTTGCCATCCACCCCACCTTTGTCGTCTACTAGCGGACGACAAAGAAAGCTTTGTCGTCTGCTAGCGGACCAAAGAGGTGAAGGAAATATGCCCTAAAGGCAATAATAAAGTTATTATTTATTTCCTTATATCATGATAAATGTTTATTATTCATGCTAGAATTGTATTAACCGGAAACATAATACATGTGTGAATACATAGACAAACAGAGTGTCACTAGTATGCCTCTACTTGACTAGCTCGTTAATCGAAGATGGTTATGTTTCCTAGCCATAGACATGAGTTGTCATTTGATTAACAGGATCACATCATTAGGAGAATGATGTGATTGACTTGACCCATTCCATTAGCTTAGCACTTGATCGTTTAGTTTGTTGCTATTGCTTTCTTCATAACTTATACATGTTCCTATGATTATGAGATTATGCAACTCCCGTTTACCGGAGGAACACTTTGTGTGCTACCAAACGTCACAACGTAACTGGGTGATTATAAAGGTGCTCTACAGGTGTCTCCGAAGGTACTTGTTGGGTTGGTGTATTTCGAGATTAGGATTTGTCACTCCGATTGTCGGAGGTATCTCTGGGCCCACTCGGTAATGCACATCACTATAAGCCTTGCAAGCATTGCAACTAATGAGTTAGTTGCGGGATGATGTGTTACGGAACGAGTAAAGAGACTTGTCGGTAACGAGATTGAACTAGGTATTGAGATACCGACGATCGAATCTCGGGCAAGTAACATACCGATGACAAAGGGAACAACGTATGTTGTTATGCGGTTTAACCGATAAAGATCTTCGTAGAATATGTAGGAGCCAATATGAGCATCCAGGTTCCGCTATTGGTTATTGACCGGACACGTGTCTCGGTCATGTCTACATAGTTCTCGAACCCGTAGGGTCCACATGCTTAAAGTTTGATGACGGTTATATTATGAGTTTATGTGTTTTGATGTACCGAAGGAGTTCGGAGTCTCGGATGAGATCGGGGACATGACGTGGAGTCTCGAAATGATCGAGACGTAAAGATCGATATATTGGACTAGGGAGGAGGCGCCCCCTTCCTTCCTTCTCCTTTTCCCTCTTCTGGGTTGAATCTCAGCCTCCCTAACCAGACGTACAGTTGTCACAGCAACTGGAACTGGTCCAACAAATCATTGTCTTCAACGAGTCACTGGTTTCATCCTTCCCTTCCCTTTACTTACTGTTGGTCCGTGTGAAGTCATTGTACGATTGCATCACCATTTGGCTTCACTAAGTGATTACTTGTTTTGATTGGCTTTACAATATCTTCCTACCTGATCCTTACTGCCTAGCTGCTATTAGTCATTGCGCTTTTACTTCATTGAATACTTGACTATGGTTTGCCTAGCGTAGTCTACCTTCCGCTGCATGGTAATAGGTTTATTTCTATCGTTTGTCTTCGAAACTTCCATGTTTTGAAGACTTTCATAAAAATC
>NC_041384.1:377857350-377925378 GCF_002162155.2 Triticum dicoccoides
CCCTCTAGTCGATCACTAGCACTTTCAATTGGTATCAGAGCAAGGTACTCCCTTATTCTGTGTGATTCGGTTTAACCACCTGGAGTTTTAGCTATGTCGACTGCAGGGATAATCAAAGTCTCCGCTGCATGCCCCATCTTCGATGGAACTGAATATCCCTACTAGAAGAATAAGATGCGCATGCATCTTGAAGCCATTGATGTCGACCTATGGTATGTCGTCAAGAACGGCGTTCCCAAGGCTGGAGAAGGTGTCACTGCTGTTGATGTCAAGAAGTTCGTTCAACTGGACTCTACTGCCAAGAATATCATCTGTGGTCATCTGACCAAAGGACAGTATGGCCGCGTGAGTGCTTTGGAAACATCTAAGCTAGTCTGGGACTGGCTCTCCAAGGTCAACGAAGGCGTCTCAACCCAGAGAGATCAGAGAATCAGTGTCCTTCGCAACCTCTTCAACCGCTTCAAGAGAAATGACAATGAGAATGTCCATCTCACGTTTGATCGACTCACTGACATCACAAATGAGCTTCAAGCCCTCGGCGCTACTGAGATCACCAAGCATGAAGTCGTCAAGACACTCCTGAGATCACTTGACAGTTCATTTGACACCCTAGCCCTGATGATTCAAGAACGTCCTGATTTCAAGACACTCGATCCGTCTGACATACTTGAAAGACTCAACACACATGAGTTTTAGCTTTCTGCGAAAAGAGACATCTACGGTCCCAACTATGGGCGAACTCGTGCCATGAAGGCAAAGGTTGTCTCCTCATCTGAAGAAGAGTCTGACAGTAGTTCTGATGATCCTGAAGACATTGGAAGGGAGCTTGCTATGCTTGTGAAGAAGTTCCAAAAATTCACCAAAAAGAAAGGCTTCAGAAAGTCTTCACGATCAAGCTCAAGGAATGATGAAGCTTCTGCTCATGACTACAAGAAGAGAACATGTCACAAGTGCAAGAAACCTGGTCACTACATCTCTGAGTGTCCACAGTGGGACAATGAGAACAACAAGAAGAAGAAGAGCAAGGAGTATGACTCTGACGACAAGAAGAAGAAGAAATACTCAAAATCTTCTTCCAAGTCTTCATCACACAAGAAGAGCTCATCTGGCAAGGCACATGCGTTTGTTGGCAAGGAAATGGACTCTGAGGATGAGTCCGCTTCTGAGGAGGTGGAGGTGGAGTCTGAGGAGGAGTCCGATTCTGGCATTGCATGTCTGGCTACAGCATACGTTGCCAAGTCCATCTTCAACATTGAAGACAATGACTTCATCACCGACACCGATGCAAATGACAAGGAATACTCCGCTCCTTCCTACTACTTCATGGCACGTGGTGCCAAGGTAAACACACGCACTACTCACTATCAAACATCTAGTGACGATGACTCTGATTGTGGTTCCAAACCCAGCTACAAAACACTTGCTAAAATTGCAACTGAACAACAAAAAACCATGGAACACATTCAAAAACTATTAGAAAAAAGCGATGATCTGTTAGACGCTGAAATGACTCGATCTCAGTCCTTAATTGAAGACATAAAAAATCTTCACGCTAAGTATGAGGAACTTGAAAGTCGTCATGAAACGCTCTCAATAGCTCATGAAAGGCTTTCCTATAATTATCTTCAAAGGAAGCAAGATCTTGAGAAATTGAGAGCGGCTCATGAAGATCTTCAAAAGGAAAACGAGTCACTTCGCGCCAAACAGATCAGTTCAGCTCAGGAAGGATTTGAACCACCATGTCTTAAATGCATTGAGCGTGATAACGCTACTTCTGTTGTTGAATGCTCTACTGCTTCTACTATTGCAATATCTTCAACTGTTGATGTGGAAACTAACCCCTCTGCTGAGGACACCACTGCTATTGCTGATGAGAATGCTAGGTTGAAGACACTGCTTGAAACATGGATGTACAAAAGTCTCAAAGGGCATCAGACACTGTGATGTCCTCAAAAGGCAGATCCTGAACCGAAACCCTAGGAAAGAGGGTGTTGGGTTCGTAAGGAAAATGAATGCTGATGGCTCTAACTGGAAACCTGAGAAGTACCCCAAACCACATGGGTTGCTGCAAAGGAACCTTCAGCAGATCCATCCACTCTATCTGGCTTCACTTGTGCTAACCCCATTGTTATTGATGAATCCTTTGATGCAAACTATAAACTGTTTAAGAATCAGAATGGTGAAGTGTTTGCCAGGTACATTGGTACTAACTGCAGGAATGGACCGCCTATGAAGAAGATCTGGGTGCCGAAAAAGTGTTTGGAGAACCTTCCTGTGAATGTCATCATGATGCCACATGTGAAGAAGACAAACCCCAGACCACAGGCTTCATACGGTCCAAAGGCTTCATACAGACAGAGGACTCACCGGAGTCAAACTAACGCAAATGTTTTGCAGGGAAGCCACACTCAGGCCTATGAATATGAGCGCGGTTCTTCAAACCGCCATGTTCATAAGACCAAGAACTATTCTGCTTATTCTTATGAGTACTACTGTCCACCTACAAGACTTTTTGCTAGGGCTCCAAAGCCAAAGTTCTGAGATGCTGCACTTAGACTCATTGCTTCGAAGCCACCCCTGAAGATATGGGTGGCTAAGAAAGCTTAACTCTCTTTTGCAGGGAAAGGTCTCCAGCCGAAAACCAAAATCGTCTGACACTATTGTTGGGGACCTTAAACATCTTGTAGGGCGCAAGATCAAATGCCCAAATGGTCTTACTATGTACTTTGTGTCTAAATCGCTTGCAACTTGCCCCATCAGTCCTAATCTCGACCTAAGCTTTAATAATCCACTGATTTGTCAAATGTTTTTGCTTCACAATTCTCTTCATGAAGCCTATCCCCCTAACTGCATTGTAGGGTACGACACCAGCTGCTTCAGAATGGATTATTGATAGTGGGTGTACAAATCACATGACTGGCAAGCGAAGCCTTCTCATGGACTCAACTTTACGTCCATCAGACAAAAGTCACATCACATTTGCTGACACTGGTAAAAGCAAGGTATTGGGTCTAGGTAGAGTTGCAATCTCAAAGGATCAACACATGGATAAAGTCATGCTTGTTGAATCCCTTGGTTTTAACTTAATGTCTGTCTCAATGCTTTGCGATTTAAACATAATTGTGATGTTCGGGAAATATTGTTGCCTTGTACTAATGGAATCTGACAAGTCTCTAGTGTTTGAAGGGTATCGAAAAGATGATTTGTATATGGTAGATTTCTCAGCAGGACCACAACTTGCAGTATGTCTTCTAGCAAAAGCTTCTGAATGCTGGCTCTCGCATCGAATGCTAGGGCATGCTGGCATGAGGAACCTCCACACCCTTGCAAGGAAGAAGCATGTCATAGGCATCGAGGGCGTCAAGTTCAAGAAGGATCACTTATGCGGTGCCTGTGAAGCAGGAAAGATGACGAGGGCCAAGCATCCCTCGAAGACAATCATGACAACGACTCAACCCTTCGAATTGCTACACATGGATCTTTTCGGTCCCACTCATTACTCAACTCTTACTACTACTGCTTGTCTCTATGGCTTTGTCATTGTTGATGATTATTCAAGATATACTTGGGTGCATATAATCCTTTACAAGACTGAAGTGCAGGATGTCTTCAAACGTTTCGCCAATCGAGCAATGAACAACTATGGCGCCAAGATAAAGCACATCAGAAGTGACAATGGCACTGAATTCAAGAACACTGGCCTTGATACATATCTTGATACTTTGGGTATCACACATGAATTCTCAGTTCCGTACACGCCACAGCAGAATGGCGTCGTCGAACGCAAGAACAGAACACTTATTGAGATGGCTCGGACGATGCTTGATGAATACAAGACTCCAAGAAAATTCTGGCCTGAAGCCATTGACACTGCATGCCACATCATCAACCGTGTTTATCTTCACAAGCTTCTGAACAAGACATCCTATGAGCTCATTACTGGCAAGAAGCCAAATGTCAGCTACTTCAGAGTATTTGGCGCCAAGTGCTGGATCAAGGATCCACATCACACTTCAAAATTTGCACCAAAAGCACATGAGGGTTTTATGCTTGGGTATGGAAAGGATTTGCACTCCTACAGAGTCTTCAATCTCTTTCATTACAAAGTGGTTGAAACAGTGGATGTGCGGTTCGATGAAACTAACGGCTCACAAAGAGAACAGCTGCCAAATGTGCTAGATGAAGTTCCATCCAGTGAATCAATTAAACTTATGGGAACTGGAGAAATCATACCTTCTGATGCTCAACCCGAAGAAGAACTCATCATCTCCGCACCTGATCAACCTGAAGACAATGCTCAGCCTGAAGACAATCCCTCTAACAATGATAATGGTCAGCAAGAGCAAAATCTTCGTCCTGTACATCCTCGTGTTGCAAATGAAGTGCAGATTGAGAGAATAATTGATAGCATCAATGCACCAGGTCCACTCACTCGTTCAAGGGCAACACAGCTAGCAAATTTCTGTGGGCACTTCGCATTCGTCTCAATAACAGAACCCAAGAAAGTTGAAGAAGCCTTCATGGAACCTGAATGGATTCAAGCTATGCAAGAAGAGCTTCAATAGTTTGAGCTGAATAATGTATGGGAACTGGTTAAGCGTCCTGATCCTCGGAAGCACAATATAATAGGCACAAAATGGATATATCGCAACAAGCAAGATGAGCATGGTCAAGTTGTTAGAAACAAAGCTCGTCTCATTGCTCAAGGATACACTCAAGTTGAAGGGATTGACTTCGATGAAACATTTGCTCCTGTGGCTAGATTTGAAGCCATACGCATATTGCTGGCCTATGCAAATCATCATAACATACTTCTGTATCAAATGGATGTGAAGAGCACTTTTCTCAATGGCAAGATTGAAGAAGAAGTGTATGTCGCACAACCACCTGGCTTTGAAGATCCAAAACATCCTGACATGGTATACAAGCTCAACAAGGCACTGTATGGCCTTAAACAAGCCCCTCGGGCTTGGTATGACACACTCAAAGATTTCCTGAAGAGCAAAGGCTTCAAATCTGGTTCCCTCGACCCCACTCTCTTCACGAAGACATATGATGGTGAACTGTTTGTGTGCCAAATATATGTGGATGACATTATCTTCGGCTGCACCAATCAGAAATACAGTGAAGAGTTTGGATATATGATGCAAGAGCAATATCAGATGTCCATGATGGGTGAGCTGAAGTTCTTTCTTGGTCTTCAAATACGTCAGCAATGCAATGGCATCTTTATATCTCAAGAGAAGTATCTCAAAGATTGCCTGAAGAAGTTTGGTATGCAAGACTGCAAAGGTTTCACGACGCCAATGCCAGCCAAACATCATCTGGGTCCTGACGACAATGGTAAAGAGTTCGATCAAAAGGTATACCGCTCCATGATTGGTTCCTTACTTTATCTATGTGCATCTAGGCCAGATATTATGCTTAGTGTTTGCATGTGTGCTCGATTCCAAGCGGCACCAAAGGAATCGCATCACTTAGCTGTGAAGCGAATTCTTCGATATTTGGCTTACACCCCAACTCTAGGATTATGGTATCCAAAGGGCTCAGAGTTTGATCTGGTTGGTTTCTCGGATGCTGATTATGCTGGTGACAAGGTGGATCGCAAGTCTACATCAGGCACATGTCATTTTCTGGGACGATCACTTGTATGTTGGTCTTCAAAGAAGCAGAACTGTGTATCTCTCTCCACTGCTGAATCTGAATACATTGCTGCTGGATCTTGCTGCGCTCAGCTTCTGTGGATGAAGCAAACCCTCAAAGACTATGGCATTCATCTGAAGCAAGTGCCACTCTACTGCGACAACGAAAGCGCCATCAAGATTGCCAACAACCCAGTTCAGCACTCGAAGACAAAGCATATTGAAATTCGTCATCACTTTCTCAGAGATCATGTTGTGAAGGAAGATATTGATATCATACACGTCAACACTAAAGAGCAATTGGCAGATATCTTCACCAAGCCCTTGGATGAGAAGAGATTTTGCAAGTTACGGTGTGAGCTAAATATCTTGGAATCCTCAAATGTCCTGTGATCAGGCACACATCCTAACACTTATGCATATTGATGACTTAGATGTGCAACACACAAAGTAAAGTATATCTTCAATCAATGAAGACATACATTCTAAGTGTGAATACATTAATGTGGAATTTGACTTCGGAGCGCCACGATAATTGTGCGCCGTGTCTGGGTCTAATACTTCCTATACGGTGGGTAACGCCACCACCAAATTCTTCTGTTTGAAGCGTTTTACCCATGGAGTTACATTTGATATGTCTTCACATTTTGTTTGTCTTCATTCTCAACTTGTCCTCATGATTATCTTCACTATGTTTATTTGATTGTCTTTTTCACATATATATATATACATAGTGTTTTGTCCTCTACAGCATTCACTTATAGCTATGTCTTCTTGTTGAATCTTTTGAACTAAGTGAATGTGATCGGACCCTAACCTCTCTATGATTTCTATCTCAAACTCTATCTCTCCAAATCATATGCATTCTATTGAAACTGTCGAATGTCTTCTCTGCGTCCTTGTCAGCAGAAGATACAAAGACAAACATTAAGTTTGTTTTCAATGCCAATTCCTTCACCTGAAACCCGAAGAAGTGGGAATGACCACCCGACAATCCAGGCGTGCGTGGGAATGTGGAACAACCTCCGATAGGTTGCATGATGGCCACGTGTTCTTCAGATGTGAATCGCCAGGGGCACCTGTGTAATAACGATGTGTCATCCCTGTCCCTATAAATACACGCCTCACCACAGTCATTATCCTTCTTCCACTCTCGCACGAACCCTAGCGCCACCGCTAGCCCTCGACGACGCCGGCATGAAGCGCTTAGCTGTTGCGACCTCTCCGACATTGTCTTCACGCCAGCCGCGGACATCGTCTTCTCCGCCGTCGCTGTAGGTGTCCTCCGTCGCCAAGTTAGGGCATGGACAATCGAACTGCTCGGCCTCCTCTTCCACTCCGTCTAGCAGTTTCTTGTGTGGTAAATAAAACTTCCTTTTTACTGTCTCTTTGATCCTATAGATTTGTCACTTTCTACCACAAGCAGTTTCTGTTCACACAAGTTGGATCCACTTCATACTGCATCTCATATTATGCCTAGTATGTTCACTTATGCTTCACAAAGTAGTTAGATTCCTCACTTGTACTGATCTGTGGATTCGTACAAATCTGGAACCAACTCCTTATCTATGAGTGAATGTCTTCGCATGATGAGGTCAATGTCTTCTAAACTGATTTATCTTCAAAATCTTCTGAGAATGCATATGACCTCTTCCCCTTCCCTCGCACCTTAATGCTGTCACAGGTACATGTCCATGGGAGAATCCCTTGGTTCTCATAGTCTGCATTCATTTGCAGAATTCTTACAGCATCACATAAATTCTCCCGAAGCCAATTCTTGTTTGTCCAGCAAGCGAAAGCCCTTGAAGCCTTTGAACGTATTGAAGCCATTCAGTTTAAAGTTCATGGCTGCAGAGAAATCAGCAAGGAAGGGTGGCAGAAAGCGTCGAGGTGAGACATCAAGAGATCTGCCCGATGACCTCTCAAAACTGTACAAGACAGATCCAGAAGAGGATTACAATCAGCGCAAGACACGAATCCAATGGATTCGACGATATTGGGCAGAACAGTGGTTCAAGTACAGATTTTTGACAAAGGAATATGCTGAGAAGAATGCCATCAAGCGACCATGGGGAGACATCCTATACAAAAATCTTCAACCCAGGTCCAGAGATGAAGCCATTGAACAAGGCTTCTATCCCTGCATGGTCCGTGGACCACAGCCTGCAGATGCTGACCCATCGTCACTGCTCTAGTGTCGTGACGACAATCTATTCAAGCGCAACTTCCAGTTTGCCCAAAATTCGGCGAAGCAGAACAAGAAGTCATTGGGACTAGACTTCAACCCTGGTCCCTCTGCTCCCCGTGCAGATGGCACCCGCGATGCCGAACCCAATGTCGTCGGTCCTTTCTACAACCTGGATGGCCTCATCACTCACATCGTTGTTCAAGGTGCCAAAGTGGATCATTCTGATGATGATGCTGACACTAATGAACCCCCAGCTCCTACTCCAAAGCCGCGGAAGTCAAAGCTGCCTAAAGCTTCAAAGCCTGCCTCAACACCAAAAATCTCACGGGCGAAGCCACTGGCTACCGCACCTCCTGAAGATAGTGTGCAGTCTGAAGATCTGTCACACATCTCCAAGCCCCCGAGAGTCAAGGTGCCTCTGCCACATACCAGCCAAGAATTGACTGCTGCTGCTATTCTGCGCAACGATACCATTGATCTATCCAGTGATGAAGATCTTGCAGATGATGCTCTTGAGCAACTGATCAAGAGCAAAGAAGAAGCAGAAATCTTCAACAATTTGCCTCTCTTTGATGTGGCAATCATCCACGACTTCATCGATGAGTGGTTTGACACGCCTAACCTTAGCTTTGAAGATCTGCAACTTCCCATTGGCCTCAGTGTCGCTTTCCATGGCGCCATTGCTTCAGAGTTAGCTATAGCCCAGCGCATCGTTGAACTGAAGCAGAAGATTAACTTTGAGAAAGCTCAGTTCAAGAAGCATATGGCCAAGCTCAGTGTGCAAGAGGTCAAGAATTTCAAGATCATGCTGCACGAGCTCAAAGAAGCCTTTCTCAAGAAGCGTGAAGAAGCTCAAGGTTCTCGTGAGCACATGAAGAGCCTAGCTGACAAGTGTGTGCAAGCCTACAATGAGGCTGAGAAGCGCAAGGCTCTTGGGCGTCCTGGCATTGACCCCAGGATGGCTGCAAAGTAGAAGAAGAAGAAGAAGAAGCCCGCTATGGCCGAACCCGACGCACCAAGGCAGGAAGCACATCCCATTGTCTTCCTAACCAGCATGACTGGCTCGAAGCCAAAGGCCAGGTCTACCGCTTCAGACCTGAAGAAGACGAGGACAGCTGAGGCTGAAGCCAGAAAGAGGAAACATCCTAAAACCTCTGCTGCTGCTCCCTCCAAAAAGAAGCGCAAGACCAAGAGGGAATGGGCTGCTCCCAAAGAGCCCTTAATTGTTGAACCTATCTCCATGATTCCTCCTGCCACTGAACATCAAGAGCGCCAACTGACTGTCCATGAGCCTGCTTTCACAGAGGCTCATGAAGCTGAAGACATACCAGCAGTTGATCCCACCGCTGCTGAAGACGTTGGTCATCATGACCATGTTAAAGATGATGTAGTTCTTCCTCAGATCGAGCACCAACAGGTATCATCGCCTGTGCTTACGCACGGCGAACTCATCAACATTGGTCGTCCTCTGACGCCAATTGCTCAGGATGCAACACGGGCTGATCACCCACAACAACAACAAGTCACACCAGCCTGGCAAGAAGAAGAAGATGACTTTGAGGCCCAGCCAACTCCATCTCCAAAGGCGTCGCCTGCGTTATGCGGGCTTCGCAAAGGACCAAGGTCTCAAGTCTTCGAGTCTGAAGCTAAAACTGCTGAAGACATTCCGGCTGCATCAGCCGATGACACCCAAGAATAAGAACGTGTTCCTACTCCCCCAACTACTGAAGAAGTTGTTCTCGAGGAGAACATGTTTGTGCCCGACCCTCCAGCTCATCAACTGGAGGTAGAAAATCTTGAGGCTGCCATCACCAACACCAATGAAGCCACTGATGTTGTCATGGCTGAAGCAAATGTGGAGCCTGCACCAACCCAAGAACTAGAAGTCAGCGAAGCCAATGATAATACTGCTTCTGTTCCTGCGCCTGCTGCTGGTCCTCAGTTTGACTATTATATTGAGCATAGGCCTCGGGTACAGAAGCCAATGCCAAGGTTGCCCAGGTTTCCAGGTCCTGCAACAGCACCTGGATCCTTCAATGTCAACGGCTTCAAAGCAGGCAACACCTTCTTCAATAGCTCCAAGAACCCCTACTCAAGGGAACGAATATCTTCTGATCGGTTCTGGAGCTATCCGCAGCGAAGCTATTACTCCTGCATTCTGTACAATCAAGGTCGCATCTTCCCACATATGCATCTTGACACCGAAGCAATAGCTGGTCTGCCCTGTCTGGAAGAAGCTCTGGATTGCTTCAAAGAGGTTGGCTTGTTGCCCTTCATCACCGACCAAGAGCACTGGAATGAAGAGTTGCTGCTCCAATTTTATGCCACACTTCACATATGTGGTTACAACAGAGATCCGAAGACTTGGGTCCTGGAGTGGATGACAGGAAATGTTCATCACGAAGTCAAAGCCTTTGATATCATTGAGCTCACTGGTCTGCCCACTCTTGGAGATCTCTATGAACCTGGATGTCAACTTCATAGTGAAGCTATGGAAAGCATCTTTCAGAGGCCTGAACCGAACATGAGTCAGATGCTCAGTATGATGAAGCCTTTTGCCACAAGATGCTACATATCCTAAGGAGTTCTTTGTTGAAGACCTTGAGTATCTGCGAAGGACTATCTATCACATTATAAGGCGAACTCTCTGGCCCATCAAAGGACATTCTCCACATGCAAAGCTGGAAGGTGCAATGAAGACTTTGGTCTTCTATATTCTTCATGGCAAATGCTTCAATGCACAAGACTTCTTCATCCGCCAACTTGCTGCATCAGGCTCTGATCTTTTTAGCTTGAAGTTCTATGCTCCATGGATAATGCGTTTGATTAAACTCCACTCAGCTATCTCATTTCAGCCATCTGCTCGCAATCATCGGATCTTTCTGCCTGATGTGGATATGTCTGTTGAAGCCATTTATCCTGGGCCTGCCAAGGAACCTCTCAGTCTTCAGAATGCGGAGCATCAAAGTTTCACTCAGAACATTGAAGGAGTTGAAGCAGTCACTCGTGTTTATCCTCTAGCTAGTACTACGCGTGCACCTCATCGTGCTCTTACTGAAGCCACTGCAAGCACTATTGCCCAACGACCCAAGAAGCGATCTTGTGTTCTCAATGACCGAGCGCTTCTGGTTGCTCTTCATCAGAAACAGGATAGGCATCATGACTGGCTGAAGCGCCAAATGCAAAGCCTCTTGGTGGATGTCAACCGCATTCGCAATCTTGCCACCAAGAATGCCTTTGTTGCCCATGAAACTTGTCGGCGTACATGGAAAGGGCTGACGCTTATGTGTCCTGAGGATGATCTTCAAGAGGATGGCTTCTCTGAACGTTTCAAGTTTGACTCCACACCTCCCAAAAGGGTTGTGCTGCGATGAACCCCTTCTCTTGAAGACTCTGAGTTTTCTTCCTCTGCGGCAACTGTGAATGCCAGAGTGATCGAGGACGAAGATGATGCCACTTCACCGCCCCCTACTTCTGCATGCCTCGACACTGCCCCAAGTTCTTCTGCACCGCCGGACACCACCGACGACCCTGCTGCCTCACCTACTCTTTGTGGGAACGAGTAGATGCTCTCTGTCTTCAAACCTTTTTGGTCCTCATTGACAAAAGGGGGAGAAGCTTATGAGTTTGATAGTCTTCAAGCGGGTCCATATGGGCGGTCACTTTATGTTTTGCCTAGTGTTTACAACTCTTGTTTTGATACATTTGGTTCTTTGAGTTGTAACACTTAAACTCGATGGTCGCCTGCTACTTATTTGCTATTTTCTGATGTGATGATAAATTCCGCATGTGCGACGATAAATTCCGCACTTAGATCATTTTGCAGACGTCCATCTTTCATTATGCATGTTCATTATCTTCACATACCTTTCATGCATGATGAATTGTCATCATAAGTTGAAGAGGATCTCCACAAGTACAACCTGCCATGTGCATTTGCATTCCAAAAGCAAATTACTTATATGCACATCTTCAGGGGGAGCCCTTGCAACTTATGAAGACAATTCCTTATCCTTTACAATTTCACATATTATATTCCCCGTTGAAAACTTCAACTAGTTTGTCATCAATCACCAAAAAGGGGGAGATTGTAAGTGCATCTAGTGCCACCCCTAGTTGGTTTTGGAGTATTGACGACAAACCTAGTTGAGGGACTAATGTGTTTGTGAGAATTGCAGGATAACACAGGTAGAAGTCCCTCATTGATTCGGTTTTCCTACCAGAGATGACCCCTAAAAATGTATGAAGACACTGAAGTCAAAGGTGGTATGTGAAGACATTCACATTGAAGACTATGACAAGAGAAGACATCGCATGAAGACTATGGAGCGTGAAGACTTAGATCTTTCGTAGTTCTTTTTCTTCTTTGTTGAGTCATAGGAACCACCGTACTATTAAGTGGGGTCCAAGAAAACCAGTCAGAATGACTGAAGTGATGCTTAACCAAAATCCTATGTCTTCGAGTGAAGACTATGAGAGCGAATCTTGTTCAGAGTTGGACAAGTCAGCTTTGCTTGTAGCCCAAGTAAAGTTGTCGTGTGTGTTTGAAATCTGACCATTGGAACACGTGTTAGTTCCTTAGTGACCCAGGGTCATTTCGGACAAATCAGGTCGGGTTGCCTAGTGGCTATAAATAGCCCACCCCCTACAACCATAAATGGTTGGGTGCTTAGAGTTAAAGTACGGCTTTTGTCGTTTGAGAGCAACCCACCTTGAAGCCTTTGAGAGAGAATTCCTTGAGAGGATAAAGCCCTAACCACCCAGAGCCAAAGAGTGTTAGGCATCACTTAAGTCTTCTTGTCTGTGTGATCTGAAGACTTATTACACTTGAGGACTGTGAATCCTACAGCCGGTTAGGCGTCATGTTCTGAGCATCCAAGAGTCATTGTGGATCACTGGTGAACGAAGTCTGTGAAGGTTTGGAAGTCTACCTTGAAGACTTACCAGAGTGATTGGGCGAGGACTGGGTGTCCTTAGCTCAAGGGGAATAAGGTGAAGACGAGGTCTTCTGAGTTGAATCTCAGCCTCCCTAACCAGACGTACAGTTGTCACAACAACTGGAACTGGTCCAACAAATCATTGTCTTCAACGAGTCACTGGTTTCATCCTTCCCTTCCCTTTACTTATTGTTGGTCCGTGTGAAGTCATTGTACAATTGCATCACCATTTGGCTTCACTAAGTGATTACTTGTTCTGATTGGCTTTACAATATCTTCCTACCTGATCCTTACTGCCTAGCTGCTATTAGTCATTGCGCTTTTACTTCATTGAATACTTGACTATGGTTTGCCTAGCGTAGTCTACCTTCCATTGCATGGTAATAGGTTTATTTCTATCGTCTGTCTTCGAAACTTCCATGTTTTGAAGACTTTCATAAAAATCGCCTATTCACCCCCTCTAGTCGATCACTAGCACTTTCACATCATCATCGTCACCACGCCATCGTGCTGACGAAACTCTCCCTCAACACTCGGCTGGATCGGAGTTCGAGGGACGTCATCGAGTTGAACGTGTGCAGAACTCGGAGGTGCCGTGCGTTCGGTACTTGATCGGTCGGATCATGAAGACGTACGACTACATCAACCGTGTTGTGCTAACGCTTCCGCTTTCGGTCTATGAGGGTACGTGGACAACACTCTCCCCTCTCGTTGCTATACATCACCATGATCTTGCATGTGCGTAGGAATTTTTTTGAAATTACTACGTTCCCCAACAGTGGCATCCGAGCCAGGTTTTATGCGTTGATGTAATATGCACGAGTAGAACACAAGTGAGTTGTGGGCGATATAAGTCATACTGCTTGCGAGCATGTTACACTTTGGTTCAGCGGTATTGTTGGATGAAGCAGCCCGGACTGACATTACGCGTACGCTTACGCGAGACTAGTTTTACCGCCGTGCTATGCACACAGGTGACTAGCGGGTGTCAGTTTCTCCAACTTTAGTTGAACCGAGTGTGGCTACACCCGGTCCTTGCGAAGGTTAAAACAACACCAACTTGACAAACTATCGTTGTGGTTTTGATGCGTAGGTAAGAACGGTTCTTGCTAAGCCCGTAGCAGCCACGTAAAACTTGCAACAACAAAGTAGAGGACGTCTAACTTGTTTTTGCAGGGCATGTTGTGATGTGATATGGTCAAGACGTGATGAGATATAAGTTGGTGTATAAGATGATCATGTTTTGTTGAAGTTGTCGGCAACTGGCAGAAGCCTTATGGTTGTCTCTTTATTGCATAAGATGCAAGCGCCAAATAATTGCTTTACAATTATCGCTATGCGATAGCAATAGTTGGAAGAGCAATAGTTAGCGAGACGACCATGTGACGACACATTGATATAGATCAAGATGATGGAGATCATGGTGTCATGCCGGTGACGATGGAAATCATGACGATGTTTTGGAGATGGATATCAAAGGCACAAGATGATGATGGCCATATCATGTCACATATTTTGATTGCATGTGATGTTTATCTTTTATGCATCTTATCTTGCTTTAATTGACGATAGCATTATAAGATGATCTCTCACTAAATTTCAAGATAAAAGTGTTCTCCCTGAGTATGCACCATTGCCAAAGTTCGTCGTGCCCAGACACCACGTGATGATCGGGTGTGATAAGCTCTACGTCCATCTACAACGGGTGCAAGCCAGTTTTGCACACACAGAATACTCAGGTTAAACTTGACGAGCCTAGCATATGCAGATATGGCCTCGGAACACTGAGACCGAAAGGTCGAGCGTGAATCATATAGTAGATATGATCAACATAATGATGTTCACCATTGAAAGCTACTCCATTTCACGTGATGATCGGTTATGGTTTAGTTGATTTGGATCACGTGATCACTTAGATGATTAGAGGGATGTCTATCTAAGTGGGAGTTCTTAAGTAATATGATTAATTGAACTTTTATTTATCATGAACTTAGTCCTGGTAGTATTAGCATATCTATGTTGTAGATCAATAGCTCGTGATGTTGCTCCCCGTTTAATTTTTATATGTTCCTAGAGAAAACTAAGTTGAAAAATGTTACTAGCAATGATGCGAATTGGATCCGTGATCTGAGGTTTATCCTCATTGCTGCATAGAAGAATTATGTCCTTGATGCACCGCTAGGTGACTGACCTATTGCAGGAGCAAATGCAGACGTTATGAACGTTTGGCTATCTCAATATGATGACTACTTGATAGTTTAGTGCACCATGCTTAATAGCTTAGAATCGGGACTTCAAAGACGTTTTGAACGTCATGGATCATATAAGATGTTCCAGGAGTTGAAGTTAATATTTCAAGCAAATACCCGAGTTGAGAGATATGAAGTCTCCAACAAGTTCTATAGCTAAAAGATGGAGGAGAATAGCTCAAGCAGTGAGCATGTGCTCAGATTATCTGGGTACTACAATCGCTTGAATCAAGTGGGAGTTAATCTTCCAGATAAAATAGTGATTGACAGAATTCTCTAGTCACCATCACCAAGTTAGTAGAACTTCGTGATGAAATATAGTATGCAAGGGATGACGTAAATGATTCCCGAGCTTTTCATGATGATGAAATCGATGAAGGTAGAAATCAAGAAAGAGCATCAAGTGTTGATGATTAACAAGACCACTAGTTTCAATAAAAGAGCCAAGGGAAAGAAAGGGAACTTCAAGAAGAACGGCAAGAAAGTTGTTGCTCAAGTGAAGAAGCCCAAGTCTGGACCTAAGCCTGAGACTAAGTGCTTCTACTGCAAAGGGACTGGTCATTGGAAGCGGAAATGCCCTGAATGTCTAGTGGATAACAAAGATGGCAAAGTGAACAAGGGTATATTTAATATACAGGTTATTGATGTGTACTTTACTAGTGTTTATAGCAACCCCTCGGTATTTGATACTGGTTCAGTTGCTAAGAATAGTAACTCGAAACGGGAGTTGCAGAATGAACAGAGACTAGTTAAGGGTGAAGTGACGATGTGTATTGGAAATGGTTCCAAGATTGATATGATCATCATCGCACACTCCCTATACTTTCGGGATTAGTGTTATACCTAAAATAAATGTTATTTAGTGTTTGCGTTGAGCATGAATATGATTGGATCATGTTTATTGCAATACGGTTATTCATTTAAGTAAGAGAATAAATTGTTGTTCTGTTTACATGAATAAAACCTTATATGGTTACACACCCAATGAAAATGGTTTGTTGGATCTCGATCGTAGTGATACACATATTCATAATCTTGAAACCAAAAGATGCAAAGTTAATAATGATAGTGCAACTTATTTGTGGCACTGCCATTTAGGTCATATTGGTGTAAAGCGCATGAAGAAACTCCATGCTGATGGACTTTTGAAATCACTTGATTATGAATCACTTGATGCTTGCGAACCATGCCTCATGGGCAAGATGACTAAGACTCCGTTCTCCGGAACAATGGAGCGAGCAACTGACCTATTGGAAATAATACATACTGATGTATGCGGTCCGATGAGTGTTAAGGCTCACGGCAAGTATCGTTATTTTCTGACCTTCACAGATGATTTGAGCAGATATGGGTATATCTACTTGATGAAACATAAGTCTGGAAAATTTGAAAAGTTCAAAAACTTCAGAGTGAAGTGGAAAATCATCGTGACAAGAAAATAAAGTTTCTACGATCTGATCGTAGAGACAATGTTGCGGCCCTAGATTTTCTTGTAACTAGTTGCATGAAAGCATTCATGTCATCATGTTTAAATTTATGAAATTTGAATTGGGGATTGATAAACCCTAGCACAAATGCAATTCAAATAGGTTCAACCAAAATATTTTCAATGACCTCAAAATATCCTTTTAAAATGTTCATGATTTATGGAAAAAGGTGAAAGCCTCTACCAGAGATGATGCATATTTTTCCAGGACATTTTGGTCACTGAATTAAATCATTATGGTATTTGAGTTGGAGTTTAAAATTGACCATTAAATATTGGTTGCTCCAAATATTCTGAAATTTGTTGTGTGGTTTGAAAATAATTCAAATATTCCTCACAAAAATTTACAGAATTAACCAAAGTGTTTTGGTTAGTATTTTATTTGCAAAACAGTAGCTGAAATTAGAAAAACTGAAACAAATAAGAGAGAGAGAGAGAGAGAGAGGAAGGAACAGACTCACCTGGCACTCACCTGGCAGCCCACCTGGCCCAACTACTGCTGGCCCAGCCCACCGCAGCCACCACCGTCTTCAACCTCCTCCAGTAGGCAGGAGGGCATGTGCCCGCGGCACGCACGCGCAGCGCAGTGCCACCTCCACCCTGCCTGCTTCTCCCCTCGACGGTCTAGACGCTCTGGAGGCGCCACGCTACCCCCCGAACCCCCTCGTCCTCTCCGCGCTCACTTTTCCCTCCTCTGCTCTCTCCCCGCAGCGCACCCGAGCGCCTCGCAGCGCGCTGCCCCTCGCCGATGTACCCACCGTGCTCCTCACGATCACCCGAAGTGCCCAGGAGCTCCGCCTCGACCACCTCTTCCTCATCGCTGAGACACACGAGTTGGGAAGCCCTGTTTCATCCTGAACGCCGCCGTCTTCTTCCGCGGGATCCGGCGATCGCCGTCGCTGCTCCGTCGTCTGCAGGCCTTCCCCGAGCCCGCCAAGCACTTCAATCGACGCGTTGTGAGCCTCTGGTCATTTTCCCCCTAACGTCGCGTCCTTTTGCACACCGTAGCCGTCGTGTTCATCGAGGCCGAACCTCACCTCCGTCCGAGCTCGTCGCCGGTGTCGCTCCGGTGACCCTTTGGTCATGCTAGCATGCCCAACAGTCTTGTTAGCACGTGCAGCCGCTGTAGATGCCAAGCAACGCACGCCTTGTGCACCGTAGTGTCGTTTCCGCCAACGCCCGAGGTCCGGCAGCCGCTGAGCTCGATGCCGGCGAGGATTATGGCCACCCCAGCTCGCCTTGTTTGCTCCGTTGGATGCGCACGGACCCGGGCTTCGCGTAGATAGTCTTCGTCGCTGTTTTGGTCGTCAGAGGAGTGATCCCGGGCTCGTCCGCCGTCTCGGCTCGTCGCCGGTGACGTAACTCCGGCTAACCACCGGATTAACACTAACCTAGCCGACCACTGGGTCAATGACTTGTGGGCCCGGCCCTGCTAACTAACCTAGATTAGTGTTAACTCAATCTAGTTAGTTTAGTTTAGTTACTGACACATGGGGCCCACTGGTCAGTTTGACCTGGACCGCCCCATTGACCGCTGATGTCAGCGTGATGTCATGCTGATGTAGTAAATCATTTACTGGATTTTGTTTAATTCTAAATAACCAGAAAATCCAGAAAATGATTTGAACTTCTAAAAATCATAGAAATTAAACCGTAACTCCAAATGAAATAATTTATATATGAAAAATTATCAGAAAAATCCAATCTTTCCATTTGTACTAGTTTCATGCATGTTAGAACACTTTAACCTTGCTGTTTAGGTGAAACAAGTTAATGCACTAATATGACTTCATAAAATGGGTTTGCATTTGAATCTTTGGTTCAAATGGACTCATTTCAATATGTTCTATCTTGCATTAGCCCAAAACACATTCATATTGCCATGTCATAGCATGTATCATATTGTTCCATATCGTCATGTGTTGATTGAGTTCTTTCTCAGTTGCCGGTGTTGTCCCCCCTCAGTAGACGTTGATCCAGCGATGAATTCGATGACACCGATGAAGAACTATACTATCTTCAAAAGTGCCAGGCAAGCAACCCCCCCCCCTGTTCATTCCGATACAATCCCACTCTCTTGCTCCTGCTCTCATTTACTGCATTAGGACAACAATGTTTCATCTGTTACATGCTGCGGTAGCTGAACCCCTTTCCTCTGCATGACCTGTCATTGCCATAGTAAATAGATGAAACCCACTAGCATGAGTAGGAGTTGTTTGAGCCCTAATGTGCCTACTCATTCATGTTTGTCTGTCATGCCTGCTACTGCTTAGAGTTGTTTCAGGTCTGATTCATCGGGGATGAATTGGAATGTGGTGAACATGTCCTACTGTTGAGAGCTAAGTGTGTGAACACGATTTTTGTAAGGGTAGCGGTGAGAGGCCATGTTGGAGTACATGGTAGGTTGTCTCATTGCAGCCGTCCTTAGGAACTGAGTTCTATGTTTGTGATCCATGAACAGTTACTACCACACATTGGGTTCCGGTAACTCGACCCCTCTCGGCTTATTAATCAACTCGATCTCTGTCCAGGAGTTGCAACTAGTTTATGGTGTTTGTAGGTAGTGTTAGTAGTCTACCAAGTGGCACCCGATACAGGTGGGCTTGGGACAGACTAGGCACAATGGCATGGTGTACCAAGTGGCACCCAGATGGTGGGCTTGGGAACCCTGCACACATCGTTTGGGGCCGTGAGGGACACCCCGGCCGGATCTCCTTGCGGATGGAACCCGAATAGGCGATAAACCTGGATTAGAGACTTGTTGGTTAGTCAGGTCGTGGCCGACTCCCTCGCCCGGCTTCCGCTTGAAGGTTGCCGAGGTACATGATGTGTACAGGGCGATAAGTGGCGAGAGCGTGTGTGAAGAAGTACACCCCTGCAGGGTTATCATTATCTATTCTAATAGCCGGATTCCTCGGATATGGAAACTTGGACCCCTTGCATAGTTCATAGACAAGTGAAAGTGGATACTCTAAAATGCGCAAGATAAGCGTGAGTGCTATGGATGGCATTCTCGTAGGGAGACGGGAGCGGATCCATAGTGGAGTATTGATATGGTGAATATGTGGACTCGTGTGCGCCACCTCAAAAGAGTTGCTGGCAGTTGTAGTTCAGGATAGCCACCGAGTCAAAGCTGGTTTGCTGTAGTTAAACTCCACCACCCCCTTTATTGATACCGATGCATATGTAGCTAGTTCTGATGTAAGTCTTGCTGGGTACATTTGTACTCACGTTTGCTTATTTTATGTTTTGCAGAGAGACTTCAGTCTCGCTAGTAGTTCCGTGTGGACTTTGACGTTTAGCTTGATACCTCAGCTACGATCTTGAGCCCTCAGCAGGGTCTTGTAGATAGTCAGGCTTCTCAGCCTTCTTCATTTCTAGTTGTCTGTACTCAGACAAGTTAAGCTTCCGCATGTGCTTGTTGCTTGTATGCTCTGTATGTTGGGGTCATGAGACCCATGTTTGTAATGCTTGGCTCCTCGGAGCCTAATGAATAAATACTCTGAGTCGTAGAGTCTTGTTGTGATGCCATGTTGTATTGCACATATTGAGCATATTGTGTGTATGATTGAAATGCTTGGTGTGTGTGGGATCCGACAACCTAGTTGTTTATCCTTGGTAGCCTCTCTTATGGGGAAATTAGTCTTGTGCTTCCATGAGGCATAGTAGTCTGCTACAGCCCGGTTCACCGGAGTCCTGCTAGCCCAGCACTACTGCTCCGGAACACTTGACTGGCCGGCATGTGATTCACTTCGTTCCTGTGTCTGTCCCTTCGGGGAAATGTCACGCGGTGACATCCGGAGTCCTGCCTAGCCTGCTACAGCCCGGTTCACCAGAGTCCTGTTAGCCCAGTGCTACAGCCCGGATTCGCACGCTGCTGACCGACATGCTCGATGTTGATTCATGTATGCATGTCCCCGTAAGTTAGTGCCACTTTGGGTTCACGACTAGTCATGTCGGACCGGGTTCTCTGTCATATGGATGCTAGCGACACTATCATATACGTGAGCCAAAAGGTGCAAACGGTCCCGGGCCATGGTAAGGCGACACCGTGGGAATACCGTGCGTGAGGCCGCAAAGTGATATGAGGTGTTACCGGCTAGATCGATGTGACTTGGAATCGGGGTCCTGACAGCTTTGGTATCAGAGCCTGACTGCCTGTAGGATTACCAAGCCATACTGGTCGAAGTCGAGTCTAGAAATGCTCTAGTTATATAAGGGAATTGATTGTGGAAGGGAACGTAAGGCTCTTTTTACTCCTTTACCCTATGGCCTTCTGATCTGAGTCATCCTCCTCCTTTCTACGGGGATTAAGAATTGGGCCTTCTCATCTATCTATCAGGATGACGAGTTACTGTTGGAAATATGCCCTAGAGGCAATAATAAAAGGATTATTATTGTATTTCCTTGTTCATGATAATTGTCTTTTATTCATGCTATAATTGTGTTATACAGAAATCGTAATACATGTGTGAATACATAGAGACCAACATGTCCCTAGTAAGCCTCTAGTTGACTAGCTCGTTGATCAACAGATAGTCATGGTTTTCTGACTATGGACATTGGATGTCATTGATAACGAGATCACATCATTAGGAGAATGATGTGATGGACAAGACCCAATCCTAAACATAGCACAAGATCGTATAGTTCGTTTGCTAGAGTTTTTCCAATGTCAAGTATCTTTTCCTTAGACCATGAGATCGTGTAACTCCCGGATGCCGTAGGAGTGCTTTGGGTGTACCAAACATCACAACGTAACTGGGTGACTACAAAGGTATACTACGGGTATCTCCGAAAGTGTCTGTTGGGTTGACACGGATCAAGACTGGGATTTGTCACTCCTTATAACGGAGAGGTATCTTTGGGCCCACTCGGTAATGCATCATCATAATGAGCTCAAAGTGACCAAGTGTCTGGTCACGGGATCATGCATTACGATACGAGTAAAGTGACTTGCCGGTAACGAGATTGAACGAGGTATTGTGATACCGACGATCGAATCTCGGGCAAGTAACGTACCGATTGACAAAGGGAATTGTATACGGGGTTGCTTGAATCCTCGACATCGTGGTTCATCCGATGAGATCATCGAGGAGCATGTGGGAGCCAACATGGGTATCCAGATCCCGCTGTTTGTTATTGACCGGAGAGCCATCTCAGTCATGTCTACATGTCTCCCGAACCCGTAGGGTCTACACACTTAAGGTTCGGTGACGCTAGGGTTGTAGAGATATGTATATGCAGTAACTCGAAAGTTGTTCAGAGTCCCGGATGAGATCCCGGACGTCACGAGGAGTTCCGAAATGGTCCGGGGGTAAAGAATTATATATAGGAAGTGCTATTTCGGCCATCGGGACAAGTTTTGGGGTCACCGGTATTGTACCGGGACCACCGGAAGGGTCCCGGGGGTCCACCGGGTGGGGCCACCTATCCCGGAGGGCCCCATGGGCTGAAGTGGGAGGGTAACCAGCCCCTAGTGGGCTGGTGCACCCCCCTTGGGCCTCCCCCCTGCGCCTAGGGTTGGGAACCCTAGGGTGGGGGGCGCCCCACTTGCCTTG
Source organism: Triticum dicoccoides (assembly GCF_002162155.2). Lineage (NCBI taxonomy): Eukaryota > Viridiplantae > Streptophyta > Magnoliopsida > Poales > Poaceae > Triticum > Triticum dicoccoides. The sequence continues at coordinate 377,879,414 of NC_041384.1, forward strand.
GGGGGCACTCCACCCTCCTTGGCCGCCGCCCCCTTGGGAGATTGGATCTCCAGGGCCGGCTCCCCCCCTGGGGACCCTATATATAGAGGGGGGAAGGGAGGGCAGCCGCACCCATGCCCTTGGTGCCTCCCTCTCCCTCTCCAACACCTCGTCCTCCATAGAGCTTGGTGAAGCCCTGCCGAAGTACTGCTGCATCCACCACCACGACGTCGTGCTGCTGGATCTTCATCAACCTCTCCTTCCCCCTTGCTGGATCAAGAAGGAGGAGACGTCACGCTGACCGTACGTGTGTTGAACGCGGAGGTGCCATCCGTTCGGCGCTAGGATCTCCGATGATTTGGATCACGTCGAGTACGACTTCCTCATCCCCGTTCTTTGAACGCTTCCGTGCGTGATCTACAAAGGTATGTAGATGCAATCCTATCACTCGTTGCTAGATGAACTCATAGATGGATCTTGGTGAAATCGTAGGAAATTTTTTGTTTTCTGCAACGTTCCCCAACAGTTACTATGATAGAGACTTATAGGATTGATGGATTTAAGCCTCAGTTCAGTTCCTACTACTTCCATATGTTCATAGCTGGCCTCAGAACCTTGATATTGTGATGTTGAGTGGTTATGCCACCATTTTTGTAGGATGTCTCAAATCATTTTGAGCATTTACAGCCGTCATGCTGTCCGAGTCATCTCAGGTTTCTAAACTATCTGATGCATTTGCAAATCCCTTCTTTCCGTTATCGATGTTTCCTTGGGCTAGACTAAGGACACTAATCGGTGTGTTGAGGTACTCCGTTGCCTCGGTATATATGTTGGAGCTATTATTATGACCCTATGTGCCTTAGTGAATCATTTAGTAATCTAGCCATGTTTTGTGTTCCCAGTGTGATGAATCTGGCCGTCATTCCCGAAAGCATCCCGTGATGCTACTTAACAGTAGGTATTCCATTCTTGGGTTCTTGACCCAAGATTCACTCTACTTACCTCGTGTTGATAGTGTTGCTCGTACCTTTAGGATATTAGTAACCTTTGCAATAGTCCTCGAGGTCCGTGGTATTTCTTTCTTCCAGATACCATGAACTGCTTATGGCAGAAGTTCTTTTGAACTAAAAGATCACAAGCAGAGTGCCCTTGATGAGTTCTCCATTCTATATTGTGATTCTGCCAGTTCTACCGTTCTGCATGGGTTATCCGGAAGAAATATGTTGAACTCGTTTGACATACTAATCTATGCATCCACAACTCAGAAAGATATATGTTCCTTTGAGTTGTCTCTCTTTAGTTGATTTCTGACCTTCATCTATCAATTGATAGTCAAGAGTATGCGTGCATTTGTTCGTCGATGCCCATTATTCTTGGGGTCTGTCAAGCCATTCTATTCCAGAATGACTAGGAGAAACAAGCTCCAGTACCTCATCCATTTCCAGGATTGGGTCAAAGCAGTTGTATTGTGCAGATCAAATGCAATCAAGCGTTTGGTCTATTCTACCCTGAAGTATTACCCACTTTATGTCAGGAACGTCATGAGAATTGCACCTTCTCTTATGAATTCTTGGTGCAGTGATACTTCTCACCATCATTATTCATTCCTCGGTCTCTGTGTTGTGGTGACCGGAATGCCGACAAGTGAACCGTGATGTGTGAAATCAATATTCCTAGCAACTCCGTTGCTTGGTAGTTAATGGACAATACTCTCATTCTTAGCGTGCTGGTTATTAAATCATCATCCTAAGATTGATCGTGCTACCTAGTCCATATTTCCGGGTGCACTCATCGACCAATGAGTTAGGATTGTGACAATCCCTCGCTCCTTGATCATATCGTCTTGCCCTGAAAAGCAAGATTGTTCTCGAGCTTAATAACATATCGGTGGTTTGTGATTTTCCGAATATCTTCTCAGAAGTATTTACCAGGTGTTCCTTGATCGCTATGTTGAGTTCGTGATCGTGATAGTTTTTCTCTAAACCATCCATTCTCCAAGAATCTGTGTTGGATACCCAGAGCTAGTTGGTTAAGCTAAACAACAACTTGGAGAGTTGGAAGATGGAAGCTTGTCTGACTTAGTTCATCACTAAGGGATATCCTTGTGTGCGGGGGCGTTGAAGAAAGATGATATCTTCCTCGATTGATCCTCGTGATCAGTTGTCGGTGCTATTATCTTATCCAATCCTTGATTTGAGTGTGGGCTATCGTCAAATCAAATCAGAACCAACAATATTCGTAATGTTGTCTACTCGTGGTTGACTCCTCAAGCATACACCATTACATCTTTTGGTCTGACCAATACTATCACATTGTTCACATAATGGTGGAAGTCCAGTAATATGGAAATTCCGATGAGTTGCTGTTGAGCCCATTGACAACATTTCATCTTGCCCATCATTCGTGTTGAACATCCAGCTAGTATTGGGAACTTCTATAAGCATTATCTCTGTGCCCCGTTCATGAAGCATATGCTTGGATGAAAGAAGTGACTTTCTCTAATTCTTGTGCAATTGATGCAAGTTGTCGCCATGAAGTTGAGAAGACTTGTTTTACCTCCTCTGGAATCATTCCGAATCAGCCATGCACGTGCAAAGTATTCCATGGTCTGTTAGACTGATCATCTTCTTCATTCCATATGAATTCCGTAGCACACTAAGCCACTGATTGATTTGTTCAAGGATAATAAGTTCTAAGTGCTAGTCCTGAAGGTACCAGACGGATTTGTACAAGATTCCGTTATCCTCGATGATGGTTCCCAACTAGAACTCAGTAGTGTTTTATTATAAGACTACCATGTGGTCATGCTTGTCTAGGACAGTGTGTTCACAGGTGTGTAGCAGAACCAGCTCATGTTTTGGAGCTTGCTATCGTAGTTCATTTCCCGAGAATCTTGCAACGTCATCTCTTGATTTGTGTTGCTACCTTCTTTTTCCAGATACGCTGTCTGGAATATTCCGTTACCAACCATATCTGAATCTCAGGCAGATATGATGGTTGGAACATTCCCAACATTTGCATTTTGTTCCCAACTTGCACCTCAGTAGTTGTTGCTCAGGATCATCTTCAAAAGTGGACTTACCATGGGTCCCATCCATTTTCGATGATAAGCTAAAGATCATCCATTGCGTTGTCTTCAACAAGGTAGTCCACATCATCCATCCCAGTCGGAGTATGCCATTCTTTCGAACCCCTTCCAACGATCGATTGTGATTACCTCAGGCTAGTATAAAGAGTTTCAATGATCTTTGTATCAAAAGTAATTCTTTTTGCCACTTAAGGGAAATGCTCTACGAGTCACCTTTCCCTAAGGTGTCCCATTATGGAATCATGGCAATTACCTCCTTGCTACTTTGAAACCATGCACCATCCTACTCCAGCGTGGAATTGTTGCCTACCAATTTGAACCCTTGTCATCTTTTACCTCCCATCTCTCTCGATGTGTGTTTTGTGTCTCAGCCCAAGAGATGTTTCAACGTCTCACTCCATGAGTTGATCTTGAGTTGCTCGATCTTTGAGAAGATTGTTTTCCGTAGAGTTTCCTTCCGTCGTCATCGTGTTGGATGAAGATCTCAAAGACAAAGACGTCAAGAGCAATGTGATGCAATATATCGATATCTTCGAGAAGGGCAGTTGGATCGAGAAGACTATGATAGTTTTGTGACCCCTCTGTCTTCTTACTTCGCGTCTTGAATCTCGAGATGAGATTCTTGTTTAGTGGGGGTGAGTTGTTGCGGCCCTAGATTTTTGTAACTAGTTGCATGAAAGCATTCATGTCATCATGTTTAAATTTATGAAATTTGAATTGGGGATTGATAAACCCTAGCACAAATGCAATTCAAATAGGTTCAACCAAAATATTTTCAATGACCTCAAAATATCCTTTTAAAATGTTCATGATTTATGGAAAAAGGTGAAAGCCTCTACCAGAGATGATGCATATTTTTCTAGGACATTTTGGTCATTGAATTAAATCATTATGGTATTTGAGTTGGAGTTTAAAATTGACCATTAAATATTGGTTGCTCCAAATATTCTGAAATTTGTTGTGTGATTTGAAAATAATTCAAATATTCCTCACAAAAATTTACAGAATTAACCAAAGTGTTTTGGTTAGTATTTTATTTGCAAAACAGTAGCAGAAATTAGAAAAACTGAAACAAATAAGAGAGAGAGAGAGAGAGGAAGGAACAGACTCACCTGGCGCTCACCTGGCAGCCCACCTGGCCCAACTACTACTGGCCCAGCCCATCGTAGCCGCCACCGTCTTCAACCTCCTGCCAGTAGGCAGGAGGGTGTGTGCCTGCGGCACGCACGCGCAGCGCAGTGCCACCTCCACCCTGCCTGCTTCTCCCCTCGGCGGTCTAGACGCTCTCGAGGCGCCACGCTACCCCCCGAACCTCCTCGTCCTCTCCGCGCTCACTTTTCCCTCCTCTGCTCTCCCCCCGCAGCGCGCCCGAGCGCCTCGCAGCGCGCTGCCCCTCGCCGACGTACCCACCGTGCTCCTCACGATCACAGGAAGTGCCCAGGAGCTCCGCCTCGACCACCTCTTCCTCATCGCTGAGACACACGAGTCGGGAAGCCTTGTTTCGTCCTGAGCGCCGCCGTCTTCTTCTGTGGGATCCGGCGATCACCGTCGCTGCTCCGTCGTCTGCAGGCCTTCCCCGAGCCCGCCGAGCACTTCAATCGATGCGCTGTGAGCCTCCGGTCATTTTCCCCCTAACGTCACGTCCTTTTGCACACCGTAGCCGCCGTGTTCATCGAGGCCGAACCTCACCTCCGTCCGAGCTCGTCGCCAGTGTCGCTCCGGTGACCCTTTGGTCATGCTAGCATGCCCAACAGTCTTGTTAGCACGTGCAGCCGCCGTAGATGCCAAGCAACGCACGCCTTGTGCACCGTAGTGTCGTTTCCGCCAACGCCCGAGGCCCGGCAGCCGCTGAGCTCGACGCCGGCGAGGATTACGGCCACCCCAGCTCGCCCTGTTTGCTCCGTTGGATGCGCACGGACCCGGGCTTCGCGTAGGTAGTCTCCGTCGCTGTTTTGGTCATCGGAGGAGTGATCCCGGGCTCGTCCGCCGTCTCGGCTCGTCGCCGGCGATGTAACTCCGGCTAACCACCGGATTAACACTAACCTAGCCGACCACTGGGTCAATGACTTGTGGGCCCGGCCCTGCTAACTAACCTAAATTAGTGTTAACTCAATCTAGTTAGTTTAGTTTAGTTACTGACACATGGGGCCCACTGGTCAGTTTGACCTGGACCGCCCCGTTGACCGCTGACATCAGCATGATGTCATGATGGCATAGTAAATCATTTGCTGGATTTTGTTTAATTCTAAATAACCAGAAAATCCAGAAAATGATTTGAACTTCTAAAAATCATAGAAATTAAACCGTAACTCCAAATGAAATAATTTATATATGAAAAATTATCAAAAAAATCCAATATTTCCATATGTACTAGTTTCATGCATGTTAGAACACTTTAACCTTGCTGTTTAGGTGAAACAAGTTAATGCACTAATATGACTTCATAAAATGGGTTTGCATTTGAATCTTTGGTTCAAATGGACTCATTTCAATATGTTCTAGCTTGCACTAGCCCAAAACACATTCATATTGCCATGTCATAGCATGCATCATATTGTTGCATATCGTCATGTGTTCATTGAGTTCTTTCTCAGTTGCCGGTGTTGTCCCCCCTCAGTAGACCTTGATCCAGCGATGAATTCGATGACACCGATGAAGAACTATACTATCTTCAGAAGTGCCAGGCAAGCAAACTCCCTTGTTCATTATGATACAATTCCACTCTCTCGCTCCTGCTCTCATTTACTGCATTAGGACAACAACATTTCATCTGTTACATGCTGCGGTAGCTGAACCCCTTTCCTCTGCATGACCTGTCATTGCCACAGTAAATAGATGAAACCCACTAGCATGAGTAGGAGTTGTTTGAGCCCTGATGTGCCTACTCATTCATGTTTGTCTATCATGCCTGCTACTGCTTAGAGTTGTTTCAGGTCTGATTCATCGGGGATGAATTGGAATGTGGTGAACATGTCCTACTGTTGAGAGCTAAGTGTGTGAACACGATTTGGTAAGGGTAGCGGTGAGAGGCCATGTAGGAGTACATGGTGGGTTGTCTCATTGCAGCCATCCTTAGGAACTGGGTTCTGTGTTTGTGATCCATGAACAGTTACTACCACACATTGGGTTCCGGTAACTCGACCCCTCTCGGCTTATTAATCAACTCGATCTTTGTCCAGGAGTTGCAACTAGTTTCTGGTGTTTGTAGGTAGTGTTAGTAGTCTACCAAGTGGCACCCGGTACAGGTGGGCTTGGGACAGACTAGGCACGGTGGCACGGTGTACCAAGTGGCACCCGGATGGTGGGCTTGGGAACCCTGCACACATCGTTTGGGGCCGTGAGCGACACCCCGGCCGGATCTCCTTGCGGATGGAACCCGAATAGGCGATAAACCTTGACTAGAGACTTGTTGGTTAGTCAGGTCGTGGCCGACTCCCTCGCCCGGCTTCCGCTTGAAGGTTGCCGAGGTACATGACGTGTACAGGGCGATAAGTGGCGAGAGCGTGTGTGAAGAAGTACACCCCTGCAGGGTTATCATTATCTATTCGAATAGCAGGATTCCTCAGATATGGAAACTTGGACCCCTTGCATAGTTCATAGACAAGTGAAAGTGGATACTCTAAAATGCGCAAGATAAGCGTGAGTGCTATGGATGGCTTTCTCGTAGGGAGACGGGAGCGGATCCATAGTGGAGTATTGATATGGTGAATATGTGGACTCGTGTGCGCTACCTCAAAAGAGTGACTGGTAGTTGTAGTTCAGGATAGCCACCGAGTCAGCCACCGAGTCAAAGCTGGCTTGCTGCAGTTAAACTCCACCACCCCCTTTATTGATACCGATGCATATGTAGCTAGTTCTGATGTAAGTCTTGCTGGGTACATTTGTACTCACGTTTGCTTATTTTATGTTTTGCAGAGAGACTTCAGTCTCGCTAGTAGTTCCGTGTGGACTTCGACTTTTAGCTTGATACCTCAGCTATGATCTTGAGCCCTCGGCAGGGTCTTGTAGATAGTCAGGCTTCTCAGCCTTCTTCGTTTCTAGTTGTCTGTACTCAGACAAGTGAAGCTTCCGCATGTGCTTGTTGCTTGTATGCTCTGTATGTTGGGGTCATGAGACCCATGTTTGTAATGCTTGGCTCCTCGGAGCCTAATGAATAAATACTCTGAGTCGTAGAGTCTTGTTGTGATGCCATGTTGTATTGCACATATTGAGCATATTGTGTGTATGATTGAAATGCTTGGTATGTGTGGGATCCGACAACCTAGTTGTTTATCCTTGGTAGCCTCTCTTATGGGGAAATGTAGTCTTGTGCTTCCATGAGCCATAGTAGTCTGCTACAGCCCGGTTCACCGGAGTCCTACTAGCCCAGCACTACTGCTCCCAAACACTTGACTGGCCGGCATGTGATTCACTTTGTTCCTGTGTCTGTCCCTTCGGGGAAATGTCACGCGGTGACATCCGGAGTCCTGCCTAGCCTGCTACAGCCCGGTTCACCGGAATCCTGTTAGCCCAGTGCTACAGCCCGGATTCGCATGCTGCTGACCGACATGCTCAATGTTGATTCATGTATGCCTGTCCCCGTAAGTTAGTGCCACTTTGGGTTCACGACTAGTCATGTCGGACCGGGTTCTCTGTCATATGGATGCTAGCGACACTATCATATACGTGAGCCAAAAGGCGCAAACTGTCTCGGGCCATGGTAAGGCGACACCGTGGGAATACCGTGCGTGAGGCCGCAAAGTGATATGAGGTGTTACCAGCTAGATCGATGTGACTTGGAATCAGGGTCCTGACAGCTTTGGTATCAGAGCCTGACTGCCTGTAGGATTATCAAGCCATACTGGTCGAAGTCGAGTCTAGAAATGCTTTAGTTATATAAGGGAATTGATTGTGGAAGGGAATGTAAGGCTCTTTTTACTCCTTTACCCTATGGCCTTCTGATCTGATTCATCCTCCTCCTTTCTACGGGGATTAAGAACTAGGCCTTCTCATCTATCTATCAGGATGACGAATTACTATGATAGAGACTTATAGGATTGATGGATTTAAGCCTCAGTTCAGTTCCTACTACTTCCATATGTTCATATCTGGCCTCAGAACCTTGACAAAATCGAGTTTGGTCTTCAATTAAAACAATGTGGAATAGTTTCACAAAATCGTGCCACCTGGAACACCATAACATAATGGTGTGTCCGAATGTCATAACCGTACTATTATTGGATATAGTGCAATCTATGATGTTTCTTACCGATTAACCACTATAGTTTTGAGGTTATGCATTAGAGACAGCTACATTCACGTTAAATAGGGCACCATCTAAATCCGTTGAGACGACACCGTATGAATTATGGTTTGGCAAGAAACCTAAGTTGTCGTTTCTTAAAGTTTGAGGTTGCGATGCTTATATGAAAAAGTTTCATCCTGATAATCTCAAACCCAAATCGGAGAAATGTGTCTTCATAGGATACCCAAAGGAGACTGTTGGGTACACCTTCTATCACAGATCTGAAGGCAAGACTTTTGTTGCTAAATTCGGAGTCTTTCTAGAGAAGGAGTTTCTCTCAAAAGAAGTGAGTGGGAGTAAAGTAGAACTTGATGAGGTAAATGTACCTGCTCCCTTATTGGAAAGTAGTTCATCACAGAAATCTGTTCCTGTGACTACTACACCAATTAGTGAGGAAGCTAATGATGAAGATCATGTAACTTTAGATCAAGTTACTACCGAACCTCGTAGGTAAACCAGAGTGAGATCCGCACCAGAGTGGTACGGTAATCCTGTTCTGGAGGTCATGTTACTTGACCACGACGAGCCTACGAACTATGAGGAAGTGATGATGAGCCCAGATTCCGCGAAATGGCTTGAGGCCGTGAAATCTGAGATGAGATCCATGTATGAGAACAAAGTATGGACTTTGATTGACTTGCCCAATGATCGGCGAGCCATTGAGATTAAATGGATCTTCAAGAGGAAGACGGACGCTGATAGTAGTGTTACTATCTACAAAGCTAGAATTGTCGCAAAAAGGTTTTCGACAAGTTCAAGGTGTTGACTACGATGAGAGTTTCTCACTCGTATCTATGCTTAAGTCTGTCCGAATCATGTTAGCAATTGCCGCATTTTATGAAATCTGGCAAATGGATAAACAAAACTGCATTCTTTAATGGATTTATTAAAGAAGAGTTGTATATGATGCAACCAGAAGGTTTTGTCAATCCTAAAGGTACTAACAAAATATGCAAGCTCCAGTGATCCATCTATGGACTGGTGCAAGCATCTCGGAGTTGGAATATATGCTTTGATAAGTTGATCAAAGCATATAGTTTTATACAGACTTGTGGTGAAGCCTGTATTTACAAGAAAGTGAGTGAGAGCACTACAGCATTTCTGATAAGTATATGTATGACATATTGGTGATCGGAGATGATGTAGAATTATTCTGCAAAGCATATAGGAATGTTTGAAAGGAGTTTTTTTTCCAAAGAAAGACCTCGGTGAAGCTGCTTACATATTGAGCATCAAGATCTATAGAGATAGATCAAGACGCTTGATAAGTTTTTCAATGAGTACATACCTTGACAAGATTTTGAAGTAGTTCAAAATGGAACATTCAAAGAAGGAGTTCTTGCCTGTGTTACAAGGTGTGAAGTTGAGTAAGACTCAAAACCCGACCACGGTAGAAGATAGAGAGAGAATGAAAGTCATTCCCTATGCCTCAGCCATAGGTTCTATAAAGTATGACATGATGTGTACCAGACCTATTGTATACCCTGCCCTGAGTTTGGCAAAGGAGTACAATAGTGATCTAGGAGTAGATCACTGGGCATTGGTCAAAATTATCCTTAGTGGAATAAGGATATGTTTCTTGATTATGGAAGTGACAAAAGGTTCGTCGTAAAGGGTTACGTCGATGCAAATTTTGACACTGATCTAGATGACTCTAAATCTCAATCTGGATACATATTGAAAGTGGGAGCAATTAGCTAGAGTAGCTCTGTGCAGAGCATTGTTGACATAGAAATTTGCAAAATACTTACGGATCTGAATGTGGCAGACCCATTGACTAAACTTCTCTCACAAGCAAAACATGATTACGCATCAGTACTCTTTGGGTGTTAATCACATAGCGATGTGAACTAGATTATTGACTCTAGTAAACCCTTTGGGTGTTGGTCACATGTCGATGTGAACTATGGGTGTTAATCACATGGTGATGTGAACTATTGGTATTAAATCACATGGCGATGCGATCTAGATTATTGACTCTAGTACAAGTGGGACACTGAAGGAAATATGCCCTAGAGGCAATAATAAAGTTATTATTTATTTCCTTATATCATGATAAATGTTTATTATTCATGCTAGAATTGTATTAACCGAAAACATAATACATGTGTGAATACATAGACAAACAGGGTGTCACTAGTATGCCTCTACTTGACTAGCTCATTAATCGAAGATGGTTATGTTTCCTAGCCATAGACATGAGTTGTCATTTGGTTAACAGGATCACATCATTAGGAGAATGATGTGATTGACTTGACCCATTCCATTAGTTTAGCACTTGATCGTTTAGTTTGTTGCTATTGCTTTCTTCATAACTTATACATGTTCCTATGACTATGAGATTATGCAACTCCCGTTTACCGGAGGAACACTTTGTGTGCTACCAAACGTCACAACGTAACTGGGTGATTATAAAGGTGCTCTACAGGTGTCTCCGAAGGTACTTGTTGGGTTGGCATATTTCGAGATTAGGATTTGTCACTCCGATTGTCGGAGAGGTATCTCTGGGCCCACTCGGTAATGCACATCACTATAAGCCTTGCAAGCATTGCAACTAATGAGTTAGTTGCGGGATGATGTGTTACAGAACGAGTAAAGAGACTTGCCAGTAACGAGATTGAACTAGGTATTGAGATACCGACGATCGAATCTCGGGCAAGTAACATACCAATGACAAAGGGAACAACATATGTTGTTATGCGGTTTGACAAATAAAGATCTTCGTAGAATATGTAGGAGCCAATATGAGCATCCAGGTTCCGCTATTGGTTATTGACCGGAGACGTGTCTCGGTCATGTCTACATAGTTCTCGAACCCGTAGGGTCCGCACACTTAAAGTTCGATGATGGTTATATTATGAGTTTATGTGTTTTGATGTACCGAAGGAGTTCGGAGTCCCGGATGAGATCGGGGACATGACGAGGAGTGTCGAAATGATCGAGACATAAAGATCGATATATTGGACTAGGGAGGGGGTGCCCCCTTCCTTCCTTCTCCTTTTCCCTTCCCTTTCCTTCCCTCCTACTCCTACTACTTGGAAGGGCTCCTAGTTCTACTAGGAAAGGGGGAATCCTACTCCTAGTGGGAGTAGGACTCCCCTAGGGCGCGCCATAGAGAGGGCCGGCCCTCCCCCTCCTCCACTCCTTTATATACGGGGGCAGGGGGCACCCCAAAGACACAACAATTGATCTCTTGATCTCTTAGCCGTGTGCGGTGCCCCCCTCCACCATAATCCACCTCGATCATATCGTAGCGGTGCTTAGGCGAAGCCCTGCGTCGGTAGAACATCATCATCGTCACCACGCCGTCGTGCTGACGAAACTCTCCCTCAACACTCGGCTGGATCGGAGTTCGAGGGACGTCATTGAGTTGAACGTGTGTAGAACTCGGAGGTGTCGTGCGTTCGGTACTTGATCGGTCGGATCGTGAAGACGTACGACTACATCAACCGCGTTGTGCTAACGCTTCCGCTTTCGGTCTACGAGGGTACGTGGACAACACTCTCCCCTCTTGTTGCTATACATCACCATGATCTTGCGTGTATGTAGGAATTTTTTTGAAATTACTATGTTCCCCAACAAGAGGGGGGCCATTAGGGTTTGACAGCTAGTGGGCCAAACCCCCTCTTTGCCGTCTGCTAGCAGACGGCAAAGAGTTGGCTCATGGCAAAGCCAACCTTTGCCGTCCGCTGCCTCTTTGCCATCCGCTTTCTGTTGGCTTATGGCAAAGCCTACTTGTGTCGTCCGCTAGCGGACGACAAAGAGTGGGCAGACGACAAATCTGCTGATTCCAGTAGTGAGAGGGGTTGTCAATCCCTCAACAGTTATGAGCAAGATTAAATTGTATTGGTTTTGATAGATAGATCTAACTAACATACAAAATAAAATAAATAAAATAAAATTGCAGCAAGGTAATTTTGTTTTTAATATATGATAGAAAATATACCCGGTGATCATAGTTTTCACTAGAGGCTTCTCTCGAGAAAATAGCATACGTTGGGTAAACAAATTACTGTTGGGCAATTGACAGAAAAACAAATAATTATGACGATATCCAAGGCAATGATCATGTATATATGCATCATGTCTAACATTAGTAGACCGACTCCTGCCTGTATCTACTACTATTACTCCACACATCGACCGCTAACCAGCATGCATCTAGTGTATTAAGTTCATGAAAAAACAGAGTAATGCTTTAAGCAAGATGACATGATGTAGACAAGATAAACTCACGTATGAATAAACCTCATCTTTTTACCCTTAATAGCAACAATGCATACGTGTCATGTCCTTTTCTGTCACTGGGATTGAGCACCGCAAGATTGAACCCATTACAAAGCACATCTTTCCATGGCAAGATAAATCAATCTAGTTGGCCATTGGCCAAACTAAACCAATAAACCAGAGAAGAAATACGAAGTTATAATAATCATGCATAAAAGATTTCATATAAAATCAAAATAATATTCATGGATAGATTTGATCATAAACTCACAATTCATCAGATCTCAACAAACACACCGCAAAAAGTCATTACATCAAATAGATCTCCAAGAACACCGAGGAGACCATTGTATTGAATATTAAAAAGAGAGAAGCAGCCATCTAACTACTAACTACAGATCCGTAGGTCTGTGGTAAACTACTCAGGCATCATCGGAGGGGCATCAAGGATGATGAAGAACCCCTCCGTGATCGTTTCCCCCTCCAGCAGAGTGCCGAAAAAGGCCTCTAGATTGGATCTCGTGGTTCTAGAACCCGCGGCGGTGGAAAAACTATTTCACGGACTCCCCTAAGGGTTTTGGGATTTTAGAGTATTTATAGAGGCAGAGTAGGTCAAATGAAGGGCTATGGGCCCCACTACCCAGCAAGGTGCGCTAGAGGCCCCTGGCGCGCCCTGGTGCCTAGTGGGCCACTCCACCATCTTCACGTGGCCTCCAGAAGCTTCCAAGGTCTCTTATAACTAGAAAAAATCTCTAAAAAGTTTCGTGGCATTTGGACTTCGTTTGGTACTGATATTCTGCAAAGTAAAAAAACAAGCAAAAAAACAACAAACTGACACTGGACACTAAGTTAGTAGGTTAGTCCCAAAAATGATATAAAGTTGCTACTAAATGTATATAAAACATCCAATATTGGTAATATAATAGCATGGAACAATAAACAAATTATAGATACATTGTAGACATATCATACATCGCTATAACATGGGCTCAAATATTAGATCTAGCATTCAAATTTAGATTTCGAGTTTACCACCTATGAGCGAAGATGGATGGCATGTCTATCTCTGCCAATTTAGATATTTTAAAGTTTTTAACAAACAACTTCCTAGTTGAATATTGAATTATGCAATCAAATCTCACCTTTGTTCCTGGGCCGCAACACCCAACCCTCGCACTTTAGGGAACGTAGTAATTTCAAAAAAAATCCTACGCACACGCAAGATAATGGTGATGCATAGCAACGAGAGGGGAGAGTGTGATCTACGTACCCTTGTAGACCGACAGCGGAAGCGTTAGCACAACGCGGTTGATGTAGTCGTACGTCTTCACGGTCCGACCGATCAAGCACCGAAACTACGGCACCTCCGAGTTTTAGCACACGTTCAGCTCGATGACGATCCCCGGACTCCGATCCAGCAAAGTGTCAGGGAAGAGTTCCGTCAGCACGATGGCGTGGTGACGATCTTGATGTACTACCGTCGCAGGGCTTCGCCTAAGCACCACTACAATATTATCGAGGATTATGGTGGAAGGGGGCACCGCACACGGCTAAGAATATGATCACGTGGATCAACTTGTGTGTCTAGGGGTGCCCCCTACCCCCGTATATAAAGGAGCAAGGGGAGGAGGCCGGCCGGCCCCTATTGGCGCGCCAGGAGGGGTCCTCCTCCTAGTAGGAGTAGGACTCCTACTAGGAGGGGGAAGGAAGTGGGGAGGGAGAAGGAAAGGGGACGCCGCCCCCCCCCCTCTCCTAGTCCAATTTGGACCGGGGGGGAGGAGGCGCGCGGCCCACCCTGGCTGCCCCTCTCTCTCTCCACTAAGGCCCATATGGCCCATTACTTCTCCCGGTAGGGTTCCGGTAACCCTCCGGCTCTCCGGTTTTCTCCGAAATCACCCGGAACACTTCCGGTGTCCGAATATAGCCGTCCAATATATCAATCTTTATGTCTCGACCATTTCGAGACTCCTCGTTATGTCCGTGATCACATCCGGGACTCCGAACTAACTTCGGTACATCAAAACTCATAAACTCATAATATAACTATCATCGAAACCTTAAGCGTGCGGACCCTACGGGTTCGAGAACAATGTAGACATGACCGAGACACGTATCCGGTCAATAACCAATAGCGGAACCTGGATGCTCATATTGGCTCCTACATATTCTACGAAGATCTTTATCGGTCAGACCGCATAACAACATACGTTGTTCCCTTTGTCATCGGTATTTTACTTGCCTGAGATTCGATCGTCGGTATCTCAATACCTAGTTCAATCTCGTTACCGGCAAGTCTCTTTACTCGTTTCGTAATACATCATCTCGCAACTAACTCATTAGTTGCAATGCTTGCAAGGCTTATGTGATGTGCATTACCGAGAGGGCCCAGAGATACCTCTCCGATAATGAGAGTGACAAATCCTAATCTCGAAATACGCCAACCCAACATGTACCTTTGGAGACACCTGTAGAGCTCCTTTATAATCACCCAGTTACGTTGTGACGTTTGGTAGCACACAAAGTGTTCCTCCGGCAAACGGGAGTTGCATAATCTCATAGTCATAGGAACATGTATAAGTCATGAAGAAAGCAATAGCAACATACTAAACGATCGGGGTGCTAAGCTAATGGAATGGGTCATGTCAATCACATCATTCTCCTAATAATGTGATCCCGTTAATCAAATGACAACACATGTCTATGGTTAGGAAACATAACCATCTTTGATTAATGAGCTAGTCAAGTAGAGGCATACTAGTGACGTTTGGTTTGTCTATGTATTCACACAAGTATTATGTTTCCAGATAATACAATTCTAGCATGAATAATAAACATTTATCATGATATAAGGAAATAAAATAATAACATTATTATTGCCTCTAGGGCATATTTCCTTCAGTCTCCCACTTGCACTAGAGTCAATAATCTAGATTACATAGTAATGATTCTAACACCCATGGAGCTTTGGTGCTGATCATGTTTTGCTCGTGGAAGAGGCTTAGTCAACGGGTCTGCTACATTCAGATCCGTATGTATCTTGCAAATCTCTATGTCTCCCACCTGGACTAGATCCCGGATGGAATTGAAGCATCTCTTGATGTGCTTGGTTCTCTTGTGAAATCTGGATTCCTTTGCCAAGGCAATTGCACCAGTATTGTCACAAAAGATTTTCATTGGACCCGATGCACTAGGTATGACACCTAGATCGGATATGAACTCCTTCATCCAGACTCCTTCGTTTGCTGCTTCCAAAGCAGCTATGTACTCCGCTTCACATGTAGATCCCGCCACAACGCTTTGTTTAGAACTGCACCAACTGATAGCTCCACCATTTAATGTAAACACGTATCCGGTTTGCGATTTAGAATCATCCAGATCAGTGTCAAAGCTTGTATCAACATAACCATTTACGATGAGCTCTTTGTCACCTCCATATATGAGAAACATATCCTTAGTCCTTTTCAGGTATTTCAGGATGTTCTTGACCGCTGTCCAGTGATCCACTCTTGGATTACTTTGCTACCTACCTACTAGACTTATAGCAAGACACACATCAAGTCTGGTACACAGCATTGCATACATGATAGAGCCTATGGCTGAAGCATAGGGAATATCTTTCATTTTCTCTCTATCTTCTGCATTGGTCGGGCATTGAGTCTTACTCAATTTCACACCTTGTAACACAGGCAAGAATCCTTTCTTTGCTTGATTCATTTTGAACTTTTTCAAAACTTTGTCAAGGTATGTGCTTTGTGAAAGTCCAATTAAGCGTCTTGATCTGTCTCTATAGATCTTAATGCCCAATATGTAAGCAGCTTCATCGAGGTCTTTCATTGAAAAACTCTTATTCAAGTATCCCTTTATGCTATCCAGAAATTCTATATCATTTCCGATTAGTAATATGTCATCTACATATAATATCAGAAATGCTACAGAGCTCCCACTCACTTTCTTGTAAATACAGGCTTCTCCAAAAGTCTGTACAAAACCAAATGCTTTGATCACACTATCAAAGCGTTTATTCCAACTCCGAGAGGCTTGCACCAGTCCATAAATGGATCATTGGAGCTTGCACACTTTGTTAGCTCCCTTTGGATTGACAAAACCTTCCGGTTGCATCATATACAACTCTTCTTGCAGAAATCCATTCAGGAATGCAGTTTTGACATCCATCTGCCAAATTTCATAATCATAAAATGCGACAATTGCTAACATGATTCGGACAGACTTAAGCATCTCTACGAGTGAGAAGGTCTCATCGTAGTCAATCCCTTGAACTTTTTGAAAACCTTTTGCGACAAGTCGAGCTTTGTAGACAGTAACATTACCGTCAGCATCAATCTTCTTCTTAAAGATCCATTTATTCTCAATTGCTTGCCGATCATTGGGCAAGTCAACCAAAGTCCATACTTTGTTCTCATACATGGATCCCATCTCAGATTTCATGGCTTCAAGCCATTTTGCGGAATCTGGGCTCACCATCGCTTCTCCATAGTTCGTAGGTTCATCATGATCTAGTAGCATGACTTCCAGAACAAGATTACCGTACCACTCTGGTGCGGATCTTACTCTGGCTGATCTACGAGGTTCAGTAGTATCTTGTTCTGAAGCTTCATGATCATCATCATTAGCTTCCTCACTAATTGGTGTAGGTGTCATAGAAACTGGTTTCTGTGATGTACTACTTTCCAATAAGGGAGCAGGTACAGTTACCTCATGAAGTTCTACTTTCCTCCCACTCACTTCTTTCGAGAGAAACTCCTTCTCTAGAAAGTTTCCGAATTTAGCAACAAAAGTTTTGCCTTCGGATCTGTGATAGAAGGTGTATCCAATAGTTTCCTTTGGATATCCTATTAAGACACATTTCTCCGATTTGGGTTCGAGCTTATCAGGTTGAAGCTTTTTCACAAAAGCATCGCAACCCCAAACTTTCAGAAACGACAACTTTGGTTTCTTGCCAAACCATAGTTCATAAGGCGCCGTCTCAACGGATTTTGATGGTGCCCTATTTAACGTGAATGCGGCCATCTCTAGAGCATAACCCCAAAACGATAGCGGTAAATCAGTAAGAGACATCATAGATCGCACCATATCTAGTAAAGTACGATTACGATGTTCGGACACACCATTACGCTGTGGTGTTCCAGGTGGCGTGAGTTGCGAAACTATTCCGCATTGTTTCAAATGTACACCAAACTCGTAACTCAAATATTCTCCTCCACGATCAGATCGTAGGAATTTTTTTTTCTTGTTACGATGATTTTCAACTTCACTCTGAAATTCTTTGAACTTTTCAAATGTTTCAGACTTATGTTTCATTAAGTAGATATACCCATATCTGCTTAAGTCATCTGTGAAGGTGAGAAAATAACGATATCTGCCACGAGCCTCAACATTCATCGGACCACATACATCTGTATGTATGATTTCCAACAAATCTGTTGCTCTCTCTATAGTACCGGAGAACGGTGTTTTTGTCATCTTACCCATAAGGCACGGTTCGCAAGTACCAAGTGATTCATAATCAAGTGGTTCCAAAAGCCCATCAGTATGGAGTTTCTTCATGCGCTTTACACCGATATGACCCAAACGACAGTGCCACAAATAAGTTGCACTATCATTATCAACTCTGCATCTTTTGGCTTCAACATTATGAATATGTGTGTCACTACTATCAAGATTTAATAAGAATAGACCACTCTTTAAGGGTGCATGACCATAAAAGATATTACTCATATAAATAGAACAACCATTATTCTCTAATTTAAATGAATAACCGTCTCGCATCAAACAAGATCCAGATATAATGTTCATGCTTAACGCTGGCACCAAATAACAAGAGTTAATTGTACTGGAGGTCCTAAAAGTTTCATCAAGGTGTCACTTTAGTCCTAATTCTTTCAAAATGCACCTTTAGATCCTAATTCTTTAGTAAGTGGTTCACTTGAGGTCCTTTTTTCACGAGTGCTCATTGACCTGCCCGCATGGCACGTTGACCCATGCCACGTCGACAGAGGGCCCAACTGGCTGGCGAGGAAAATACACTGGTGATCCTAAAAGTTTCTGAGCAGTGTCACTTTAGTCCTATTTTTTTTTAAAACACATGTTTACGTCCTAATTCTATAGTAAGTAGTTCATGCGAGGTCCTTTTTCGCACGATCATTCTATAGCTTGTGGAGGAGGCAATGTTGCCGACGCTGTTGCAATGCTCCTCTTCGTCACTCGCTTCCTTGCCGAGGAGCTTGCTGCCCCAACCATGGCGATGGTGTGGGCATGAGAGAGAGAGAGGGGGGTGGGAAATGTCAAGAGGGGGAGGGTACAAGGGGCTTTCTCTAAAAAAAGAACAACCACAATGGCCTCTAAGTTGACATGGCATGGGTCAATGCGTCATGCAAGCATGTCAGAGAAAGATCGTGCAAAAAAGGACCTCGCGTGAACCACTTACTATAGAATTAGGATCTAAACATGCATTTTGAAAGAAGTAGGACTAAAGTGACACTGTCTAGAAACTTTTAGGACCTCCAGTGTAATTTTCTCGCCTGGCGGTTGGGCCCTCTGTCGACGTGGCGTGGGTCAACGCGCCACATGTGCAGGGCAATGAGCGCTCATGGAAAAAGGACCTCGCATGAACCACTTACTAAAGAATGAGGACCTAAAGGTGCATTTTGAAAGAATTAGGACTAAAGTGACACCCCGATGAAACTTTTAGGACTGTCAGTGCATTTAACTCAAATAACAATTATTTAGGTCTAATACTAATCCCGAAGGTAGATGTAGAGGTAGCGTGCCGACCGCGATCACATCGACTTTGGAACCATTTCCCACGCGCATCGTCACCTCGTCCTTAGCCAATCTTCGCTTAATCCGTAGTCCCTGTTTCGAGTTGCATATGTTAGCAACAGAACCAGTATCAAATACCCAGGTGCTACTACGAGCATTATTAAGGTACACATCAATAACATGTATATCACATATACCTTTGTTCACCTTGCCATCCTTCTTATCCGCCAAATACTTGGGGCAGTTCCGCTTCCAGTGACCAGTCTGCTTGTAGTAGAAGCACTCAGTTTCAGGCTTAGGTCCAGGTTTGGGTTTCTTCTCTTGAGTAGCAACTTGCTTGCTGTTCTTTTTGAAGTTCCCCTTCTTCTTCCCTTTGCCCTTTTTCTTGAAACTAGTGGTCTTATTGACCATCAACACTTGATGCTCCTTCTTGATTTCTACCTCCGCAGCTTTCAGCATTGCGAAGAGCTCGGGAATAGTCTTATTCATCCCTTGCATATTATAGTTCATCATGAAGCTCTTGTAGCTTGGTGGCAGTGATTGGAGAATTCTGTCAATGACGCAATCATCTGGAAGATTAACTCCCAATTGAATCAAGTGATTATTATACCCAGACATTTTGAGTATATGCTCACTGACAGAACTGTTCTCCTCCATCTTGCAGCTATAGAACTTATTGGAGACTTCATATCTCTCAATCTGGGCATTTTCTTGAAATATTAACTTCAACTCCTGGAACATCTCATATGCTCCATGACGTTCAAAACGTCATTGAAGTCCCGATTCTAAGCCGTAAAGCATGGCACACTGAACTATCGAGTAGTCATCAGCTTTGCTCTACCAGACGTTCATAACATCTGGTGTTGCTCCAGCAGTAGGCCTGGCACCCAGCGGTGCTTCCAGGACGTAATTCTTCTGTGCAGCAATGAGGATAATCCTCAAGTTACGGACCCAGTCCACGTAATTGCTACCATCATCTTTCAACTTTGCTTTCTCAAGGAACGCATTAAAATTCAACGGAACAACAGCACGGGCCATCTATCTACAATCAAACATAAACAAGCAAGATACTATCAGGTACTAAGTTCATGATAAATTTAGGTTCAATTAGTCATATTACTAAAGAACTCCCACTTAGATAGACATCCCTCTAATCCTCTAAGTGATTACGTGATCCAAATCAACTAAACCATGTCCGATCATCACGTGAGATGGAGTAGTTTCATTAGTGAACATCGCTATGTTGATCATATCTACTATATGATTCAGGCTCGACCTTTCGGTCTCTGTGTTCCGAGGCCATATCTGTATATGCTTGGCTCGTCAAGTATAACATGAGTATTCTGCATGTGCAACTGTTTTGCACCCGTTGTACTTGAACGTAGAGCCTATCACACCCGATCATCACGTGGTGTCTCAGCACGAAGAACTTTCGCAACGGTGCGTACTCAGGGAGAACACTTCTTGATAATTAGTGAGAGATCATCTTAAAATGCTAGCATCAATCAAAGCAAGATAAGATGCATAAAAGATAAACATCACATGCAATCAATATAAGTGATATGATATGGCCATCATCATCTTGTGCTTGTGATCTCCATCTTCGAAGCACCGTCGTGATCACCATCGTCACCGGCGTGACACTTTGATCACCATCGTAGCATCGTTGTCGTCTCGCCAATCTTATGCTTCCATGACTATCGCTACCGCTTAGTGATAAAGTAAAGAATTACAGCGCAATTGCATTGCATACAATAAAGCGACAACCATATGGCTCCTGCCAGTTGCCGATAACTTGGTTAAAAAACATGATTATCTCATACAATAAAATTTAGCATCATGTCTTGACCATATCACATCACAACATGCCCTGCAAAAACAAGTTAGACGTCCTCTACTTTGTTGTTGCAAGTTTTACGTGGCTGCTACGGGCTTAAGCAAGAACCAATCTTACCTACGCATCAAAACCACAACGATATTTTGTCAAGTTGGTGTTGTTTTAACCTTCGCAAGGATCGGGCATAGCCACACTCGGTTCAACTAAAGTTGGAGAAACTGTCACCCGCTAGCCACCTTTGTGCAAAGCACGTCGGGAGAACCGGTCTCGCGTAAGCATACGCATAATATCGGTCCGGGCCGCTTCGTCCAACAATACCGCCGAACCAAAGTATGACATGCTGGTAAGCAGTATGACTTATATCGCCCACAACTCACTTGTGTTCTACTCGTGCATATAACATAAACTCATAAAACCTAGGCTCGGATGCCACTGTTGGGGAACGTAGTAATTTCAAAAAAAATCCTACGCACACGCAAGATCACGGTGATGCATAGCAATGAGAGGGGAGAGTGTGATCTACGTACCCTTGTAGACCGACAGCGGAAGCGTTAGCACAACGCGGTTGATGTAGTCGTACGTCTTCACGGCCCGACCGATCAAGCACCGAAACTACGGCACCTCCGAGTTTTAGCACACGTTCAGCTCGATGACGATCCCTGGACTCCGATCCGGCAAAGTGCCGGGGAAGAGTTCCGTCAGCACGACGGCGTGGTGACGATCTTGATGTACTACCGTCGCAGGGCTTCGCCTAAGCACCACTACAATATTATCGAGGATTATGGTGGAAGGAGGCACCGCACACGGCTAAGAATATGATCACGTGGATCAACTTGTGTGTCTAGGGGTGCCCCCTGCCCCCGTATATAAAGGAGCAAGGGGAGGAGGCCGGCCGACCCCTATTGGCATGCCAGGAGGAGTCCTCCTCCTAGTAGGAGTAGGACTCCTACTAGGAGGGGGAAGGAAGTGGGGAGGGAGAAGGAAAGGGGGCGCCGCCCCCCTCTCCTAGTCCAATTTGGACCGGGGGGGAGGAGGCGCGCGGCGCACCCTGGCTGCCCCTCTCTCTCTCCACTAAGGCCCATATGGCCCATTACTTCTCCCGGTAGGGTTCCGGTAACCCTCCGGCTCTCCGATTTTCTCCGAAATCACCCGGAACACTTCCGGTGTCTGAATATAGCCATCCAATATATCAATATTTATGTCTCGACCATTTCGAGACTCCTCGTTATGTCCGTGATCACATCCGGGACTCCGAACTAACTTTGGTACATCAAAACTCATAAACTCATAATATAACTATCATCGAAACCTTAAGCGTGCAGACCCTACGGGTTCGAGAACAATGTAGACATGACCGAGACACGTCTCCGGTCAATAACCAATAGCGGAACCTGGATGCTCATATTGGCTCCTACATATTCTACGAAGATCTTTATCGGTCAGACCGCATAACAACATACGTTGTTCCCTTTGTCATCGGTATTTTACTTGCCCGAGATTCGATCGTCGGTATCTCAATACCTAGTTCAATCTCGTTACCGGCAAGTCTCTTTACTCGTTTCGTAATACATCATCTCACAACTAACTCATTAGTTGCAATGCTTGCAAGGCTTATGTGATGTGCATTACCGAGAGGGCCCAGAGATACCTCTGCGACAATCGGAGTGACAAATCCTAATCTCGAAATACGCCAACCCAACATGTACCTTTGGAGACACCTGTGGAGCTCCTTTATAATCACCCAGTTACATTGTGACGTTTGGTAGCACACAAAGTGTTCCTCCGGCAAACGGGGGTTGCATAATCTCATAGTCATAGGAACATGTATAAGTCATGAAGAAAGCAATAGCAACATACTAAACGATCGGGTGCTAAGCTAATGGAATGGGTCATGTCAATCACATCATTCTCCTAATAATGTGATCCCGTTAATCAAATGACAACACATGTCTATGGTTAGGAAACATAACCATCTTTGATTAATGAGCTAGTCAAGTAGAGGCATACTAGTGACGTTTGGTTTGTCTATGTATTCACACAAGTATTATGTTTCCAGATAATACAATTCTAGCATGAATAATAAACATTTATCATGATATAAGGAAATAAAATAATAACATTATTATTGCCTCTAGGGCATATTCCCTTCAGTCTCCCACTTGCACTAGAGTCAATAATCTAGATTACATAGTAATGATTCTAACACCCATGGAGCTTTGGTGTTGATTATGTTTTGCTCGTGGAAGAGGCTTAGTCAACGGGTCTGCTACATTTAGATCCGTATGTATCTTGCATATCTCTATGTCTCCCACCTGGACTAGATCCCGGATGGAATTGAAGCGTCTCTTGATGTGCTTGGTTCTCTTGTGAAATCTGGATTCCTTTGCCAAGGCAATTGCACCAGTATTTTCACAAAAGATTTTCATTGGACCCGATGCACTAGGTATGACACCTAGATCGGATATGAACTCCTTCATCCAGACTCCTACGCTTGCTGCTTCCGAAGCAGCTATGTACTCCGCTTCACATGTAGATCCCACCACAACGCTTTGTTTAGAACTGCACCAACTGACAGCTCCATCGTTTAATGTAAACACGTATCCGGTTTGCGATTTAGAATCGTCCAGATCAGTGTCAAAGCTTGCATCAACGTAACCATTTATGATGAGCTCTTTGTCACCTCCATATATGAGAAACATATCCTTAGTCCTTTTCAGGTATTTCGGGATGTTCTTGACCGCTGTCCAGTGATCCACTCCTGGATTACTTTGGTACTTGCCTGCTAGACTTATAGCAAGACACACATCAGGTCTGGTACACAGCATTGCATACATGATAGAGCCTACGGCTGAAGCATAGGGAACATCTTTCATTTTCTCTCTATCTTCTGCGTTGGTCGGGCATTGAGTCTTACTCAATTTCACACCTTGTAACACAGGCAAGAATCCTTTCTTTGCTTGGTCCATTTTGAAGTTTTTCAAAACTTTGTCAAGGTATGTGCTTTGTGAAAGTCCAATTAAGCGTCTTGATCTGTCTCTATAGATCTTAATGCCCAATATGTAAGTAGCTTCATCGAGGTCTTTCATTGAAAAACTCTTATTCAAGTATCGCTTTATGCTATCCAGAAATTCTATATCATTTCCGATTAGTAATATGTCATCTACATATAATATCAGAAATGCTACAGAGCTCCCACTCACTTTCTTGTAAATACAGGCTTCTCCAAAAGTCTGTACAAAACCAAATGCTTTGATCACACTATCAAAGCGTTTATTCCAACTCCGAGAGGCTTGCACCAGTCCATAAATGGATCGCTGGAGCTTGCACACTTTGTTAGCTCCCTTTGGGTTGACAAAACCTTCCGGTTGCATCATATACAACTCTTCTTGCAGAAATCCATTCAGGAATGCAATTTTGACATCCATCTGCCAAATTTCATAATCATAAAATGCGACAATTGCTAACATGATTCGGACAGACTTAAGCATCTCTACGAGTGAGAAGGTCTCATCGTAGTCAATCCCTTGAACTTGTCGAAAACCTTTTGCGACAAGTCGAGCTTTGTAGACAGTAACATTACCGTCAGCGTCAGTCTTCTTCTTAAAGATCCATTTATTCTCAATTGCTTGTCGATCATTGGGCAAGTCAACCAAAGTCCATACTTTGTTCTCATACATGGATCCCATCTCAGATTTCATGGCTTCAAGCCATTTTGCGGAATCTGGGCTCACCATCGCTTCTCCATAGTTCGTAGGTTCATCATGATCTAGTAGCATGACTTCCAGAACAGGATTACCGTACCACTCTGGTGCGGATCTTACTCTGGCTGATCTACGAGGTTCAGTAGTATCTTGTTCTGAAGCTTCATGATCATCATCATTAGCTTCCTCACTAATTGGTGTAGGTGTCATAGAAACTGGTTTCTGTGATGTACTACTTTCCAATAAGGGAGCAGGTACAGTTACCTCATCAAGTTCTACTTTCCTCCCACTCACTTCTTTCGAGAGAAACTCCTTCTCTAGAAAGTTTCCGAATTTAGCAACAAAAATTTTGCCTTCGAATCTGTGATAGAAGGTGTATCCAATAGTTTCCTTTGGATATCCTATGAAGACACATTTCTCCGATTTGGGTTCGAGCTTATCAGGTTGAAGCTTTTTCACAAAAGCATCGCAACCCCAAACTTTCAGAAACGACAACTTTGGTTTCTTGCCAAACCATAGTTCATAAGGCGTCGTCTCAACGGATTTTGATGGTGCCCTATTTAATGTGAATGCGGCCGTCTCTAGAGCATAACCCCAAAACGATAGCGGTAAATTAGTAAGAGACATCATAGATCGCACCATATCTAGTAAAGTACGATTACGATGTTCGGACACACCATTACGCTGTGGTGTTCCAGGTGGCGTGAGTTGCGAAACTATTCCGCATTGTTTCAAATGTACACCAAACTCGTAACTCAAATATTCTCCTCCACGATCAGATCGCAGGAATTTTATTTTCTTGTTACGATGATTTTCAACTTCACTCTAAAATTCTTTGAACTTTTCAAATGTTTCAGACTTATGTTTCATTAAGTAGATATACCCATATCTGCTTAAGTCATCTGTGAAGGTGAGAAAATAACGATATCCGCCACGAGCCTCAACATTCATCGGACCACATACATCTGTATGTATGATTTCCAACAAATCTGTTGCTCTCTCCATAGTACCGGAGAACGGTGTTTTTGTCATCTTACCCATAAGGCACGGTTCGCAAGTACCAAGTGATTCATAATCAAGTGGTTCCAAAAGCCCATCAGTATGGAGTTTCTTCATGCGCTTTACACCGATATGACCCAAACGGCAGTGCCACAAATAAGTTGCACTATCATTATCAACTCTGCATCTTTTGGCTTCAACATTATGAATATGTGTGTCACTACTATCAAGATTTAATAAGAATAGACCACTCTTTAAGGGTGCATGACCATAAAAGATATTACTCATATAAATAGAACAACCATTATTCTCTAATTTAAATGAATAACCGTCTCGCATCAAACAAGATCCAGATATAATGTTCATGCTTAACGCTGGCACCAAATAACAAGAGTTAAATGTACTGGAGGTCCTAAAAGTTTCATCAAGGTGTCACTTTAGTCCTAATTCTTTCAAAATGCACCTTTAGATCCTAATTCTTTAGTAAGTGGTTCACTTGAGGTCCTTTTTTCACGAGTGCTCATTGACCTGCCCGCGTGGCACGTTGACCCATGCCACGTCGACAGAGGGCCCAACTGGCTGGCGAGGAAAATACACTGGTGATCCTAAAAGTTTCTGATCAGTGTCACTTTAGTCCTATTTTTTTCAAAATGCACGTTTACGTCCTAATTCTATAGTAAGTAGTTCATGCGAGGTCCTTTTTCGCACGATCATTCTATAGCTTGTGGAGGAGGCAATGCTGCCGACGCTGCTGCAATGCTCCTCTTCGTCACTCGCTTCCTTGCCGAGGAGCTTGCTGCCCCAGCCATGGCGATGGTGTGGGCATGAGAGAGAGAGGGGGGGTGGGAAATGTCAAGAGGGGGAGGGTACAAGGGGCTTTCTCTAAAAAAAAAAGAACAACCACAACGGCCTCTAGTTGACATGGCATGGGTCAATGCATCATGCAAGCATGTCAGAGAAAGATCGTGCAAAAAAGGACCTCGCGTGAACCACTTACTATAGAATTAGGATCTAAACATGCATTTTGAAAGAAGTAGGACTAAAGTGACACTTCCTAGAAACTTTTAGGACCTCCAGTGTAATTTTCTCGCCTGGCGGTTGGGCCCTCTGTCGACGTGGCGTGGGTCAACGCGCCACACGTGCAGGGCAATGAGCGCTCATGGAAAAAGGACCTCACATGAACCACTTACTAAAGAATGAGGACCTAAAGGTGCATTTTGAAAGAATTAGGACTAAAGTGACACCCCGATGAAACTTTTAGGACTGTCAGTGCATTTAACTCAAATAACAATTATTTAGGTCTAATACTAATCCCGAAGGTAGATGTAGAGGTAGCGTGCCGACCGCGATCACATCGACTTTGGAACCATTTCCCACGCGCATCGTCACCTCGTCCTTAGCCAATCTTCGCTTAATCCGTAGTCCCTGTTTCGAGTTGCATATGTTAGCAGCAGAACCAGTATCAAATACCCAGGTGCTACTACGAGCATTATTAAGGTACACATCAATAACATGTATATCACATATACCTTTGTTCACCTTGCCATCCTTCTTATCCGCCAAATACTTGGGGCAGTTCCGCTTCCAGTGACCAGTCTGCTTGCAGTAGAAGCACTCAGTTTCAGGCTTAGGTCCAGGTTTGGGTTTCTTCTCTTGAGTAGCAACTTGCTTGCTGTTCTTTTTGAAGTTCCCCTTCTTCTTCCCTTTGCCCTTTTTCTTGAAACTAGTGGTCTTATTGACCATCAACACTTGATGCTCCTTCTTGATTTCTACCTCCGCAGCTTTCAGCATTGCGAAGAGCTCGGGAATAGTCTTATTCATCCCTTGCATATTATAGTTCAGCATGAAGCTCTTGTAGCTTGGTGGCAGTGATTGGAGAATTCTGTCAATGACGCAATCATCTGGAAGATTAACTCCCAATTGAATCAAGTGATTATTATACCCAGACATTTTGAGTATATGCTCACTGACAGAACTGTTCTCCTCCATCTTGCAACTATAGAACTTATTGGAGACTTCATATCTCTCAATCCGGGCATTTTCTTGAAATATTAACTTCAACTCCTGGAACATCTCATATGCTCCATGACGTTCAAAACATCATTGAAGTCCCGATTCTAAGCCGTAAAGCATGGCACACTGAACTATCGAGTAGTCATCAGCTTTGCTCTGCCAGACGTTCATAACATCTGGTGTTGCTCCAGCAGCAGGCCTGGCACCCAGCGGTGCTTCCAGGACGTAATTCTTCTGTGCAGCAATGAGGATAATCCTCAAGTTACGGACCCAGTCCACGTAATTGCTACCATCATCTTTCAACTTTGCTTTCTCAAGGAACGCATTAAAATTCAACGGAACAACAGCACGGGCCATCTATCTACAATCAAACATAAACAAGCAAGATACTATCAGGTACTAAGTTCATGATAAATTTAGGTTCAATTAATCATATTACTAAAGAACTCCCACTTAGATAGACATCCCTCTAATCCTCTAAGTGATTACGTGATCCAAATCAACTAAACCATGTCCGATCATCACGTGAGATGGAGTAGTTTCATTGGTGAACATCGCTATGTTGATCATATCTACTATATGATTCAGGCTCGACCTTTCGGTCTCTGTGTTCCGAGGCCATATCTGTATATGCTTGGCTCGTCAAGTATAACCTGAGTATTCTGCATGTGCAACTGTTTTGCACCCGTTGTATTTGAACGTAGAGCCTATCACACCCGATCATCACGTGGTGTCTCAGCACGAAGAACTTTCGCAACGGTGCGTACTCAGGGAGAACACTTCTTAATAATTAGTGAGAGATCATCTTAAAATGCTACCGTCAATCAAAGCAAGATAAGATGCATAAAAGATAAACATCACATGCAATCAATATAAGTGATATGATATGGCCATCATCATCTTGTGCTTGTGATCTCCATCTTCGAAGCACCGTCGTGATCACCATCGTCACCAGCGTGACACCTTGATCACCATCGTAGCATCGTTGTCGTCTCGCCAATCTTATGCTTCCATGACTATCGCTACCGCTTAGTGATAAAGTAAAGAATTACAGCGCAATTGCATTGCATACAATAAAGCGACAACCATATGGCTCCTGCCAGTTGCCGATAACTTGGTTAAAAAACATGATCATCTCATACAGTAAAATTTAGCATCATGTCTTGACCATATCACATCACAACATGCCCTGCAAAAACAAGTTAGACGTCCTCTACTTTGTTGTTGCAAGTTTTACGTGGCTGCTACGGGCTTAAGCAAGAACCAATCTTACCTACGCATCAAAACCACAACGATATTTTGTCAAGTTGGTGCTGTTTTAACCTTCGCAAGGATCGGGCGTAGCCACACTCGGTTCAACTAAAGTTGGAGAAACTGTCACCCGCTAGCCACCTTTGTGCAAAGCACGTCGGGAGAACCGGTCTCGCGTAAGCATACGCATAATATCGGTCCGGGCCGCTTTGTCCAACAATACCGTCGAACCAAAGTATGACATGCTGGTAAGCAGTATGACTTATATCGCCCACAACTCACTTGTGTTCTACTCGTGCATATAACATCAACACATAAAACCTAGGCTCGGATGCCACTGTTGGGGAACGTAGTAATTTCAAAAAAATTCCTACGCACACGCAAGATCACGGTGATGCATAGCAATGAGAGGGGAGAGTGTGATCTACGTACCCTTGTAGACCGACAGCGGAAGCGTTAGCACAACGCGGTTGATGTAGTCGTACGTCTTCACGGCCCGACCGATCAAGCACCAAAACTACGGCACCTCCGAGTTTTAGCACACGTTCAGCTCGATGACAATCCCTGGACTCCGATCCGGCAAAGTGTCGGGGAAGAGTTCCGTTAGCACGACGGCGTGGTGACGATCTTGATGTACTACCGTCGCAGGGCTTCGCCTAAGCACCGCTACAATATTATCGAGGATTATGGTGGAAGGAGGCACCGCACACGGCTAAGAATATGATCACGTGGATCAACTTGTGTGTCTAGGGGTGCCCCCTGCCCCCGTATATAAAGGAGCAAGGGGAGGAGGCCGGCCGGCCCCTATTGGCGTGCCAGGAGGAGTCCTCCTCCTAGTAGGAGTAGGACTCCTACTAGGAGGGGGAAGGAAGTGAGGAGGGAGAAGGAAAGGGGGCGCCGCCCCCCTCTCCTAGTCCAATTTGGACCGGGGGGAGGAGGCGCGCGGCGCACCCTGGCTGCCCCTCTCTCTCTCTCCACTAAGGCCCATATGGCCCATTACTTCTCCCGGTAGGGTTCCGGTAACCCTCCGGCTCTCCGATTTTCTCCGAAATCACCCGGAACACTTCCGGTGTCCGAATATAGCCATCCAATGTATCAATATTTATGTCTCGACCATTTCGAGACTCCTCGTTATGTCCGTGATCACATCCGGGACTCCGAACTAACTTTGGTACATCAAAACTCATAAACTCATAATATAACTATCATCGAAACCTTAAGCGTACGGACCCTACGGGTTCGAGAACAATGTAGACATGACCGAGACACGTCTCCGGTCAATAACCAATAGCGGAACCTGGATGCTCATATTGGCTCCTACATATTCTACGAAGATCTTTATCGGTCAGACCGCATAACAACATACGTTGTTCCCTTTGTCATCGGTATTTTACTTGCCCGAGATTCGATCGTCGGTATCTCAATACCTAGTTCAATCTTGTTACCGGCAAGTCTCTTTACTCGTTTCGTAATACATCATCTCGCAACTAACTCATTAGTTGCAATGCTTGCAAGGCTTATCTGATGTGCATTACCGAGAGGGCCCAGAGATACCTCTGCGACAATCGGAGTGACAAATCCTAATCTCGAAATACGCCAACCCAACATGTACCTTTGGAGACACCTGTGGAGCTCCTTTATAATCACCCAGTTACATTGTGACGTTTGGTAGCACACAAAGTGTTCCTCCGGCAAACGGGGGTTGCATAATCTCATAGTCATAGGAACATGTATAAGTCATGAAGAAAGCAATAGCAACATACTAAACGATCGGGTGCTAAGCTAATGGAATGGGTCATGTCAATCACATCATTCTCCTAATAATGTGATCCCGTTAATCAAATGACAACACATGTCTATGGTTAGGAAACATAACCATCTTTGATTAATGAGCTAATCAAGTAGAGGCATACTAGTGACGTTTGGTTTGTCTATGTATTCACACAAGTATTATGTTTCCGGATAATACGATTCTAGCATGAATAATAAACATTTATCATGATATAAGGAAATAAAATAATAACATTATTATTGCCTCTAGGGCATGTTTCCTGCACGCACCGCCGTGGTGGTGCCCACCCCACGAGGTAGTAGAGTGTTGAGCTCGATGACAGGGTGGGCGACAGAATCCAGGCTGGTCATGGGGTTGAAGTATAGTATCCAACATGTCCCCTCCCAAGCACAACCTTCCTAAAGAGATTAGGATCAACAGGGCTGCAACTAGAGAGAATATATAAAAATAAGCAATGAATTGCTGAAGAATGAGAGAAAGTATACTAAAAAGAAGCAAATTGAATTACTGAAGGATGGGAGAAAAATCGACGGTGTAAAATCAAGATGAAGAAAGCTCTTCCTTTTCAACTTTTAACCACCGCATACTTTGTCCTTGTCCCATCTAGGATCTTCTCTTCTTTTCTAGCCTTTAACCACCGCGTATCATCTCATTCTCTCTCTAATCAACTTGCTCCCTTCCATATCATTCCAATCTAGAACCAGACAAGGAAAAGAAATTAGCATAGCTACGGCAACAACAGTTTGGGAGGGCGGTAATCTAACAGATCTTTACTCGGCAATGAGTACGGTCGCCAGACTGGCTGATGTGGCAAGTCAGCCATGGGAGACGACAGAACTTTGGTTACGCTGTAGTGGGGGCATGTGAGGGGAGAGGCAGAACGGGGCAATGGCGCACAGAGATGCTAGATCCTAGCGCTCAAGGATGCGTCTTACGTCGGCCCTGTGGCATGCAAGATCCTACAGTAGGAGTCACTCCACGTCACCCTCGTCGAAGGATCTCAAATTCTAGCGTCTCATCGCGGTATAGATTTGCTGAGTTGTTGTCGTTTGGTGCCGGAGTACAGACGTGGCCGTCTGACGCCGACGTGCCAGGCTGATTTTTTTCCTTGCTCCCATGTTTTGTATCCAACTAAGAAAGCCTCCTCCTTCTTTATCTTCTACTTCTCTGAAGCTCCGTCTATTCTGATTCCCAAGGCCATGTTCTAAGCATTTTTTTACTGTTGATGCTAATCTCTCTAAAGTTCTCCAACGAAGTCTCCTTTGTCTTTGCTTCCTTATATGTTTCAACCTCTGTTTATTGATCCCAAGGCATCTTATTTGATACCAAGAAAACTTAAAAACGTATATAAACTAGATGATACCCTGCATGTTGTTGCGGGAATATTTTGTAACATATCTCAATGTGATTCATTCATTGTATGAAACATATATGAAAGGATAAAACTGGAACTACATATACTTTATTATGTTTGATCACTATATAGTTGTAAAATGTTTATTAAATATAAATAAAATAATAGAATAGAAATTCACATGTTGAGACAGGTCTTTTTTCATGCAGGTTTCATGATGAAGTGGCATGCTTGCATGTTCCGAGACATATGATAGTGAGTGTGGGATTTTTCTCGTGCATGTTGTGCGATGATGTGGCATGCTTGCATGTTGAGAGAAAT
Source organism: Triticum dicoccoides (assembly GCF_002162155.2). Taxonomy (NCBI): domain Eukaryota; kingdom Viridiplantae; phylum Streptophyta; class Magnoliopsida; order Poales; family Poaceae; genus Triticum; species Triticum dicoccoides. The sequence continues at coordinate 377,912,040 of NC_041384.1, forward strand.
AGTTAGTGGGGGCTAGCTATTTAGATATACTCCATCCTTCCATCTATATAGGGCCTAATGCGTTTTTCTAGACCTCATTTGACTTTTTACAAGATTAATAATACATAAGATGCATAATGTGAAAATTATATCATTGGAAGCTTCTTTCACATACGAATTTGGTGGTATACTTTGTGTAAGTTGCATGTTATATATTATTGTTTTAACATTTGGTCAAAATTAGTCTCGAAAAATGTATTAGGCCCTATATAGATGGAAGGAGGGAGTAGAAGATACCCCGCACATTGTTGCCGGAATATTTTATAACATATCTCAATGTGATTCATTTTATGAAACATATATGAAAGAATAAAACTGGAACTACATATAATTTATTATGTTTGATCACTATATAGTTGTGAAATTTTTATTAAATATAAATAGAATAATAGAATAGAAATTCGCATGTTGAGATAGGTCTTTTTTCATGCATGTTTCATGATGAAGTGGCATGTCTGCATGTTGCGAGACATATGGTAATGAGTGTGGGCCTTTTCTCGTGCATGTTGTGCAATAATGTGGCATGCTTGCATGTTGAGAGAAATAGTTAATGAGGCTAGCTTTTTAAATATAGAAGATTGATGAGACTACCTATAGGGGACCGAAGTGAGACTATTTAATAAACTAACCAATCCACTTTTGTCATTGCAAACTGAAACAAATTAGTTGGCTATCATCTTCGTTTTCTAGGAAACCACCTTTGTTTGTAAGACATAAGATCGTGAGTTCAACCTCTCACTACGGCAACTATTTTTGCCTTCTTCGATGAGCCAGGATTTCCCACTATTTTTGCCTCAGCCAGATGGGTCAGGATAGGTGAGCCGACTTCATGAGCCTAAACTCAGTCGCGCGACAATTCGTTTCATCGGACGTGCAAAGAAACGAGAGCGAGCGGATGGACGAAAATATGACGTACGAAAATTACGATGGTAAGAAATGCTTCTCCTTCTATTAATATGTATAAATGTATAAATTCTGAACCGTGGCGACACACAAAATAGTTAACTGATATTTTTATTAACATAGAGAATCCACACGATGACCGATTTGGCCGTGTCAATTTTTTTATCGATTTGGCGGCATTCCGTGCTAAAAAAATGCATTATCCATTTATTTGTTTTAAATCATATATACTACCTCTGATTCATAATTAGTGTTGCAATTTTGAATTAACCCCAGTTAAAAAATGTGACACCTATTTTGTATCGGAGGGAGTACTTTTTTTCATGACAACGCTAATTTTTTATAGATGAATGATTATATTAAATAAACTATTAAGCTTACACGTGCAATACACGTTTTTACCAATGCTCGTTTTGAAGATCGAAAATAGTTTCATGCCAACGGGATACATCTATTCCTAACTAAAAACACAACAGTTTTAATTACATAAGTTTGCACGTGCAACACACAATAAAAGCTCAGCAAGAAATTTTCTCCGCCCCTTCTAAATAAACGTGAACCAAATAAGCTACTAACCTTCTTTTAAATTAGACCAATGCTCCCTTGATCAATTGAAATTTCATAAATTTGGTACATTGAATAACTACCGAGGGAACATAAAAAGACTTATTACATATCTTTTCTAAATATAAAATCTATATCTTGATCAAAGTCTTCTATGTTGTAATTCAGCTTCATGTGCATATAATTCCTAGTGTTAGCAATAATGGACGTTAAGATATGGTCAATCCAAACATCAAGAAATGACAAAGTGGAGTAGAGCTAACACAACCAAAAGTGATGATGGCATCTTAATTCGAAATATGAAATTAAAATGTCATGTAAATTTAAATTAGCATAGCTCACACGCAGCAAAATTTAAGGTGTCTGTGCAAAATATTTGGATGGCAACAAATGTAACACACAATGATAGATTCCGCAAAATCTGCTCCCTGTAGCTTCGTTGAGGATGGGGACGGCGAGGATTCACATGTTACATGTTGGATCCGTGCTCGGGTGGCCGGACCATTGCTGGGGTGGCCGGACCATTGCCGGAGGGGCGAACGGGATAGGGGAACTTGTACATGTTTCTATACATTTAATTTAGTCTGGTTGTAGCAAGTGCAGTTTATTCTGTTCAGAGTTAAACATGGAAGGCATGTGCATTTGGAACAAGACTTCCTTAATAACAGTGTTCATCAATTAAAGCATGTGTTTGAAACAAAAACTAAATAAGAAACATCTATCAAATTCAGATCAGTGTATCCATTAAGTCTTAAAATCATGCAAATCACTATCACCAACAGACGGTAACATTTCATGCAATTCTTCATTCTTCAATCTGTATGTGTGGGCTCGTGGTTGACCGTACCTGCACATAAGGTAACCTATAATCAATACGCCTCGAGTGCAACTCAGCAAGCAAGTGCATGCATCTCGTACATATGCAGACATCGCATAAAACAGAGTGCAAGGCCATGATTTGCAAACTGTAGTCGCTAGCTAGCAGGTAGCGGCATGCAAGAAAAAGCTAGCTAGCTTGTGCTCCAGTCTTCGGTTTCTATTTTCATAATGGTAACAAAATGCATCAATTTCAGGGTTCAAATCAACACAAACAACAGAAAATTCAATGAAGATAAACACTTCAATCCATCCTGATATCCCCTAGATATGAACCAACGATCCATCAAATGTAGGTTAATTTAACAGGTATGACGTTACTGTAGATCTATTACCTGCTTGGCCTTGGATTCAGCTTGTAAGATCTCCAGCACCTCCCTGTCAGGGTTGACCCTGTACTGCGCTTACACATTCATCTCCATTGACTCCAGCAGAGGGATCAGAGCTTCACTTGCTCACTGAAGAATTCGATGTCTTGATATATACGTGTACCGGTGCTGTTCCAGAGGCCCTTGTGATGGCGTCTGCTCCCGCCTTGCGGAGGACGCCATGCGCGCCTCATGGAGACCGGAAGGACCTCCGTCGCCACAGCGGCAAGCGGCGCCTGAGCTCTCTTGGCCGGCATCAAGGAGGCGATGCGACGAATGACGCCCTCCGGCGTGGCTGCCAGCGGACACGGCTGCTCCCCGGGGCAGCTGGTCCTCATACACGGCCACAGCATCTCCCGGCAGGCGGCGCTACATGCCCCAACGGCGCCCTTTAGCGTGAAGCGGCCGCCGACCCGGCAGGACGTCGTAGCGGTGGAGGCGTTTTGCCAAGACTGATCGTATCGAGATCGAGGGGACGTGATTTGAGTGGGATTAGTTTTCGGGGGAGAACGTACGTGATGCGTGCGTGCATTGGATTAGTGGCTAGTTAGCGGGAGGCAGCGGTTTTGTTTTTTGTGTTTTCTTTGAAAGAGGCAGTAGAGGATAGCGGCCAGGCTAATGGCATGATGGGTAATTAAAGCATAAAACATGTTTAGTATGTTGGAGCAATGTAGACCGTCAGATCATACGATTTGATGGATAGAATAAATGAGTTCTCCGCCCTTTCGTATTTTTATAGGGGTAGTAGACAGTAGATGAGGAAAAAAAGAGCGATGCGCGAATTACAACCCCAACGAGTCCGATCGCGCGAAGGCCAGCCCAATCCCGTGCCGATCGGGTCAGACCGCACCAGTTCGCCCGCACCCGCACGCACGGAGGCAACCCTTTCTCCCTCCTTCCTCCTGTGGCCTTGCCTGCTTACGACGTACCACCCCCACCGCCCCGCGAGCATTCCACCGGTCCCTGATCTCCGGCGACGCCACTGCCTCCGGCAACCCAATACCGCAATATAGATCTTCGGTGGCCTCCTCCGGAGCCCCTCCTATTGCCAGGACCCACCACCTGTCTCTTCCAGGCTCATCCGTTGCAAACCCTAACCCTAGCTCCCGGTGCGGGCTGCGTAGGTGCGTCCCCTGCTACATCGAATGCCCGTCTCGGTACCCTTCTGTCTTGCGCCGTCGCCTAGGGTCGCAATTGAGGTGTTGAGTAGGCACCGTGCTGCGGGGGGAGACATGTTCGAGTGGCGTTACTGTGCTGTTGCTCTTGAATTGCGCTTCATTTGTGTTACGCGTGGAGGAATGCCCGTGCTAGTCTTCCCTATGTGTTCGGCAGTGTGTATACAGTAGTCGTTGGCATGGCTGGGCTTGAACTGCGCCGTGGTTTGGGATGTTGGCACGGTGTGTCCCTCCAAGTGTGTGAGATGACGTGGAATATAGATGAAAATGTGATATTTGTTTTGCCCAGTTATCCAGGGCATGCACTGTGTATGAACGGATACTGGTCAGGATAGCCATCTGTTGTTATGTGTGCTTTGTTCGAATGCAAAAGGTTGTAATGTCGTTGCGCATGCTCGTTCCATTGGGCAGAGGATGACGCATGTCATATTTGGCTGGGCAATTATTGTGCTTATAAAAACCCTTAATTTGATTTTTAGTATGGATTGATTTTATTCTGGTTTACATGATCAATTATTTGTTCGCAGCTCTGTTTATTATTGTTTTCTGTAGTTATCTTGTTGTTTATGACGGTCTATCGGTTTACAGGTCAGGTTTTTATTGTGTCTTGCGAATTTGTGAGGAGGTCATGCTCGTTTGATGGCTTGGAGTTCTGAGAAAATGCGCTTGTAGTGATGTATGGGCAAAGCTTGCTTCTGTGGTCAAGTGGATACTGAGCCGTGCTCTATGGGAGGAATTGTTGAATGTGGTCTGAGCACTGACACAAAAACTTCCCCTCGCCGTGTGGCCATAGAGAAAGCTCAGGAGGAGCTGAGGTACATCTACCACCATGTTATTCTTCACTTTACGTTTTTGATGGATACCTGATACCTTTCTGTACACAAACTTCAGGCAGGAATATGATGTCCGTGAAGAACGGAGGAGGGAGCTTGAGTTTTTAGTTAAGGTACGTGCGAACTACATCATCATATGGTGTTGTCCATTTTCATTTTCCCCTGGTTTATTCACCTATCATGCAGGGAGGCAATCCCTTGGATTTCAAACTTGGACATGTAGTGTCGCTGAGTGTACAGTCCACTTCTGTCACAGATCAGATAGCCGAACAAAATGTGATGAGGTGATAATTAGTTCCTGATCTGTCATGTGATAACACTTACATTGTTATTGGTTGATTTAAGTCTTTAGTTCTTTCTTGCACTGCAGTGAAGCAAAAGGTAGTTTCACATTTGCTGCATCACCTCATGGAGATTCGTTTGGTAGTAGTGGCAGACCAGGAAGTTCATGTCGTGAAGCCAACACAGCTGATAATCTTATGCTTTTAGATGGAGATACCAGCAAAATAGGTGGGGAGAAACTTGTGAAACGCGGCACTAAAAGAAGTAACACACCTCAACCCGAGATGTCCTTTTGCAATGATGGCCAGAATAACACAAAAGAAGCTGAAGATTCTGGTCTGTTCCGCCATGGGGCAAAGAGCCAAGCGTATGCTCGACGCAGGTCAAAGTCAAGCAGGGAGAATGTAAATACTGTGCCTATTAGGTCTCCACCAGTTCCTCCTTTAAGTTCTCATCGGGAAGATACAAAAGGTGTAGTACAAGAAGCAAAAAATGATGATCATGGCGCCTCATCCAGTGCGGCTCCAATACCGAGAAGTTCAAATGGTAACGATATGTTGAATAATGCGCCAAATAATCAAATGGCAGTGAAGATGTGCAGTGTTCAAGCAATTCATGAAGGCAAGCAAGAAGAAAAACAGGAAATAACGAACAACCAACATGTTACTCTAGCTCCCGAAATCTCATCAAACAGCGTGTTTGATAATTCACAGCATGCTGGAGGTGGCCAGATGCCTAGTGCAGCTGCTTCTGCCGAATCTCCTCATGCTATTACAAAAGAAGCTTCTTCAAGGACAGCTTCTTTGCCATCTACACACAACGAAATCTTTAGAGAAGCACACACTCCTGAAAAGGCAGATATCAGTTGCTCTGACAAAAGAATGGTTTATGCTCATGCAGTTGATATCGAAAATGAGGCTTCTGTTCTGCAGCCAGCCATAGAAACTGCTAGATCTAATGAAAATGAAGTGGATCTAACTTGTACAGATGCCACCAAGACTACTGATGAGCATTCAGGTAAAAATGCTAATTTTGTATCAGTGAAGGTTGGTGAAAATTCTGATGAAGGCTTGAGTAACACAGTACCTGGTGATAACGACAACAAAAGAGATGACCAACTGGAAGGCCGTAGCAGCCCCACTGCTGTGGTTGACGGATGTGCTGTTGTACATCCAGAAGTCTGCACTGCTGTGAAAGATGAAATTGAAGTTTGTAACGACGTGGCTGACTTGCAAAAGGATACAGGACGTCCTGCTACTTCTGACCACAACAAAGTGACTAAGGAGGCAGGTTCTGATTTGGATAGAAACAACAACTGTTCCAGTGCTTTGAGTGGCTCCGATAAGTTGGCTTCTGTTGATGTGCCCCCTGCTTCGCTCACAGAGGATATGCCTAATCCTGTGCTATCAACTAAATATTCTACATGTAACTTTGACAACGATGTTACAAAATGTAGCCGAAATGATGCAAGAGTTACGAAAAAGGAATGTGAAGATCCTATTATGATAAAGAAGGAATATGAAGATTCTATCCTTAGAAGGGCTCGGTTTATAGAGGTATGGTCATATAATGCTCTCCTTTTATGCCAGTATTCTTGTTACTGAAAAGGAAGTCATTACTTGACAGCTGAACGTTAAGAGAGCTGGTGAACAAGCTCTTTGCAATATTTCTTTGGAGAAGAAGCGGAAAAGTCACTGGGAATTTGTTCTGGAGGAGATGGCTTGGATGGCAAATGATTTCATGCAGGTACTTCTTCAACTGATCTTATTTTCTTCATTGCACTCATATGAGCTGTAAGATTTCTTATGTTGTTGTTTAACGTTGTTGTTACATACATGTAACCTAACTATATCCTATATAATAGGAGCGTCTGTGGAGAAGTACAGCTGCAGCCCAGATGTGCAACTGGATTGCTTCCAGTGGCCGAGCAGCATTTGAAGAAGCTATTGTTCACAGAAAGCAGAAATCTGCTGCTAGAATTCTGGCCAAGGGCATAATCAATTTTTGGCGTTCAGCTGAGACTTTACGAGCTACTAGTGGTGAGATTCCTAAAGCGTCACAAATAGAGAAATCAAAGGGGATTGAAGAAATGAAGCTTGCTGGCACCAAAGCAGAAAAAGAACTGGTATTAAAAATCAATAAAACATTAATCATTTATTTATATTTTCCATATTCGTTGATTCTGATGAGTATTACATGTAACGGCTAGGGTGGTTTTGGCTTTCTTGTAGCCTCAGAATGAAATAGCTACAAATGTTGCTTCATGTCATTTTTTTGAAGTGCATAAACTTTGTTGTAGACTTATTAGGCTTGATATGTTTGCAAGTTGCAACTGCAAGGTTGATGTGATTTATGGAATTTGAACAGGGTGATGAATCCTTTGAACAAGAGAAGCCTAGGTGGTCTCACCACCATTATATTCAGAGTTACGCTCTTCGGTTTCTGGAGTTCAACTGTAATGTGTCTGAGTGTCTTTCATTAGCTGAAGCACCATCAACTCCAGACAGGCTAAATGATTTTGGCATTTTAAAAGTGCCAGATGAACTTTCAGAAGTAATCTATCTGGCTCTATGGTTTTGACAATTTCCTTCTTTCTTTACGTCCTTTTGCATTCCATCTCATTCTATATGATTTACTTAATAAAGCCTGGTACCATTTTTGTTAGTATGAGAAGAACATGCACAAATAACTTGCCTAAATATTGGTTAATGATACATTTCCTATCTTTCAGACAAATCTCTTTTATGAGGTAGCCCCTGGTGCAATGCACACATACAGAGAGTCTGTGGGGTGTATATCTGTTTATAATAAGGTAAGATGATACTTTCGGTACACCAAAGCAGCAATTATGCCCTTTTTCCATCTTGTGGGAGTTCTGTTAAAATGTGATTGGGGCTTTAACTATTTAGTGTTTTGTTGCTCAAACAAAATCTACTTAGTGTTTGTCCTGGCAAATATTTCAGTTGCTTCAGTCGTGGAGTGTACAAAATTCTTGCACATCTAAATTTAGTGTTCTGTTGCTTTCAAGAGATTAATTGGTGTTATGGGCTCAATGGACATTTGATATTACCAGTTGTCATTTCAATGTTAAATTACTAACAAGAACATTTATGCTATAAATTGAGGAATTACACATATAAGTCTCCATGTTTACTACTTGCATCATTCTATTTATTACTATATTCCAAAGTTAACTTCTTTTGTATCCATGTACTGTCAAATTAACTATTTCTGTATTACAGAAATTTGTTAACACTGAACACAAGGAGGATTATGAGCCATCTACATGCGATTATGTTCCAGGTTTATATACCACTCCTTCTCAATACCTGTAACGTGATGCAATCTTCTTATCAACGTTTCATTTTTTTGTTTAGATTTACATAGGGAAAATGCATATGAAGATGATGAAGCCGAGGCATACACTTATTTATTGCCTGAAACATATGATGGTGGCTTGGCATCGAAATCGAGTCACAAGAAGAAACAACAGCAGAGGATGAATGGCAGAAGGCCGTATGATAATGGTGTTGATCTGCCTTATGATCCATGCTCGGAGAGCAAGCCAGGAAACCATCCATTTTTATCGAATAGTAAAAGACCTCCAGATTTCCTTTCCATTCCTACAAAACGCATACGGACAGCTGCTAGACAGCGAGTTGCAAGCCCATTCTCTGCTGGTGTTGCCGGAACCCCTCAGTTCACAAGTAAAACAGATGCCTCTAGTGGAGACACAAACTCCTGCCAAGATGATCAAAGTTCATTACAAGGCGGTTTTGTCCCCAGGAAGAATGCAGATATTGAATCCACTGTTGACTTTGACAGACAATTTATATATGATGGCAGTGAGGTGTCTACTAAGTCTAAAAAGAAGAAAAAGCCTAAGCACCCCGGGTACAAGGCACCACAAAGTGTGACCGAGTCCTATACCTTGATGTCTGGAAAGGTCAGATTCTCAATGCAATTCTCTTCATTGTTCTGTGAACTGTGGTTGGTAGAGAAAGTTTATTCTGCTTATGTTTCAGGCCATTGCCCCTGATCCTAGGCCTCAGGTTGATTTGATTGCTCAATATGAGCAGGTATTATGTTTAGCTGTATGTGATTAAGCAGCCAACATTCTTACGGTCAATCCATTAGGTTGTGCTTGGTCAAACTGAATACTGATACTCCAGCAAGGAATACAATTCTTCCAAATAGCCCTGTAGTCATTTTGAAGCGGCTACACATACATGTTCTAGCAACAAACTAGTGAACATCATGCTAAAATGGTGTTTGAAGGCACGCAAGTGAACTATAGCATAACATAATTGATTGATTTCAGTCATCCTTTATGAGTTATGGAGTGTATTCTAGTTTGAGATTAAGAGAGTACTGTAGGGTGTAGTGAACCCTATGCAGCACTGTGAGCCTCCAAAGTTCAGTACCACCAAACATTTCTGAATAGAACTACAGTAAGCATGTAGTTTCTCTAATTTCTGGATACTGTCTCTTTCCTGTACCAGAAGGATTATTTGAAGAGAAGACAGGAGGCTAATCAGTTTGATTCAAATGGGAATACTGGTAACTTTTTTGTCTCTGCTTCAGACATCATATTTTTATCGGCATATAACATGAGAATTATTGGTTCTTATTTGAGGGGGCACGAGAATAACTTCTGACATGTTAGATGCTGATCTATTAACAGTGGTAAATGGTCAGCATGCTTCTAAGAAGACTAAACTGTTACATCAAGCGCCAGATATTTCATTAGAGGCTCTTACACCAGTTGGCCCACTGGCTTCTCCGGCAGCATCACAAATGAGTAACATGGTAAACCCGACGAAGATTATAAAGATCATCACTAATCGGGATCGTGGAAGAAAAAGTAAAGCACTGAAGGTATTCATATGTTTTGACATTTTGGTCGTATATATGTTTTGCACCTTTATCTGCATATAGCCATAGACACTGTTTTACTGTGCTGCGCCTTTTCCTTTACAAATGAAAACCATTTTTCTTTGCACATGCATTACTTTTCTTTGTTAGCAATTAAAACTATTTGAGTTTGAATTCATTATTTGCTGAAACCAAATTGATGTTAATAGTTTATGTACTTCTGGAAGGGGAGCCTTGGCGTAGTGGTAAAGCTGCTTACAGAAATGTAGGGAAAGGCTGCGTACAATAGACCCAAAGTGGTCGGACCCTTCCCCGGACCCTGTGCAAGCGGGAGCTGCATGCACCGGGCTGCCCCCTTTTTTTTAGTTATGTACTTCTGATTGTAGTACTATCAATTAGATAACTAAGTTCTCTTGTGTAACTGAATGGACTGCTCAATTACCCAGGAAGCTTTTCCTTCTCATTGGTTGCTGAACTGCAGTATGCGCTTCCTTATGTCACAACTAGGGCTGGGAACTAACTGAGTTCAAGAAAAGACAGACATCCCAGGAAGCTTTTCCTTCTCATTGGTTGCTGAACTGTAATGCGCTTCCTTATGTCACAACTAGAGCTGGGAACTAACTGAGTTCAAGAAAAGACAGCCAGGCTTATTATGAGCTTGCCTCATTTTACATTCTGGGCTTCTGGCTTGGATGAAGTTCTCCAGCGTGAATAGAGGGATGATTGTTAACCTTTTGTGCTGCTTGAATTGGCTCAGTAGTATGTTTAGGATTTTCACCTTTAAATTTAGCATATTCATCATTTGTGCTCCCAGCCTGAGCAAAGGTCAGTTGAGATCAAAATTAGCACAAATTTGATTTCATGCTCAATTAAACTAGAAATGAGCTCAGTCTGACCTGACCCTTGTTGGATTGTGCCAATTTTTTTATTTCTAACGTTTTCTGTTTCAGCCAAGATTATTGTTTAGCATGCAAGCACAGCCGTCTATGGCATTTTTGCTTACCAACTACTTTCTGAAATATTGATCTGTTGGTCAGATCGCTGCTGTCGACTCCACATTGAGCCAAAACTTAGCTGATCCTTAGCCTCATGTTTTTCCAGCCTAACTGTTTTAGTTGAGCCAAGATATTTATTTATCATGCCAACACCTCAGCTCTGTCATTTTGCTCATCAACTACTTACTGAAATGTTGATCTCTTTTTCAGATGACTACTGGCCACTCTGGTCCTGGAAGTCCATGGTCAAATTTCGAGGATCAGGTTATTCTATGTTTGAAATTACTTGATCTTGCAACATTTTGCGGAAAACTGCTAACATCTTAAAAAAAAAACAGGCTCTTGTGGTGCTTGTACATGATATGGGTCAAAACTGGGAACTAGTGAGCGACGCACTGAATAGCATTGTCCAACTGAAGGTAATTATGTTATTTAGGCAATATCTAGCTCATGTTGTTTCCATTTTCCTTTTCTAGCATTTACTTATGATTGATTGACGTTAATTCTTTTTAGAAATGCTGAATATTACTACTTTCTTCCTTGTATGTGGATGAAATTTTTCACCATATTCTGGTGGCTTTAAAACATTGGTCATCAATTTCTTACTTAATGCCTTAATGGTGGACTCTTCCATCCCGACATTTGCAGTGTATATATAGAAGGCCTGATGAGTGTAAGGACCGTCACAAGCTTCTGACGGATAGAAGTTCTGGTGATGGCGCTGACAGTGCAGATGACTCAGGCTCATCTCAACACTATCAATCCACATTACCTGGCATTCCGAAGGTATGCTCTCTCATTTATGTTATACCTATCCTCCGTTACAAATTAGTGTCGCTGGTTTAGTACAGAAGTTGTACTAAATCAGCGACACTTAATTTGGAACGGAGGGAGTAGCTTTTTTACGGAAATGATATTAACTGCTAGATCCTTGATCTAGTGGCTATAGGATTTCTGTAAATCTGCTCAGCTTTTATTGATCGCTATAAATTTCACGAATAAGGCCACCTTTTCTTGTCCAATAAGCTGCACGGAGATGCACACAAAATGTCATTTCTTCAACAATTAACACTATGAATCCCTCGTGTGAATATCAGGGCAGCGCCAGACAGCTGTTTCAGCGCCTTCAAGGACCGTTTGAGGAAGAGACTCTTAAGACACATTTTGAGAAAATAATATTCCTTGGGCAGAAATTGCATCCATGTCGCAGAAAGGTTAGTATTATCTTCCTTTGAAAACCTCACACTGACTTGATTTTGCGTGATGCATAGCTGCCATTTTCCTTCCTCGTAGTAGCCATGTTTCCTTTTCCTGGTAATTTTGCTATGCTGTTTTATGCCTTCCTTACTGTCTGTAAGGACAATAATCTGCTGCTGTTGGATATGCAGAGAATGCTGATCCTCATTTTAGGTTTGTGAAGATTGGCTATCCTCTCCCCATTTACTTTTGATATATACCCCTAGACGCTCTGTGGAGTTGAGTCCAAATGGCCCCATACTTTCACGAGTCTGGGGCTTTGCCACGCAGGCTCACACGAGCCAGGTTTTTCTCTTTCCAAAATGGGCATCACTCACGTAGACGCTCGAGACTTTGAGTATTATGCACATTTATAAGATCCCTTGCCTGTGTAAAATGAACAAAATTTTGGGGAAAAAGTTGCCATTACAGAACTTATTCTTTTTCCGGTTCAGCCACAAGTGCAATAGTTGCTTAATAATTTCCTCTGTGATTTGTTTTCTGATTCTGACTGAAATAAGGATTATTTCTGGGCAGGACTAGGTTTGCCGAGTCTCACTTTATAGTTTTCTGTACCTAAACTGGCCACCAAATTTGTGCGGAATCTGGTGACCACTGGATCCTGATCTTAAGTAAACTACATAGTTTACTCATCTTTTTCCCTGATCATTTTTGGAAGAACATCAAGTATAAATATAAATTGACGATATTGAGCCGTTTCTTGATTAGGTTTCGCTAGGTTGAAGCAATGTATTATCACTTGAAACCACATAACAGTTGTTTGCATGTCACACCCCGATACGCCATAGGGGTATGGCAATTTGGGTACAGTGATCACGATATGATATTTCCTCCAAACAGGAAACGTATGCATGCTTTTCAATGTAAATGTAATTCCTGATTAAACCTTGCTACTTGGGTTGGTCTGATAATCTTTCTGATGTTTCCTTCCAATTTGCTGTAATTTTTGTGTTATTTTGTTTATCGTGCTCATTGAGTATTATCAATATTTGCTAGCTGACATGATTCTCTTCTCTGTCTGTCCTTTATGTGTGTATTCATTTTTGGTCATTAAGGGGGAAATGCAGGAGCTTAAGCCAATAAATCCACTTCATACCTCTCATGTTCTTGCACTTTCTCAAGTGTGCACAAGCAACTTCTCTGGTGGCATTTTGACGTATGTGCATACACTT
>NC_041384.1:377925711-377943027 GCF_002162155.2 Triticum dicoccoides
ATTCTTATCTAATCCAGCTACTGCTGGTCATTTTGTGTTCTATGCTTCTTTCTAATTCAAAACATTTATAGGCCACTTGATCTTTGTGACACAATAACTTCAATTCCGGATGCACTTCCCGTTGGTTACCCGGGATCACATACAAATGTGTTAACGCTTCCGAACCATCACGGTTCAATTAGTCCTGCTCTTCCAACTTCAAATGTGAACCCAAGGTTATCAGGTTCTCCTGGTATGGTACTAGGAAGCAGTTTGCCGTCACCTTCAACATTGAATGCCCCGTCTAGGTAAATGACCCTGTTGTCCTCTCTAGCTGATATTGAATAAATTTGTCTTTTAATGTTTGTTTCTGCATGTATGCTCAAAGGTATCGTGTGCCTAGACCTACCTCTTTACAGGGCGACGAACAACAAAGAATTCAGTATACTCATATGGTTAATGGCAGAAATCTTCAGCAGCCTGGAGTTTCTGTTCCTGGTGTGTTGCCCGCTGGAGTTGATCGTGGTGTTCGAATGATGCCTGGTGCTAATGGTATGGGAATGATGACTGGACTTGCTCGATGTGCACCTGTTGCAAGGCCGGGTTTCCCAAGGATTGGTTCCCCAGGAATGCGAAATATGGTTTCATCTGGAAACATGCTATCCAGTGGTCAAGGCATGCAAAACTCGGTAAATCTTCACCCTGGTTCTGTACCTGGCCCTGGAAATACGATGTTGAGGCCACGTGATCCGATGCAGATGCTTCGGGTACGCATCCCCTTTCATATTGTATTATGAGATGTAAATTTCAGTGTATCTCCTTTTTGCACTGACCGGTTTAGTAGAAGCACTTTAGTAGAAAGTACTATGCATGCCATCTGTCTTTCCTTCTTGCTAAAATGATGTACTGGTTAACTGATGATCCTTAACAACTGTCTGGTCATACACGTCATCTCTGACAGTGCCAATATAAACAAAACAGTGTTTTTCCAACATTTACTGCCAAGACTGGTTGGTTACCATATAGGCCAATACTTGTCCCAGACAACCTGCAGCAAATGTTTGCTGGTTGTTTTCTGAGCAGGCCGTATTACCTTTCCATCTGGAGAGAAGCCCACAGACTTCATGGGTATTGACACTTGCTCTTTTAAGTGATGCTAAAACCACTTTCACCCTGCTCCCGCCTTGCCCTACTATATATCTAAGAATGACAAACCAGCTTTTAAGTTATGCTAAAACCACTTTCACCCTGCTCCTTCCTTGGCCTCCTATATGTCTAAGAATGACAAACCAGCTACTGTTGTGATTGCTGGTCAACAATGAGATAACTACCATGCTGCCGATATCCAGACAGCATGGCAGCGAGGGATTGGGTAGACATAGATTGAGACTAGAGAATAATTTTGGGTGAGATCATATTGGTTATTCTTGCTTGATTTCCAAACCTTACATGACCTGCACATTTATAATACCTCCCAACTTGACACCTAGGGTGTTGTACTCTAACTAGGAACCCACTAATATGAGTCTCTGAATCCATACTTACCTAATCCTTGCTGTTCAGAATTAAGCATTCCTAATTCTGTCTCTAACTCATCTTTCTCAGTTCAAGTCGGATCCTTCCTGAACTCTTCCCTAGCCGACTCCTTGAATCTCATTGGGCGTATCTTTCTGTACGTAACTCACATACAAGTTGCACACCTTGCCGGCCGACCGGTTGGCCACAATACATCTGATGCTGCTTTGAGGCCACGTACTAATGTCCACAACGCACTCCTCCTGGACAAGCAGCTTGTCCCCAAGCTGCAGGCTAGCGACCATGGTTTAGTTTCTCCCAGAAGTCCATGCCTTGGCACCATTGCTGCTACTGCTGCAGAATCACACGTCACATCTGTACACAATGCTGTTGCTGCTGCCGGAGCTACTGCTGTAGGCCTTGCTCCGTAGCAACATCGTGGTCACTCCTGGTTCTTTTGGGCATGTTGCTGCTGCTCCTGTTGTGTCGATCTCTATCATTGTTGTGCCTGGCTGCACTGCCGCAGCTCCTTCGACAGTGCTTCTAGCTTCTTCTCGCGCTTGCTCTTTGTGTATCGAGCTTTGCTGCTACGTCCGCCAGAGTTGCTATAGTTGTCTGCTCTGCTGTCGTTTGTATCATAGTTTTTTAAAACCAGACTGGACTGCTGGTCTGACCGGAAAAAAACAGAACCGGTGACCCTGTCGGTTTTTTAAGCTCCATGGACCGTCCCCGCCTACCATGGTGGAGATAGCTAGACAGCCTGGCTCTGAGGGATTGGGTACACATAGGTTGACACCCAGGGTGTTGTACTCTTAACTAGGAACCCACTAATACGAGTATCTGAATCCATACTTACCTAATCCTTGCTGTTCTGAATTAAACATTCCCAATCCTGTCTCCAGCTCATCTTTCCAAGTTCAAGTCGGTCCCTTCCTGCACATATCAATTGTACACCTTGCCAGCTGTCTGTCTGTAATACATCTGATGCTGCTTTAAGGCAATGTACTAATGTCCACAACAGCTACATATTATTGTTCAATTTTCATCGACTACTATGAATGAACCAAAAGATTGTATTCTGGTATATAAAAAGTGATTCCTGGATGTGCGTTTCAAGATGGTGCGTTAGAAGTTTGTGAAGGATATCACAGCTAGAGAGTAAGATACTATTGGTTCATTACAATGTGATTCATTTAGCAACTTGCATCTCTTGCATCTCTTATTCTTTTGGTATGACCCAGTTAGTGATGTTTGCTTGACCTGGTGTACTTGTGGTATCAAATTTAACTTAATAAAAAAAGCTAAGATTAAATATAGGAGTAACTCCTTTTCTTTTGGGGTACGGCATTGCTGATGCTACACCTCTGTTTCTTGTAGCCTGGCCAGAATTCGGAAGAGCACAGACAAATGATGGTGCAGGAGTTTCAGATGCAAGTTCCACAGGGGAATAGCCAGGCTATCCATTTCAGTGGCACACCATTTCCCCATGCCGGAACATCTTCACCTGTTCAGTCATTTCCTGTTCAGCAGTCCCAACCACATCAGATGCCACAACAGGCACACATGTTTGGAAATACGCAGCACTCTCACATCCGAGGGGCAAACCAGTCAAGCCCACAGCATCAGGCTTATGCACGGTTAGCTAAAGAGAGACACATTCAACAATCCATGATGTCCCAACAACAGCACCCACTTTCTGCAGCTAGTGCAGTGCCAACTGTGCAGAATGGTTCACAAACGCAGCCACAATCTGCTGTCAATGCTGTCCCATCTTCACAATCGCAGCATAAGAAGCAGCACCCGACGCAACATCCACAAGATAGCTCAGTTCCTCCCAATCAGCCTGCCAATAGTACATCACATAAGCAGAAGAAGCAACAGGCTCAGCAGCAGTCAAGACAAAACCAACAGCAACGGCATCAAGGTAGCCAGCAAGCTAAGCTAGTGAAGAGCTTAGGTCGAGGGAATATGACGCAGCAGAATCCTTCAGTTGATGGTACTCAACTCAGCGGCATTCCTGCAACCTCAAAAAACCAAGTCTCTGATACAAATATGATGCAGCAGGCCCCAGCGTATTTTACTGGTAATAAGGGATTGATTCCATCAGTGCCTCGGCCTGGGAATCAACCAAAAATGTATGCTTCTCATACGCCGCAGTCACCAATACAATCATCAGATATTGGTAATCAAGGTTCAATACAGGGTTCTCCCAACCAGACCTTGTTAGCTTCCCAACAAGCTCCAGTTCATTCATCATCGCAATTGGCTACACAACAGCAGCAACAACAGCGGCACATGAATCCATCACATAATAATATCCAAAGATTGATGATGCAACAAAACCGCCATATGAACAGCGATGTTAGGATCGAGTTGCCTGTTGATCAAGTCAATCAGGTAATTCCGTCTACATCAGTTGCAAGGAGTACAGACTCAGGTAGCCCAGGTGTTTCATCTATACAACATCGGAAACAGGATTCATCTCAAGATCCAACTGCTGTTGCCTCGACCTCGCAGCTAGCTAGCTCGCCTCAAGATAGCTTTGTTGGAAATGAAGCTTTCTTGTCAGCACCTAACCAAGGCATGCTGCAAAGGCAAATGTCAGGGGGTGTTCCTATACATGGAAATGTTATTGGCACCCAGCGGCAGCAACAGCAGGCTCGGCTGCAACTTCAAACTCAGCAGCAGCAGCAGCAGAGACCTGATGTTCAAGGCTTATATGCTCATCCTTCAAATTCGGGAGCAGGATGATGATATAATCACTCCAGGTTGATATCTTCTGCAGAACATTGCTTTCTGTTGTAAAGTTACTGTACAGGTATCCCCTCCTACCTTAAGTTATTCCTTGGTGTTTGTGTGAGTGCAATGCAAGATATTTTTGTCAAATCCTTAGCATGTTTGATTCCTTCAATGCATGCACATGTCATCAAGATGCTTTTTTGTGAACTGCACAATAAGTTTTATCAACCATTATGGAACTGATAACACTCGCACTTTATTTCTCTTCTAGCTATTATTTTTCTGCTATTAGAATTTGGGGAATTGACATGTAATAGGTCTAGGCAAGTACACAGTTACGTTTGGTGCTGCATTACGTCAATTATTATGCAGTTTGCCTAATATAGCTAGTTAGCTGTAAGTTGTGCTTTTGGCCGACACCTTTGAAAAATAATCCAGTAACAGAATTTGCTCATAAATTTGAAGGAATATGCACATATAACTTGACTGTTTTTTTTAATCTGGATAGCAAGGGCCAAGTTAATTATGTTAGTGGACTTGAATCTTGAATATAAAACATGCTAATGCTGTTGCAGTGACATCTTCAAGTTAACTGAGTATTTTCATCGCAAGCTTATCTCAGTAAGCGATTGTCAGTATTTACTTCAATTTTCCAATTTTGTGCCTTGTTGCTAGGTCTTACGTACCGTGGAAGCCGCTCAGATGATAGCGCACCGCATCCCCTAACTCTGAAGCTAATTGTAGTTACCTCAATGTC
Organism: Triticum dicoccoides; assembly: GCF_002162155.2. Classification (NCBI taxonomy): domain Eukaryota; kingdom Viridiplantae; phylum Streptophyta; class Magnoliopsida; order Poales; family Poaceae; genus Triticum; species Triticum dicoccoides. Next base: position 377,930,702 of record NC_041384.1, read on the forward strand.
AGGTAGATAATTGTTTCTGTTCCATTTTGGCACCACCTTACAAGCAGCTTGGTTCTAGATTGCTGGAGATAGCTCTTGTAACGGCGAATTCCTTTTGTTGTTGAATTCTAACTCTAATTTGGGCCCAGCTGTATATTTGTCTACGGGGTCCATGTTGGTAGAAACAGTCTTCTTTTGTATAAGCCTGTGCATTTAGCTCACAAGTTAGTGCATGCAAAAGTCTTCCTTCGGCGTGGACGTCTTCATCCCCATATCCAGAAGTTCTAACTCGCAAGCCCTTCTTGCAACATGGTCAGCTGTCGATGACTTGGTTCTCTTTGAGAATCCATCCATTGGGAAGCCTTGCAAGTTTGATGTGGCAGGCTTGGTTTCTTTTGTGCCGGTGAAGTATGTTCTACTTTCCTTGTGAGTAGTTGGGATGGCCTTTTGTAGCAAAGTTAAGATGATTAGTTAATAAGAAGAAAGGTGTGCACACGAAAGGTGTACACGTATTATTGGGTTTGAAACAAACAGCTGTTTACGTATTGGTGACCGACGGTGTTGATTTATCTTTTCTAACACTAGATGCCCGTTGCACCGATGACACAAGAAGCCAATTAGAACAATGTATTATGTGGGTATTCTAGGGCAAGTGAGAGAAAGCAAGATAAGATTATCGGTGTTTATTGTATTTTCCCAACTTTCTGTTTTATAGAGCTCATCTAAAAAAAGGGCCCTGATTCGTGTCACATGTGTGACACGAAGCAATTCCACCCATATGTGTAGGCTGAAGTAGGTCGGCGGGCAAAATGCTTTTCTAACCACCTGTTGTGACATGTCAGCCTTTTCGTTCTTTTCACATTTGAATGTAAATTGAGACAAAAACAGATGATGCTAGCAGAATTTTTTTTGGGTTTCCAAACTTTAAAATGTTTTATCTCTTAAATGAAAAATCTGATTAAAAATCTGTTTTCATCACTAAATTTGTCATGATGAGGACTTTGAAACTAGATCCCATATCGATATATTTTGATGATATTTTTTAGCGGTCAAAATTTGCCATGTCTATTGCACATAAATTACTATGGTGTCTACACATAAGTTGGCATGGTATGTATTCAACTATTTTTTCTTCTACGCTTAAAGTAATTTTTGAGTTATAATAAAGGGAATTAAAAAACTAAACTTGTCATGTAGAGTTACTAAAATTTGCCATTGTCCATGAAATATTTTTGGCATGGTTCATAATTAGAAAGAAATCCGTCATCAATTATATTTTAAAAATGCATAGGCAATAACTCAAATTTGCCATGAACCAGAAACTAAAATTGCCATGGTGAATTACTTGAATTTGCCATTATACATGCATTAAAATTTGCCATCAAAATACTAGAATCGCCATGGTCAAAATACTAAAATTGCCATGATCTATAAACTAAAATTGTCATGATGAATTACTAAAAATTGTCATGATCCATGAATTAAATTTATTGTGGTTAATTACTAAAAATTGCCATAGTCAACTAATAAAATTTGTCGTGCAAGGTAGTTGAAATACAAGATAGCTTTAAATCTAGAAAAAAAATGTAACACATCACGGCAACTTTAGTGTAACATCATGGCAATTTTTGGCCTAAAAAGATATCATCAAAATATATCAATATGGGATCTAGTTTTTAATGATGAAAATGGGTTTTTAATTTAAAAGCATGTTTGGACCATGTTGCTTCGTGTCACACATGTGACACTTACCATTTGGGAAAATATTTTTTTTCCTATTTTCAGTTACTAACCAGGTTCAGATTTTGAGGTGAAGGTCCATACTACTCCCAAATTTCCGTTTTACAGGGTTCACCTCTATTTATTTTTTCTGTTTGGTTAGTCTCAATTTTACTACTTACCATCGCATGTTCAGTGAGCGCACAATTTACTTTTGCTAACTATGTAATTTATTCCATCACTCATTATCTATCTTGGTTGAATTTTTTTTAAACTGAGTCTTATAAACAGAAAATAAGGGAGTATTTACAGTAACTAGATGACCCAGAGACCAACTACAACCTCCTTCGCTATATAAAATATAAAAGGGAAGTCAAGTGAACTATTTTAAGAGACCAACTGATCAACTATAATTTAGAAGTTAAATAAACTATTTGAAACATAAAATGAAAATTAAATGAACAAACCACCTTAGTCTCTTTGGAAACTGGGGCAAAAGAGATCAAATCGTAATCGCAAAGCCTCGTGCTTTCTCAAAGACAATTCTGCGACCCTGCATTAGGTACCAACTACAACTTAGAATTTAAATGAACTATTTGAAACATAAAACAGAAGTTAAACAAATTATTTAGCCTACAAAAATGGTTTAGAGTGAATAATTATGTTCATACCTCGTTTTTATTTGTCCATGAGGTCTGACCTTTATCCGCTTTAGGCTAGTCATAGTGGGAGTAACTTAGATAGTAACATAGCATACTTTAAGAAAATTTTGCTTATGTGGCAAGTAGTTAATGAGAGGTGGTAACATAGCACTTCCCGAGATAAGATGAGTCTATAAGTTAATAAATGAAGCCATCTATGATATTACTATTATGTTATTTTGCATTATGAAGGTAGTAACTTAGACTAGTGTCATATGCATGACACTAGTGTAAGTTACTCCCCACTATGACCAGCCTTACACCCTAGTGATCGTTCCTATTTATGTGTACATGTCGTGCCCCGAAAAGTTACCTGTTATAGAAGACCTTACATTTGGGAGAACAATAATTACTTGATATTTTCAGTGAGAGATCACCATAATAAAAAAACTACCACACAATCAAAAAGGTGCATAAAAAGGGATAAACATTTGTGTGAGCGACTCTTTAGACAGCCGGCTAGGAGACTCATCGGCCGAACGGGCGCCCGCACGGCAAGCTGGAGCCCGACGGGCTGAATAGGACCGCATGACCAACTGAACGGGCCTCCACACAAGCGGCTCAACTGCCCGTCAAACAACCATGTGGCCGCATAGCCCGTGAACGGTGCACGCATGTAGCCACATGTGGCCAATGAAATAACCCGCAACAAGCCCCACGCGCGGATGCCGACAGACGGGCCATTATCATCAACTTAACAACGATAAGTTTAGAACGGAGCTAACACACTTGTGTAATCGAGCCAAGAAACCGACATTCTATAGGCCTGACCAATGGTAATGAGTAGGACTTCCCAGTGTTTACTTTTATGTCAATATTCTTCTTGTAGTTTACTTCCAATGTCTCTCCTACTTACAGCAGAAACACACTGTCGGATCTCGGATTCCGGTAAAACCCTCAAGGTTCGAACACTAGGGTGCGCACAAATCTCCCCTATGTAACGCCTCGAGACCGTTGTGCCACGTGTTTTCCAGTTATTCGTTGTTGTTGCCTTGTCATTCGCTTGCGTGTTGCATCTTGCCATGTCATCATGTGCATTGCATCATCATGTTTTCAAAACTTGCATCCGTCCGAGTTCCCCAGTTCTCTTCGTTGTCCGTTTTGAGCCCAGGCACACTCGCACGCGCCCGCGGCACGTCCGAAATAATATTTTACAAGTGGCCGGAGAATGTTCTCGAAATGGGTTGAAAGTTGGCGTGCGGTCTTATTTTAGTGTAGGTAGACCGTCTGTCAAGTTTCGTCGCATTCGGAGCTCATTTGATAGCCCAACCATTAAACATATAGCGGCACTTTAGCCGGTCTTTTCATCGGACGTTTTCGGTCTCCGGAAATCTTGCTGGGCTGCATTTCCGTCTCTCTCTTCTCAGCCTGAGACCTCTCCTACACAACTCACAAACCCCACCTAGTTCCCCCTCTGTCTGGAACCGCACGATCATGATCGAAGGCTCCGAAACGCTCTAGAAACCCCCTAGACCCAAACCCTAGCAAAACCTTATAGACCACCTAGTCAATTTTCGGACTAATCCTGGTCTAAAAAAACCTACCCCTAGCCTCCCCTAACCCTCAGCCGCCGCCACCTGCCATCTCTGCCTCGTTTCCGGCCAAGTCCTCCGCCACCACTTGTCGCGCCTCCATTAGCCCCGCCGCCACCTGATCGTGCCCTCCTCCAACCCACGCGCGCCACGTCGCCCTGCCTCCCAGTCCCACCACCGAGGGCCCGCCAAAGCTGTAACATCCCAAAATTCTAAATTTTGGAATGTTATAATAAATAGATAGATTTGATTGATTGTTTGATTGATTGTCCGAAAGTGAGTGAATTCGAAACTTTTTGAAAGTTAAATGAGAGGGAATAAAAGGACTTTCCCAAACTTTCATTTTGCATTTATGATCTCCGGGAATTCAAATTCTTTTCACCACGAAACCCTGGAGAGAAGATGACATGACTTCTTCCATTTATTTAAATGACAAGGGGTGTTGAAAATATTTGAATTTCATTTGAGAATATTTCCAATTCTGAAACTTTATGCAACTCAATGATTTTCACGAGCGAAGATAAAATGATTTCTTCAAATTATATGAAATATGAGTTGGGAGTTTCAAAGGATCAATTTCAAAGTCCTTTTGGAATTATTTTTCAATTTGGAGTTATTTGGATTTTATTCAAATTATTTTTCTCCAAAAATAAAATATATGAAAAATAGGGTAACATGATTCCCTACATCAAAAAATTGGAGATAAATAAATTTGAAATCATTTTGGTATTTTAAAAATGTTTTTAATTGGATTTTAATAGGGCAGTAGCACTGTTTGAATTATCTGAATTAGTGTGGATTTTATTTGGCATTATAAAAATGTCCATGTTGTAGAAAATCTTTTTCTGCAATTTTTGGTATATTATATGCCTATATAATATTTTTATTTATTTTGCTTTTATTATTTTTATTTGTCTGGAAATGTTTTTTTAAAACCCCCCGTCGCCGAACTGGGCCGGCCCAGCTCAGCCAGGCCGCGGCCCAGTGCCCCGTCGCCCCAACCGCCCGAGCGGGAGACCGCCGCCACCACGACAGCGCCGCCGCCGCCGTGTCCATCGCGGACACCGCGCCCCGCCGCCTCTGCCCTCGCCCCTCCCACGCCTCCCGAGGCCTCCTCTCCCCTTAAATAGCGCGGCCCCGGGCCCCTTCTCTCTGCCCGCCGCTGCCGCCTGCCCCTGCATCTCGTCGGAGCTGCCGCCGCTGCACCGCGCGCCGCGCCGCTTGCCACCACCGGCGCCACTCGCTGCCGTCACCTGCGCCGCTCCCCGCCGCCCGCTCGGCCGCCGTCGCCACCACCCCGCCTCGTCGGAGTTGGCCGCCGACGTCGAAGCCGCCGCTGTCCGCCTCGCCGCGGCAAACATCGCCGCCGCCGGACTCGCTAACTGCCGCCGGCGGTTTTCGATGGAAAACCGCCCCGACCCGGTACAAACCGACCTGGTTTTCTTTTTAGGTTTTCTTTAGTTCGGTTTTATTTTATTAGATCGGTTTTTCTTTTGCCTAGTTATTTCGAGAACGTTCGCTGGTTAGGTCTTCACAGCGAACGTTCGTTATTTAGTCTTTTCTTTTTCTTTTTAATTTCGGCCAGGGACCTATCTATGATGATTTTATTTACAGTTTAGTCCCTGAACTTCAAACGATCATTACTTTTTACTCGTTAGTCCAAATCCAATGAAACCAACTCTCACGTCTTCGTTATGATCCCCTCTTTCCAGTAATCCAACTCAAACATGTTTTTAAAAGTTTTAAAATTTGAATTCAACCAGTTTTGTATTCAAACTTCGTTTGATCATAACTTGAGTTTCGTAGCTCCGTTTGAGTTGATTCTTTTTGCAAATCGAAGCTCTTGACCTAAAATTTCTGATAAGGCCAAATTCACATAATTTTGGTACTGTTAGAAATTGTTTTAGAGTTATTTGCTTGGTTTTGAAGTTTTCCAAATCGTCTTTTTCGATTTTTCTGGTCTTTTGAGTGATTGCTTATGTGTGGTTACTATTGCTTGCTTACGATAGATTGACCGGAGTGTGACGAGTAGAACAATCAAGAGTTTTGAGTGCGAATCATCTTCATCAACATTGCAGGAAAGTTCACACTTTGATCATATCCCTTTCATACACAGTTTTTATGCATTAGTTTCACCCTCAAACATTGCATGAGTAGGATTGATAACATGTGGGTATTGGGAAGTAGTTGATGAGGTAGGAACCTATTACCCTGCATTCAAACCTTGGGAGTTACTATTACATTATACTTATATTGCCATGCTATGCTCGTAGACGGGGATTGGGTTTTTGAGAGTATTCATGACAGATGTGAGATTGTTAATTAATGGTTTACTTAAGGTGGCAACTTAAACACACATCTGGGTGGATTGAGGCACCTGGGTATTCTAGGATTGCCTGTCTAGGCACCTGGGTAGACCAGGATTGCCTGTTTTTTTATGGACCGCCACCCAGGCTCAAAGGGATCATGAGATTATTCATACTAGAAACTTCCGTGTGCAGCCACAACCTATTATGGGCTCTAGCATAGTTGATTAAGTCGTGCGAACTCTTACAGGGTAGACTAGCAGATGTAGGGGAAAGTAGGTGTAACGGTCTATCCATCGTAAGGTGCTAGCGCTTCTGAAAGACTATGTCTCGGTCATCCGTCTTCTCAAACACCATGTAGTGCGAGAAACCAAACGGAGGCGATCGAGTCTTGTGGGGAAAAGTGCGCAAACCTCTGCAGAGTGTATAAACTAATTATGGTTAGCCGTGTCCCCGGTTATGGACAACTTGAGTATCTAGTACTTGGATCATCATGTGAATCTCATCACGTTACTTTAAATGAATATTGTTGGGTTTTAATGATGATGCTTAATTGGGATTGAGAATGCTGTCAACCATTCTCAATGTTTAACAACCACCATGATAGTTAAATAAAATTTATTCCTTTGCAGTAGGGAAAAATTGGCTTTTCGCAAAAACCTTATAACCATAGAGCTTTTCCACCAGCCAAATATGCATGTAGTGATAGCCATTGTTCATCATTCTCTATGGTGTGAATTTGCCAGTACATTCAATGTACTGACCCTTTGTGGTTGCAACGTCTCATGTTGCAGGATTATCTTACGATGAGTAAGTGATACGTTAGGGTTACGATTTCTACACTCAACTTTGCCGTTGGTGTTGATGGGAATCCACAACCTTGTTACTTCCGCTATATTTTGATCGAGGTAATAGTATTTACGTTACTTTATACATGTGATTTACCTCTGTTATAAATCCTCGAGTACTGTGTGTGTCAGCATACCGATCCAGGGATGACACTTAAGCATAGAGACTTGATCCATTCGGGTCAGGTCGCTACAAGATGGTATCAGAGCACATGTTGACTGTAGGACGTGACCCTAGAAACTGGCAAGCCCATAGCAAAGATTTTTCTCTACAACTTTCCCTTTCAAAAAGATCTTTTCCTCTCTTCTCTTCTGAACTTATTCAAATATTCCATTTTAGTGAGACCATACCCTTTTTCCCTTTTGACCACTCGAGGACTCGACGGATGAGACCACTCCAAGAAGTACAAGATATCGGACAACTAAGACCACTTTGGAATGAAGAGGATTTTACCATACATTATGATAATGGAAACTACAACTGTTGAAAACTCTGAAGACTAGGAGAATTGGAGGCTCCGAAGAATTTCCAGATTTGTGTGACCTAGGAAGGCTACCCTTATGGAACTTGGCAGAGGAAGCCGTCAATACTTGAGATCAAGGTGTATCGGAGAAAGACCGAGCATGGAGAGTTAAAAACCTCAAAGTTTTGTCAAGAAAACTCTAAGGCAGGAGATATCAACTATGGAATGATAGCTCATGGAAATGACAAGAGCAGAAACACAACTATCCATGAAGTTATCTCCCGCTTATGCTATTGTCACTGTGCTGAGTTAAGCATGTATATGCATGGAAGGATTGGATGGTAGAAGGCTGATGGAGCACCCATGAGCAATATGAAGTTTTAACCTTAGCCGATGTATCACCAGGATCTGGAGTAGTACATCAAGAAGTTTAAGGTGGAGCTCCATGAAGCCGTATTAGACAAGGAAGCATTTCGTGAAGAACTCAGGAACCAAAAGCTGAAAGTAGCCAAGCTGGAGGACCAAAAGCTCGAGATACCGGAGATTCATTGGGAACTGAAGGACAGTAGGACATGGTTCATGCCAAGGATGATGAAACCTAAAAGTTTGGGACGCAACTCCAGAATAATAAAGGACGTCATGAGAGACTTCGCGTCAACAGAGATGATCTGGCAAAAGAACTTGAGAAGGACAAGCATGATCGGAAGAAGCCCATCGGAGATATGAACAAAAGAGTTTGGCGACGTTGAAGATTTATTGACCTTTAGAAGACCAAACCCCTGTTATATGCCTACGCTAGATGTGACGTTTGTGAGCTGTCATTTGTTTGATGTTTTTCCGACAGCCACAGATAAAATCTGTCTTTTCAAAAACTTTTGTTTGTATTGTGTGTATCCTTCTCTATCTCTCTTATCTCACCCCAAACCCATGGACCCAATAGAGGATGAATGAAGATGAGCTTATATTTTCTGGACCGATGAGTCAATTGGAGATGGACCAATGGATTCAGAACATGGAGGATCACATGAAGAATAACCCTATAGTCGGAAAGGATATGACCCAGCATGCTCTTCGGTGCTTTGAAAGAGGTGCTGCTACTTGGTGGAGGATGTACCAAACCATCAATGGATGGCAAGGAGTAACCACTTGGAAAGATTTTAAGTTGACTTTGCTAAAGTCTCGGTTCGTGTCCTAGAAATTGAAGCCTTATGGAAAGGATATGAAGAAACCTTGTGCATGCAAGATTTGTGGAGAAACAGGACACACCCGTAAAGAACACAAGGATGAATGCCCTAATTGTGAAGGAAGTCACCCAGTTGAAGAATGCCCAATTAGGCAGATTACTTGTTTATTGTGTGAAGGGACTACCCACTATCCTGCTTAGTGTCACATTTACCCCATGGTACGAAGAACCGTACAGCTGAAGAAAGAAGTAAAGAAAGGAGCCCTTATGGAAATTTTAGAAGAACCCGTGATGAAGGAAGATGTGGAGGACACACCTAAAGAGGACCCGAGTAAACCCTGCACTAAGTCTTGCTATTCATGTGGAGAAGAAGGACACCTCTCCCAGAATTTTATGAATGGGGATCTAGTAGAATTCCCGACGGAGGAAGTAGAGTATGACCCACGAGAAATAGAATCCATGATTGGAATGGAAAGGTCTAGGAAGAGAAGCAGATTTGATTCCAGGAAGGACCTGAGTCGTATCACCTGTTACAGGTGCAAGGAGTCAGGGCACTACCTCAACAGTTGCCCAAAAAGGAAACCTCGAGACTTGTCAGAAGTAATATGTTTTAGTTGTAATGGAGCAGGGCACTTTGCCAGAAAATGCCCCGAGGAGAAGGAAACTTGTGCTAGATAGTTGAGTTTGCAACAAAAGAAATGGAGTAGTAGAAGTGAGAACATTTTCTTTTATATTGAGGTGTTGAGTTGAGACATGTAATGGAAAAGCGAGAGATTGTAATCACTTGAGAATGAATACAGTTAGCATCGTTGGTACTGATATGGATTTTATGAGTTGTTACTCTATGAAGAAGAATTTTGGCCATTCTGAGGATATGAGAAATATGGACTATGGAAGATTTGTGCATTTTAAGGGTGGTAGTACCCTGTAAGAACCGTTGACCCCCGAAGAAGATAAGGATACTCCACTGAGTGGATTTCGGACAAAATGAATACGAGTTTTGTCTCGATATGTGTGATACCACAAGAGTATGTGGGATGAAGTTGGAGACCGTCAGTTGTTTTGACCAAATGTGGTCAAGGAGTCAGAAGAGAATGTTAAGTTTATTCGAGATAGACTGAAGGTAGCTTAGTCCAGGCAGAAGAGTTATGTAGACTCAAAAACTCAAGGAGGTAGTCTATGAATTTGGAGACAGAGCATGTCCTCGTGTGTCCCCTCTGCGCGGAGTTAAACAGATTGGAGTTAAGGGACAGTTAGCCCCGAGATTTGTAGGACCGTACCGAGTTTTGGAGCGTATGGGAGAAGTGGCCAACAAGTTGGAGTCACTCGAAGGACTGTCAGGAGTTCATGATGTGTTTCACGTTTCCCAGTTGAAGAAGTGCCATGCAGAGATGGCCAATATTCCCCTGTAAGGACGCTTGACCCTGGAAAGGATAATGATGTTCCATGAAGTGGAGTATGGACTCCATAAGTATAAGTTTATATCTCGGTATGTGGGATAACCCATGCGGATGAAGAGATAAATTACTATTGGATATAAAGGAGGTATGATGTTGGTATTATGGAATGATTATAACTCCATGATGAGTTTGAGTAATGACGTCTTAGTCTTGTACAAATAGAAGGAAGGGAGACAATACAATTGGATGAATTTTAAGTATGCTAGGAATCTGGAAGTTGGATGTTGGAATAACGATAAGTTGCCCAGAGGATAAGTTCAAGGTTTACAAGTGATGAGATGGGCCATAACCCACATGCCCCAGGACCTGCCAAGAAGCAAGCACATTCTTGCTGAAGGAAAAACCCTGAAAGAAGTTACGATTTTATCGACAGACGATCTTATAGGAGTTACGCAAAACCTAAGAATTGTGAAGGAACGATAGATGGTTGTTTGGCTTGCAGAATCTATGGATTTATCCGAACTTGGTTCGTCGACAAGAGAAATTCTGCAATGCTTGTGAGGATGACCGAGTGTTAGAATGCGAGATTCACTAAAGCATATACAGGGTAATGATTTGGGTGCGGGATGGATTGATCACCATACCGACTTACTCTTATTGTTCGCCTTGCTATATGGGATGGTAAATCTGAGTCACTTGCCTATAGTAGAGAGACGACGATATTAAACCTTGTTAAACCTTAGAATGGTATAAGAATTTTTCCCTTGTACACGACAGCCTTTTGCCAACCGTAGGTTATACGGTGAGGATCAACCAAGACCCATTTCCTGCAGGAGAAACCATAAATTGTTGACCACCATGAGATATCAATAGTTGATTAGTATTGGCGCCAGACCCGTCAGCTAAGAAGACCCAATCTCGGAATAACCTTACCAAGAGGAAATGAGAGAAGAATTGAGGAAAAGGTTATGCCATTACCGGAAGAACTCAGAGAAAAGAATTATACTGAAGATCTGAGAAGACCGGCCCCGTCAAGAATAAGGATGGAGTGTATGAGTATTGATGGGACCGTAACAATGATTCTAAGGGGGGTAGCACCCCAGACCCCCTGTGATGATCGATGGATTTTGAGAAGACCCCAAACCCAACCTATTTCTTTCTAGCCTCTCCGAATCTCGAGGACGAGATTCATTTTAAGGCTGGTAGGTTTGTAACATCCCAAAATTCTAAATTTTGGAATGTTATAATAAATAGATAGATTTGATTGATTGTTTGATTGATTGTCTGAAAGTGAGTGATTTCGAAACTTTTTGAAAGTTAAATGAGAGGGAATAAAAGGACTTTCCCAAACTTTCATTTTGCATTTATGATCTCCAGGAATTCAAATTCTTTTCACCACGAAACCCTGGAGAGAAGATGACATGACTTCTTCCATTTATTTAAATGACAAGGGTTGTTGAAAATATTTGAATTCCATTTGAGAATATTTCCAATTCTGAAACTTTATGCAACTCAATGATTTTCACGAGCGAAGATAAAATGACTTCTTCAAATTATATGAAATATGAGTTGGGAGTTTCAAAGGATCAATTTCAAAGTCCTTTTGGAATTATTTTTCAATTTGGAGTTATTTGGATTTTATTCAAATTATTTTTCTCCAAAAATAAAATATATGGAAAATAGGGTAACATGATTCCCTACATCAGAAAATTGGAGATAAATAAATTTGAAATCATTTTGGTATTTTAAAAATGTTTTTAATTGGATTTAATAGGGCAGTAGCACTGTTTGAATTATCTGAATTAGTGTGGATTTTATTTGGCATTATAAAATGTCCATGTTGTAGAAAATCTTTTTCTGCAATTTTTGGTATATTATATGCCTATATAATATTTTTATTTATTTTTCTTTTATTATTTTTATTTGTCTGGAAATGTTTTTTTTAAAAAACCCTCCGTCGTCAAACTGGGCCGACCCAGCTCAGCCAGGCCGCGACCCAGTGCCCCGTCGCCCCAACCGCCCGAGCGGGAGACTGCCGCCACCACGACAGCGCCGCCGCCATCGTGTCCATCGCGGACACCGCGCCCCGCCGCCTCTGCCCTCGCCCCTCCTCCACGCCTCCCGAGGCCTCCTCTCCCCTTAAATAGCGCGGCCCCGGGCCCCTTCTCTCTGCCCGCCGCTGCCGCCTGCCCCT
>NC_041384.1:377943629-378033134 GCF_002162155.2 Triticum dicoccoides
CTCCCCGCCGCCCGCTCGGCCGTCGTCGCCACCACCCCGCCTCGCCGGAGTTGGTCGCCGACGCCGAAGCCGCCGCTGTCTGCCTCGCCGCGGCAAACATCGCCGCTGCCGGACTCGCTAACTGCCGCTGGTGGTTTTCGATGGAAAACCGCCCCGAACTGGTACAAACCGACCCGGTTTTCTTTTTAGGTTTTCTTTTTAGGTTTTCTTTTATTAGATCGGTTTTTCTTTTGCCTAGTTATTTCGAGAACGTTCGCTGGTTAGGTTTTCACAGCGAACGTTCGTTATTTAGTCTTTTCTTTTTCTTTTTAATTTCGGCCAGGGACCTATCTGTGATGATTTTATTTACAGTTTAGTCCATGAACTTCAAACTATCATTACTTTTTACTCGTTAGTCCAAATCCAATGAAACCAACACTCACGTCTTCGTTATGATCCCCTCTTTCCAGTAATCCAACTCAAACATGTTTTTGAAAGTTTTAAAATTTGAATTCAACCAGTTTTGTATTCAAACTTCGTTTGATCATAACTTGAGTTTCGTAGCTCCGTTTGAGTTGATTCTTTTTGCAAATCGAAGCTCTTGACCTAAACTTTCTGATAAGGCCAAATTCACATAATTTTGGTACTATTAGAAATTGTTTTAGAGTTATTTGCTTGGTTTTGAAGTTTTCCGGATCGTCTTTTTCGATTTTTCTGGTCTTTTGAGTGATTGCTTATGTGTGGTTACTATTGCTTGCTTATGATAGATTGACCGGAGTGTGACGAGTAGAACTATCAAGAGTTTTGAGTGCGAATCATCTTCATCAACATTGCAGGCAAGTTCACACTTTGATCATATCCCTTTCATACCCAGTTTTTATGCATTAGTTTCACCCTCAAACATTGCATGAGTAGGATTGATAACATATGTGGGTATTGGGAAGTAGTTGATGAGGTAGGAACCTATTGCCCTGCATTCAAACCTTGGGAGTTACTATCACATTATACTTATATTGCCATGCTATGCTCGTAGACGGGGATTGGGTTTTTGAGAGTATTCATGACAGATGTGAGATTGTTAATTAATGGTTTACTTAAGGTGGCAACTTAAACACACATCTGGGTGGATTGAGGCATCTGGGTATTCCAGGATTGCCTGTTTTTTATGGACCGCCACCCAGGCTCAAAGGGATCATGAGATTATGCATACTAGAAACTTCCGTGTGCAGCCACAAGCTATTATGGGCTCTAGCATAGTTGATTAAGTCGTGCGAACTCTTACAGGGTAGACTAGCAGATGTAGGGGAAAGTAGGTGTAACGGTCTATCCATCGTAAGGTGATAGCGCTTCTGAAAGACTATGTCTCGGTCATCCGTCTTCTCAAACACCATGTAGTGCGAGAAACCAAACGGAGGCGATCGAGTCTTGTGTGGAAAAGTGCACAAACCTCTGCAGAGTGTACAAACTAATCATGGTTAGCCGTGTCCCCGGTTATGGACAACTTGAGTATATAGTACTTGGATTATCATGTGAATCTCATCATGTTACTTTAAATGAATATTGTTGGGTTTTAATGATGATGCTTAATTGGGATTGAGAATGCTGTCAACCATTCTCAATGTTTAACAACCACCATGATAGTTAAATAAAATTTATTCCTTTACAGTAGGGAAAAATTGGCTTTTCGCAAAAATCTTATAACCATAGAGCTTTTCCACCAGCCAAATATGCATGTAGTGATAGCCATTGTTCATCATTCTCTATGGTGTGAATTTGCTAGTACATTCAATGTACTGACCCTTTGTGGCTGCAACGTCTCATGTTGCAGGATTACCTTATGATGAGTAAGTGATACGTTAGGGTTACGATTTCTACACTCAACTTTGCCGTTGGTGTTGATGGGAATCCACAACCTTGTTACTTCCGCTATATTTGGATCGAGGTAATAGTATTTACGTTACTTTATACATGTGATTTACCTCTGTTATAAATCCTCGAGTACTGTGTGTGTCAGCATACCGATCCAGGGATGACACTTAAGCACAGAGACTTGATCCATTCAGGTCAGGTCGCTACAAAAGCTCAGTTCGGGCCCTAGAAGCCCATCGGCGCCCGAACCGTGCCGTCGCCCCACTCGCTTGAGTGATCCAGATCGGGAGAGGAGCTCCCGATCCAGATCGAACCCCGCCGTCGCCGCCTCTGCGCTGCTGCCTCGCCGAACCCCAGCACCCTCGCCACCGATGACCTCCACCATCAGGCGAGCCCCGCCGCCGCGTTGGCTCTTTCTCCCGCTCATCTTGCTGTTCCTCTACAAGCTGTCATGGCCGGCCTCTTCCTTCGATCCGACGCGGCCATGGAGCTCGCTGCTCCATCCTCCATCGTCCTTGCCCGGATCCGACCCTCGGCAACCGGATCCATGCATTCCCTATACGGATCTCGCCGTCTCGGCCTCCTTCCCCGACACCTGGACCTTGTCGTCCCCTGCCATGGCCGCCCCCTTCCCTTGCTCGTGCGGGAGGGCGAGGGGCACGGCGAGTGGCCTCCCCGCTCGCTCGCGTGGCCCGGCCCATCTCCAGCGCGTGGACGGCCCAGCAACCGGCCTGCCCGGCCTCCTCCACCGACCGGCCTGCCCGGCCTCCTCCAGCGACCGGCCCATGAGGCCTGGTGAGCAGCTCCCTCGAGCTTCCCTGTGCACTTCCGGGCCCGCCAGTTTCAACCCAGTCCTTGTTTTTTCTGCCAAACGAATTTGTCTATTTTCCAGAGAACTGCAGTTTTACAGTTTAGCCCTTGCACTTCATGCATATAGTAACTCACAAACCGTGCATCGCATGTAAATAATTTATATATGTAAAATGACTAGAATTTCATCTAGTTTCATAATATCCAACTTTCATGCATGTTTAAAATGTTTAAACTTGCTGTTTGTTTAATTTGCTTAAATGCCATGATAAAATGCTTTATTTCATAACTAATTAACCATAACTCGGTTTGTAATAAACTTTATATGAAAATGAGGTAGAAAAATGCCTAGTTTAACTTGGTGCACTAATCTTGCATGTTTAACATATCTAAAATATGGTTTAGGGCAGAACAGTACCAAATCCATAATTTGCACATGAGGATTTTTCCAGACTTGTTGCTTGTTGTTCCGGCCTCATTTAAACTTGTCTAGATAGGTAGTTTTCATATGCTTCACCCCTTGCCATGTTTAATAACATTTAATATTGTTGGGTACATCAACGGGAGAGAACTAAATGTTTGAATGTGGTGTTTTGTCAATATGCAACTTGTTGCATATTGAGCTCCACTTAATTTGTAGTATTGTTTGTTGCACTTTGCCATGCCATGCCTCATTAAACCAGACATGCTTCATACTTGGTTGCGCATCATGCCATGTTTATGCGATGGTTGTTTACTATGTTGCTTGTTTCTTTCCGGGTTGCTTCCCTCGTTAGCTTCGGTTTCGTTTGGAGTTGTGAGGATCCATTCGACTACGTCCGTTTGTCTTCTTCATGGACTCGTTCTTCTTCCTTGTGGGATTTCAGGCAAGATGACCATACCTTCGAAATCACTTCTATCTTTGCTTGCTAGTTGTTCATTCTATCACTATGTCACGCTACCTACCACTTGTTATATCATGCCTCCCATATTGCCATGTCAAGCCTCTAACCCACCTTCCTAGCAAACTGTTGTTTGGCTATGTTACCGCTTTTGCTCAGCCCCTCTTATAGCGTTGCTAGTTGCAGGTGAAGTTGAAGTTTGTTCCATGTTGGAACATGGATATGTTGGGATATCAAAATATCTCTTACTTAATTAATGCATCTATATACTTGGTAAAGGGTGGAAGGCTCGGCCTTATGCCTGGTGTTTCGTTCCACTCTTGCCGCCCTAGTTTCCTTCATACCGGTATTATGTTCCTTGATTTTGCGTTCCTTACATGGTTGGGTGTTATGGGAGCCCCTTGACAGTTCGCTTTGAATAAAACTCCTCCAGCAAGGCCCAACCTTTGTTTTACATTTGCCTAACAACCTATACCTTTCCCTTGGGTCAGCCAACCCGAGGGTCATCTTTATTTTAACCCCCGGGCCAGTGCTTCTCTAAGTGTTAGTCCGAACCGAGTAGACTGCGGGGCCACCTCGGGGAAACTTGAGGTTTGGTTTTACTCGTAGGATGTCTCATCCGGTGTTGCCCTGAGAACGAGATATGTGCAGATCCTATCGGGATTGTCGGCACATCGAGCGGCTTTGCTGGTCTTGTGTTACCATTGTCGGAATGTCTTGTAACTTGGAATTCCGAGACGGATCGGACGAGAGAAGGAATATCCTTCGTTAACCGTGAGAGCTTGTGATGGGCTAAGTTGGGACACCCCTGTAGGGTATAAACTTTCGAGAGCCGTGCCCATGGTTATGTGGCAGATGTGAATTTGTTAATGTCCGGTTGTGGAGAACTTGACACTTGACTTAATTAAAATGCATCAACCGCGTGTGTAGCCGTGATGGTCTCTTTTCGGTGGAGTCCGAGAAGTGAACACGGTTCTTGTGTTATGATTGTGCGTAAGTAGTTTCAGGATCACTTTCTAGCTTCACGACCGTTGCGTTGCTTATCTTCTCGCTCTTATTTGTGTATGTTAGCCAGCATATTTGCTTAGTGCTTGCTGCAGCTCCACCTCATTACCTTTCCCTACCCATAAGCTTAAATAGTCTTGATCTCGCGGGTGTGAGATTGCTGAGTCCTCGTGTCTCACAGATACTTCCAAACAGTTGCAGGTGCCGATGATACCCGTGTAGGTGACGCAACCGAGGTCAAGTGGGAGCTCGATGAAGATCTTGACTGTTGTTTCGTGTCCTTTCCGGTTGATCAGTAGTGGTGCCCAGTTGGGACAATCGGGGATCTAGCATTTGGGGTTGTATTCTTTTATTTTGGTTCCGTAGTCGGACCTTGATTGTACTCTGGATGATGTATGTTTAACTTGTTATTTGTGTGAAGTGGAGATTGTAAGCCAACTCTTTATCCCTTTCTTATTTAGTACATGGGATTGTGTGAAGATTACCCCACTTGCGACTAAACCACCATGCGGTTATGCCTCTAAGTCGTGCCTCGACACGTGGGAGATATAGCCGCATCGTGGGTGTTACAAGTTGGTAATCAGAGCCATCCCCGAGTTAGGAGCCCCCTGCTTGATCAAATCGCTGACGTTGTTGAGTCTAGAACAAAATGTTTTGAGTCTTAGGATTATATATATCGAAGAGTGGGATTATTTTTACTCCTCAGTCCCTTCGTCGCTCTGGTGAGGCCTCCTGACGTAGAAGTTTTGACTTTTCTCGCCTCAAATTTCATGATTTTTTTTAGGATCACGCGGGTATCTTGGAATCATTCCGATAGTCTTGTGACGAGAACATTGTTCTTGGTGCCTCCTGGCATTTAGGGGTTATGGCAGTGTCCCGGGGAGTTGAGCTCCGAGGTGTTGTCGTCACAATTTTATCGTTGCAGTTATGGAATACCTGAGTTCGCCGAAGTCGAAAATCTCTTTTATGCAGTTGTTGGTGAGATAACCTCGACGCCACCTAGTACTGGGGCGGGAGTTCGGGAGTATTGCCATAACTCATATAAAGGATGCTTTTCGAAGGTTGAGGTACACGATTTCCGAAGGTTTATTGGTTATGTGTTGAAGGATGGATACAACTGGATGTAGGGATTGTTAGTTTGGGTGAGATATTATGCTTCCCCTTATCCCCAACACCTGATTGCATAACTAGAAAGTTTCAGGAGTTTATAAGTGGGAATTCAAGTAGATCCTAGAATAATCTTTCCAGCCGACACATGATACGATATGGGATCTATCATATGTTTGTTTCCGGCTTATTTTGCAAGCCAATCCTTGTTTTGTTTTGTTGTGGTATTCGAGTTGCTTCGAAGTCAAAAGTGTTTCCATACCTCATTCTAAGCGGTGTTCTCATATTTCTATGGGAATACTAATCCTTCTTGATCATCGAGTTTGTCATCTCAATTTCTTCTCAACCGCTGTGCTCCTCTTCAAGTGGATCCGATCATTTTCAACATCCGCAAGATCAACTCAAAGTCTTCTCAATGTTATTTGTTTCATCCGTCCCAAGTTGCCTTTGTTTTTCCCACCTCCCACCCTTTTTCTTCGAGGACTCAGATTTCTTAATCAAGTATCCATCTTATTGATGGGAAGTCTCTCCATTATTTTCCGTCAATGTTCTTATCCGGTGATTCTCAGGAAGATACTAATGGAGCTTCAAGTTTATTATTCTTCGTTCTCTTTTCTTCTACGGTGGATTCAATTCAAGCTTTGTCGATCATATCTTTTCCCCGTTTCAAATGTTTTCTCATACCGGTGCACCTCTTAATCGCTCATCTCTCTCTATTCATATCCGAAGTGCTGAAGATCTCTTAGAAGATTCATGTTTCCATTCTCGATCCGTTCAAGTTATTTCGAGGTTGTTATCTTATTCAAGCAATTTAATTCAACCGGTGCAATCTCTCTTTTAAATTGTTCAACGGTGTATCCGTTGAGTGGGCCCTAACCACATGTCTTTTCCCAAGATCTTACCTGACTCTTCTAATTTTCCGGAGTTATTTTCAAATTCATTTCAAAGTTGACGCAAGAATGAATTATCGCCAGTCATATGTCTTTCTCCAAGATCTTTCAAATTCTTTTCATCGTCGGTTCAACCTTTCTAATTTTCATTCCAGAGTGTCTCAACAATTCATGGTGGCGTATCTCATCGTCATTATCAGATTTGAAGACCGAGGAAGAGTTTCCTCCAAATCATATCTGTTCTCTTGAAAATTCATGGTTCCAGCTCCGTGCCATCCTCGCAATTATTCTCGATTAGGAGATATTCTTTTCACCCA
This sequence comes from Triticum dicoccoides, assembly GCF_002162155.2. Classification (NCBI taxonomy): domain Eukaryota; kingdom Viridiplantae; phylum Streptophyta; class Magnoliopsida; order Poales; family Poaceae; genus Triticum; species Triticum dicoccoides. The sequence continues at coordinate 377,950,488 of NC_041384.1, forward strand.
TCCAAAGTAATTTAGGAGTGTTTTCATTTTGATTCTCTGGAGGCCATCATTCCAAAGATTTAAACGTTCTCAATGTTCAGCTCTTGTTCACCAATTCTCCTAAATTATTATTTCTTCATTCATCTCCAATTTCTTCCGGTGCATTATTCAAGTACTCTCCAATCTGTTCATGATCTCTTCGTCATCTTGTATCTAAATTCACTCAAGTATCTTCGTGCATGTTTAATGCTTCCCGGAGAGCCATTCTCTTTTCTTCAGTCGTTTTCACTTCTTACGGTGGTTCGTTCAAGATTTCTCTTCCTTCGTCATCGTATCAACTCATTTGTTCTTTCAAATCCTACCGACGATTCGTTGAAGACCTTCCCAAGTTTGCGCTATATCTATCTTAATCCTTTCTACGATGATAAGTAGTATGAAAAATCCATTGCTTGTCATCAATTTAAATTGGTGAAGGATATGCATAACATAATTCTTATTCTTATTTCCTCAAGATGAATTAATTCCTTCTTACGGAGTTTGTTCATGAGGTAATTCTTGGTTCCAAGTTGTTCATCTTTCTTTTCTGGAGCCCTAAGTTATTTCAATTATATCATTTCAAAGCTTCATCTAATCATTGCAAGGCTTCTCCCGGAGTTCTTTTCAACTTTCCCTTTCGTTTGATCATTCTTTTATTACCGGAGTTCTTCATGGAGGCTCTATATGGTGGTTCGTCAAGGATTCCTTTCATTCTTCAATTGTTCTTCAAGATTTCTCTCAAAGCTAAGATCTGCCAAGCTATACTCTAAATTAAACATGGTGTTCAACACATGTCTTGTTTTGAGGAGTTCAAGTATTCTTCATCGTGCATTCCAAAGTGCACTTCTTCCTACCTTATCTCTTGAGATGGTGTTATGTCATTCTTGTTAATTTCCCTCTGTGTTTCACGATTCTCAAATTTCAAGAAGGACATATTATAAATCCATCATTTTCTCTTCGTTCAAGAGACCTTTTCAACCAATCAATCTTTTTGTTGGAGTTATCTTGGGTTATATTTCACCTAAAGCCTATCCTAAGGATGGTTGCGATTATGGTGCTTATCAATGATCCAATCTTCTCCTTCCTATCTCGGTGAAGAAGTTTTTCATCTCTTCTTTGTTCCCGATCAATCATTGTTTTCGGTGGCAGAACTTCACCTCAGTTTTGAGATGTTTTCCATAAGCCCACTACAAGATTATCCGTTTCATTGTTGGTCTTTCCAACAACTCCGTTTTAACATTCTTGGAAGGATGCTTTCAAATTAATTCGACGTAGAAGATGTTGTTTTCTTCTTCGTTACTGTCAGTCCGTTCTATCTTTTGTTTCGGAGGCATTGTGATGTTGCACACTTTGATCCATCATCCCATTTTTGCCAAAGATCATGTTCTTTCCTTTGCTTATCCATTCAACCGGAGTGTCGTGTCCTCCATTCAAGTTCTCTCATCTTATCAAGTTTTGCCTCCCTTCTCAACCAGGGTGCTGTCTGAAATCTTTCTTACCCCTTGTGCCATTCTTTCAATAGTTCCGGAGGCAATGTGTTGTTGATTTCATCAAGTATCCATCCCATCTTGTCAAGTTCATGTTCAATTCCTTCCATTTACAGTCAGAGTGCTGTCCAAATTATATCATTCTTATTCCTTCTCTATCTTGTTATAACCGGAGTGTTGTGGCTATCATTCCTCTTCTAACCGGAATCTCATCCAAGTTGTTTTATTTTTCCAAGTTCATATTATTTCCTTCCATTTCCAACCGGAGTGTTGTCGTAATTGATCCTTATCGTTCCTTGTACATCTCGTTTCAACCGGAGTGCTTGCGTGTACTTCTTGTCCATTGCAAGCTTTTTCTTATGTCTTTCAACCTTCAGGTTCTCGTCGTGTTCCTTGCTCCTCTATTCTAACGGAGTGTTTTCAACTTTGTTCATCTTTGTTGTATTCTTTATTTCAATTTGTTCAACCTTGCAAGGTTCTTTGGTTTCACTCATTTGTCAAAGAAGCAACTTAGTTTTACCTCTTCTCTTCCTCTTCTATTTCCCTCTGGTGCCATCCTAGATCTTGGGACGAGATCCTCTTGTAGTGGTGGAGTGTTGTAACGCCCCGAGACCATTGCGCCAGGTGTCTTCCAGTTATTTGCTGTTGTTGCCTTGTCATTCTCTTGCGTGTTGCATCTTGCCATGTCATCATGTGCATTGCATCATCATGTTTTCAAAACTTGCATCCGTCCGGGTCCCCCAGTTCTCTTCGTTGTCCGTTCTGAGCCAGGCACACTAGCACGCGCCCGCGGCACGTCCGAAATAGTATTTTATAAGAGGCCGGAGAATGTTCTCAGAATGGGTTGAAAGTTGGCGTGCGGTCTTATTTTAGTGTAGGTAGACCATCTGTCAAGTTTCGTCGCATTCGGAGCTCGTTTGATAGCCCAACCGTTAAACATATAGCGGTACTTTAGCTGGTCTTTTCATCGGACGTTTTCGGTCTCCGGAAACCTTGCCAGGCTACATTTCCGTCTCTCTCTTCTCAGCCTGAGACCTCTCCTATACAGCCCACAAACCCCACCTAGTTCCCCCTCTGTCTGGAACCGCACGATCATGATCGGAGGCTCCGAAACGCTCCAGAAACCCCCTAGACCCAAACCCTAGCAAAACCTGCTATATATAGACCCCCTAGTCCATTTTCGGACTAATCGTAGTCTAAAAAACCTACCCCTAGCCTCCCCTAACCCTCAGCCGCCGCCACCTTCCATCTTTGCCTCGTTTTCCGCACCGGCCAAGTCCTCCGCCGCCACTTGTCGCGCCTCCATTAGCCCCGCCGCCACCTGACCGTGCCCTCCTCCAACCCACGCGCGCGATGTCGCCGTGCCTCCCCGTCCCACCGCCGAGGGCCCGCTGAAGCCCAGTTTGGGCCCTGGAAGCCCATCGGCGCCCGAACCGTGCCGTGGCCCCGCTCGCCCGAGCGATCCAGATCGAGAGAGGAGCTTCCGATCCAGATCAAACCCCGCCATCGCCGCCTCTATGCTGCTGCCTCGCCGGACCCCAGCACCCTCGCCACTGACGACCTCCACCATCAGGCGAGCCCCGCCGCCGCGTTGGCTCTCTAGCTTTCTCCTACTCATCTTGCTGTTCCTCTACAGGATGTCATGGCCGGCCTCTTCCCTCGATCCGGCGCCGCCATGGAGCTTGCTGCTCCATCCTCCGTCGTCCTTGCCCGGATCTGACCCCCGGCAACCAGATCCATCCATTCCCTGCACGGATCCCGCCGTCCCGGCCTCCTCCCCCGACACCTTGACCTCGTCGTCCCCTGCCATGGCCGCCCCTTCCCCTGATCGTGCGGGAGGACGAGGGGCACGACGAGTGGCCTCCCCGCTCGATCGCGTGGCCTGGCCCAGCTCCAGCGCGTGGACGGCCCAGCAACCGGCCTGCTCGGCCTCCTCCACCGACCGACCCATGAGGCCTGGTGAGCAGCCCCCTCGAGCTTCCCTGTGCACTTCTGGGCCTGCCAGTTTCGGCCCAGTCCTTGTTTTTTCTGCCAAACGAATTTGTCTATTTTCCACAGAACTGCAGTTTTACAGTTTAGCCCTTGCACTTCATCCATATAGTAACTCACAAACCATGCATCGCATGTAAATAATTTATATATGTAAAATGACTACAATTTCATCTAGTTTCATAATATCCAACTTTCGTGCATGTTTAAAATGTTTAAACTTGCTGTTCGTTTAATTTTCTTAAATGCCATGCTAAAATGCTTTATTTCATAACTAATTAACCGTAACTCGGTTTGTAATAAACTTTATATGAAAATGGGGTAGAAAAATGCCTAGTTTAACTTGGTGCGGTCATCTTGCATGTTTAACAACTCTAAAATATGGTTTAGGGCAGAACAGTACCAAATCCATAATTTGCACATGAGGATTTTTCCGGACTTGTTGCTTGTTGTTCTGGCCTCATTTAAAATTGTCTAGATAGGTAGTTTTCATATGCTTCACCCCTTGCCATGTTTAATAACATTTAATATTGTTGGGTACATAAACAGGAGAGAACTAAATGTTTGAATCTGGTGTTTTGTCAATATGCAACTCGTTGCATATTGAGCTCCACTTAATTTGTAGTATTGTTTGTTGCACTTTGCCATGCCATGCCTCATTAAACCGGACATGCATCATACTTGGTTGCGCATCATGCCATGTTTATGCGATGGTTGTTTACTATGTTGCTTGTTTCTTTCTGGGTTGCTTCCATCATTAGCTTCGGTTTGTTTCGGAGTTGTGAGGATCCATTCGACTACGTCCATTTGTCTTCTTCATGGACTCGTTCTTCTTCCTTGTGGGATTTCAGGCAAGATGACCATACCTTCGAAATCACTTCTATCTTTGCTTGCTAGTTGTTCGTTCTATCGCTATGTCGCGCTACCTACCACTTGTTATATCATGCCTCCCATATTGCCATGTCAAGCCTCTAACCCACCTTCCTAGCAAACTGTTGTTTGGCTATGTTACCGCTTTTGCTCAGCCCCTCTTATAGCATTGCTAGTTGCAGGTGAAGTTGAAGTTTGTTCCATGTTGGAACATGGATATGTTGGGATATCACAATATCTCTTACTTAATTAATGCATTTATATACTTGGTAAAGGGTGGAAGGCTCGGCCTTATGCCTGGTGTTTTGTTCCACTCTTGCCGCCCTAGTTTCTGTCATACCGGTATTATGTTCCTTGATTTTGTGTTCCTTACACGGTTGGGTGTTTTGGGAACCCCTTGACAGTTCGCTTTGAATAAAACTCCTCCAGCAAGGCCCAACCTTGGTTTTATATTTGCCTAACAACCTATACCTTTCCCTTGGGTCGGCCAACCCAAGGGTCATCTTTATTTTAATCCCCCAGGCCAGTGCTTCTCTAAGTGTTGGTCCGAACCGAGTAGACTACGGGGCCACCTCGGGGAAACTTGAGGTTTGGTTTTACTCGTAGGATGTCTCATCCGGTGTTGCCCTGAGAACGAGATATGTGCAGCTCCTATCGGGATTGTCGGCACATCAGGTGGCTTTGCTGGTCTTGTTTTACCATTGTCGAAAAGTCTTGTAACCTGGAATTTCGAGACTGATCGGGTCTTTCCGGGAGAAGGAATATCCTTCGTTGACCGTGAGAGCTTGTGATGGGCTAAATTGGGACACCCCTGCAGGGTATAAACTTTGAGAGCCGTGCCCGCGGTTTTGTGGCAGATGGGAATTTTTTAATGTCTGGTTGTAGAGAACTTGACACTTGACTTAATTAAAATGCATCAACCGCGTGTATAGCCGTGATGGTCTCTTTTCGGCAGAGTCTGGGAAGTGAACACGGTTCTTGTGTTATGATTGTGCGTAAGTAGTCTCAGGATCACTCCTTGATCACTTCTAGCTTCACGACCGTTGCGTTGCTTATCTTCTCGCTCTTATTTGCGTATGTTAGCCACCATATTTGCTTAGTGCTTGCTGCAGCTCCACCTCATTACCTTTCCCTACCCATAAGCTTAAATAGTCTTGATCTCGCGGGTCTGAGATTGCTGAGTCCACGTGGCTCACAGATACTTCCAAACAGTTGCAGGTGCCGATGATACCCGTGCAGGTGATGCAACCGAGCTCAAGTGGGAGCTCGATGAAGATCTTGACCGTTGTTACGTGTCCTTTCCGGTTGATCACTAGTGGTGCCCAGTTGACACGATCGGGGATCTGGCATTTGGGGTTGTCTTCTTTTATTTTGGTTCCGTAGTCGGACCTTGATTGTACTCTAGATGACGTATGTTTAATTTATTATTTGTGTGAAGTGGCGATTGTAAGCCAACTCTTTATCCCTTTCTTATTCAATACATGGGATTGTGTGAAGATTACCTCACTTGCGACTAAACCACCATGCGGTTATGCCTCTAAGTCGTGCCTTGACACGTGGGAGATATAGCCGCATCGTGGGTGTTACACCCTACCAACTGACGCCCTCAACCTCGCCATGATCTCAAAGGCAAGATCGGCGAACTCGCAACACAAGAGACACAAGATTTATACTGGTTTGGGCCACCGTTGTGGTGTAATACCCTACTCCAGTGTGGTGTGGTGGATTGCCTCTCGAGCTGAGGATGAACGATACAAGGGGAAGAACAGCCTCCTAAGGTGAGGTGTTCTTGTGCTTGGTGGGTGTGAGGATGGGTTGGATCTAGTCCAAGATGAGATTGCTGAGGCTCTGTTGCCTCCTACTGTGGTGGCTAATCCTATTTATAGAGGCTCTGGTCCTCTCCCCAAATATTGAGCGGGAAGGGATGCCACAACGGCCAATTTGAAAGGGGACATCTAGTACAAGTTATCCTGACAAAAGCAGTCTTCGCCTGCCAAAGGCTCTGGTGGTGACGCCACCTTGGGCTCCATGGTGACCTCCGTCTTGCCGTCCTGCTGGTCTTGGTCTCGTTGCACCGACATGGAAACCTTTGCTTGACGCCTCGGTACTCCTCGCCCGCGCTTGCCTCCTTAGCACCAAAGAGGAAACAAGGACACTTTGCGTGATGGTGCCCGCCTGGTCTCGATCGTCATGGCTCACGTCATTGGAACCTCGCGAGGTTTGCCTTGCCTTGATCTCTCTACCCCTCGTGAGCCAGCCTGGTGAGGCCGCTCCCGAGGAGGTCTTGTGTCGTCCGCCTCGCGAGGCTTGGCCCCTCGCGAGGGTCTTGAATGCTTGTTGGTGAATATGGGCCGTACGGGCCCGCTTGCAGTGCCATGCCGTGGGCCGCAGGAAGTTAAGTCTGGGGACCCCCCTTCCCAGAACGCTGATAGTAGCCCCCGGGCCCAAGGCGCGCTCGGGCCTGGCTTCGAGGCGAAGCCAAAGGGCAAGCGCAGAGCACCGTGGGCCCCAATAACCTACAGCCTTGGTCGACGCGTGGCGATTGATTGGGCGTGGGCGTCTCTGCTTCCCCACGTTGCCTCGGCAGCTGCCTGAGTTAATGAGTCCCTGCTGCATGCAAGGAAAAACCATCATCACCTGTGATCATGGGGGGCGCTGGTTGGCCTTCTTCTGCTATAAATGGGGAGGGGGGGGGCAGAGCCCCAGTCGCCCATCTCTTCCCACTCCGCTAGCTTCTCCCCCTTTGCTCCATTGCCAATAGTAACACCAATGGCGCCCATCCGAAGGTTTTCCGATGCGGAGAAAGGAAAGACTCCCCGCGACGAGCTAGGGCCGCTCCTGCCGAAGAAGAGGCCGGTCCACCGTCGTGACGTGGTGGTGGTGCAGGAGGTGACAAGGCCTTGGTACGAGTGGCCTCCTCCTGGGTATCAGTTGCCCCTATACGCCCAAGCCGAGGGCTCAGGAGGAAGAGGCTCAGGACTCGAGCGACACCGTGTGCACCGCGGCCATGGTTGCCGTACCGCGGTGGCGTGCGTCGCTGCCCCTGGAGTCCACACCACGGACTCCTCGCGCAAACTTGTGCTGTGGGCGGCGATGCCTCCGAGCACTTGGATCCGCTTCCCTTCCTTCTTCTCTGCCGAGATGCCGCCGAGGGGGCCTCTCGAGCTTTGGCTGCAGCACGCCAACTGCGACGTGTCAGCGACTGGGGCAGAAGTTGAGGCCGTCTCCTCGGGCAAGATATTCATGACCCGAGGCTGGGGTGAGGTCGCTCGAGTGTGCCGTGCGGAGGGTGCCCTCGCGATCCACTTCGAGTACGACGGCGCCTCCATGCTGTCCTTCAAGGTCTTCGACGCAGAAGGCCGCCGCCTGGAGTGCTACTCCAGAAGGGGTCGTCAGGACGGTGTAGCATCAGGGGCAGGGCCTGCCCCCCATGTCGCCATCAGCTCCTTTGGAAGTAGCAACGACGCCTGGGAGTCCAGCGATTCTCCCGAGCTCTACGAGACTCCGGAGACGAGCGATGACAGATACATGCCCCAAGCTCTTGCCGAGCCCGGAGCAGGGCTGCAGCGTCCGGCCGCCGCCGCCGCTGATCTAGGTGAGGTTGGCGCCAGCTTCCCGTGGCCCACTCTTGATGATGGCGTCGGCCACTGGGGCACATGTAGATAGGGCTCCTAGAAGTTCTTTCCTTTTGTTCCCATGCGAGGAATCGAGAAGTACCCCGTGGGGGCATGTAAAGGATCCGCAATGTCCTTTGTTGATATTATCCTTATTATGAAGTTGTGCGTGTGCGTGCTCTGTTTCGGCTCGATTTCCCCTTTCCAACCTCACGACGGCTTGGTGCTCTACGCCGACAGGTCCCGGTCCCCAGGTAGGTTTCAGCTGTCGTTGGTATGCCAGGTCGCGATGCCATGGTCAAGGCCAGGAGGTGAGCGGCTTGAGGTCCAGTAAGAGCCCCTGAGACACGATGCTCAGGAGGTCCCCTTTGGCGCGCAAGCAACCGCCGAGAGGTAGGAAAGGGAGACTACGTGGCCGCAGCGGGGCAACACAAATGAGAACTCTATGCCATAGCGATTGGTTGACCCGAGCGTGAAACTTATCTTGGCAGTCCAGGGTCGGTCCTTCGCGAGACGCCATGCTCGTGCATAGGCAGTCATAGCTTAGCCAGGTCAGGCCCGTACGAGCCTCCTCCTCTTCCCATGCTCTCCTTCGCGCTCTATGTCCTCAGGTCCCGGCCCTCAAGCGAGCTCAGCCGCCGCTAGTATGCCAGGTCGCGATGCTGTGGTCAAGGCCAGGGGGTGAGGGCTGGAGAGCTTGTAAGAGCTCCTGAGTCGCGATGCTCAGGAGCCCCCTTTTAGCATGCAAGCGGATTACCAGGGAGAAGAGGGAGCCCGCGGTGCCGCCTGTCGTGGTCCTCGGGAGGTTCCTGCAAGTCAGCATGAGGTAGGGCACATGTTGCTGTTATGATAGCCGGGCGGCCATTGATTGCTCCGCCAGAGAATGGAGGCACTGAGGGCCTGGTGAGGTGGCACGCATGGCCAGAGCTCGGCCTCTCAGATTTGTCGACGTTGCAGGGACAGACCCAAGCACAAGCGCCGTGCCAGCGTGTGCAGCCCCTATGGTAGGTGACAATCAAGCAGGTGATAGTCATAGATAGATTAAGCATGGAAAGCAAACATGCCACTGGGTCTGGCCCGGGCGGCTTGGGGATGCTGCTGCCCGAGGGGCGCCGCCAGCAAGGTAAGCTAAAGACATAAAAAGGGTTACACGCCACAGGGACGGACCCATGTGGCTGCAGCCCCGAGGGCGCTCCCAGCTAAATAAACTTGGAAAATGTCACCTGATTCTGTTGATGAAGGAATGTTGGGGCAGCTCCAGGTGTGCGGCGAAGGGGTTTCTCCTCACGAGCCACTGGGGCCCCGAACCTCGGGAGGCTCTGGGGGTCCAAGCGGTTCCTTGAGGACCATCTCCATCTTTGCCAGGACTGCGCGGTGCCTGGCCTCCTGAGCCACCAGGACGCGCCGCAAGTTGTGTTGGTAGGCGGATGCCACGCTCAGTAGGCCGAATGGCATGCGAACGTAGCTGTGCGGTGGGCCCTTGCAGCGTCCCATGCGCGAAGGCTAGAAGAGCTCCTGAGACGCGGCCCTGTTGAGCCCTGGGACGTTGATGCAGACGCGCAGCCCGGCATCCTCGCCTGGATGGGGGGCTGCGCCAGGTGAGCGGCGATCGCCTCGCATGGCCCTCGCATCCTGCAGTTCCTGAGTGGTCTTGGTAATGAACTCCTGAGCGCTGGGCGCTCCTCGCCCCGTGTCCTCCTGAGGGAAACGTGCCATGAAGCACACCTCCAAATGATGCCCGAGCGCCTCCCTCGTAATGCTGGCAAGGTCTGAGGCCCTCCAGAAGAGAGCCCCCGAGCCCTGCCCGAGGAGGGCGTCGGGCGCGCCTTCCTATGCGACAAAGGGAGGCGCCCAGGCGCGGGCGCTGATCCTGACGTGGTGCCACTTGCGGCGCCATTCTCCTGAGGCCCAGTACAGAGTAGCTGCTTCTTCTTCTTGGGGATGGCCTCAGGAGGGTACTCGCCCTTGCTGTCAGGGTCGTCGATTGCTGCAGCTTGGAAGGCATGCTTAAGGGAGCACACTGCGTCTCTTTCTTCGCAGGGGACTGTGATGATTCCGCCGCTTCCTGGCATCTTGAGGACGTTGTAGCTTGTGGTGGGTCATCGCCATGAACTTAGCCAGGGCTGGATACTCGAGGATGGCATTGTACGGCAGACGGATGTGGGCAACATCGAAGTCGATGAGCTCGGTGCGGTAGTTGTCGCGCTGTCCGAAGGTGACCGGGAGGCGGACCCGACCTATCGGGGTGGTGGAGCCGTCGGTCACTCCTAAGAAAGGCTTGGTAGGCTGAAGCTAATCATAGGGCACTTGAAGGTTGTCGAACATCTCGACGGACAGGACGTTAAGCCCTGCGCTGCTATTGATGAGAATCTTGGTGACTTGCACGTTGCTGATGACGGGTGAATAGAGCATCGGGAGAGCACCAGGGGTGGCCGCGCACTTGAGCTGGTCTGCCGAGCTGAAGGTAATAGCGCACTTGGACCACCTGAGCGGGCGTGTAGCCTCGAGCTTGGGAAGGGCTGCGTTCATCTCGTGAGCAAACTGCTTGAAGATACGCTGTGAGGCTCGGGCTTGAGCTCCGCCCAAGATGCAGGCGATAGCACGCGGCTCCTGGAAGCCCCCAGCCCCCTCGTCTTGGTGGTGGTCGTTGTTCCTTCTTGGTGGTGGCGGCAGTGGAGGAAGCCCAGCATTGCCCTGAGGACGGTCCTCGCGAGGCTGATCCCTCCAGGCACCTTTGTGAGGCTAATCCTGCTAGTGGTCCTCACGAGTCCGGTCGCGCCACTCCTGGCGTTGGCCTCGGTCGTCCCAGTGTCCTCCGCCACGTCCTCCTCCTCGGCCGTAGCCTCGGTCGTTGCGCTTGGGGCATCAACCGAAGCATCCGTCACGAATGGCCCTGAGCTCTTGACAATCATTGGTGTTGTGGCTGTGCACGTTGTGGAAGGCGCAGAACGGTCAGCTACTCTTGCATGACTCAGGCTGGTCCCTGCCGCGCTTTGTGTCCGGCTCTACCGCGAGTACGGCCGCTCCCTTGCACTTCACGTCCTTGGTCTTGGCTTTCTTCTCCTGCAGGTCGGCAGCTGGGAGCTCAAGAAGGGAAATGCGCCCTTCCTCAGCCCTTGCGCACTTGGTCGCCAGGTTGAACAACTCCAGGGATGTGCACAGCTCCTCGTGGATGGCGAGCTCCTCCTTCATCTTGGCATCGCGGACGCCATCGGAGAACACAAAGATGATGGCCTCATCCGCCACCTGGGGGATCTTGAGACGAACGTTGTTGAAGCATTGGATGTACTTCTGGAGGGTATCCCCTGGTTGTTGCTTGACATGGCGCAGGTCACCCGCGGCCGGAGGGCGGTCACGAGTGCCCTTGAAGTTGGCGATGAAATGGTCGCGCATCTCGTTCCAGGAAGAGATGGAGCTTGGAGGTAGGTTCAGGAGCCACGAGCATGCGCCATCCTTGAGAGCCATGGGGAACTAGTTTGCCATGACTTTCTCGTTGCCGTTGGCCGCCTCGATGCTCAACTCGTAGAGCTGCAGGAACTCCACGGGGTCGGGGGTGCCGTCATAGCGCGGAGGCAGGTCTGGCTTGAACTTGCCTGGCCAGGCGATGCTACACAGCTCAGGGGTGAAAGCGCGGCAGCCCGCGGTGGCCACCGGGACCCTTTGCTAATGCGGAGCCTGGCCTTGATGCCCTTGCACCGCCATCACAGGCGGCACACGGTCTTGTCGTAGTGGCGCCGGGAGCGCAGGAGCGTTTTCTTGCGAACGAGGGACTTCTTGGTAGCTTCCTCTTCGTGTACAGGCGGCCGACACGGTGGATCACGCCGGGGGGCCGCACGCCTTGGCGCTAGGGTGCCGTCTTGGGGCAGAGGTGGTGGAGGCGCTCCTTGAGCCACGTCGCCCGTAGCTGGTGGAGGGCGAGGCAATGAGAGGGACGGCACAGGGAGCCCCCTGCGGTGCTGACAAGCTCGGCGATGCGGTTGAGCCAGTCCTCGTAGAGGTTGTCGATGTGGCGGTAGTGCAGGAGTTTGCACGCCACGCACAACGCGGCCTGCATGTCCGTGGGAGTGCGACAGGTGTGATACGACGAGCCGACCGGGGTCAGCGATGGGGTGGCAGTGCGGCCGTCCCGCCGCACCAAAGGGTGCAGCGAGGAGGCTTGCTGCTTGTTCCCCGCCGGACCAGTGACGGCGTTGGCCGCAGGTGATGGAGAACGACGGGGTGGCCCACCAATGGGAGCCGTCTGAACAGCACGGGCGGCGAGGGCGGCCCGACGCTTAGCGCGAGCTCGGCGAGCGTCCACCATGGAGACAACGAGGAGACGGGACGCGGATCGACGAAAGGAAAGCTTCGGCGCACCCCTACCTGGCGCGCCAAATGTCGGATCCCGGGTTCCGGCAAAACCCTCAAGGTTCGAACACCGGGTGCGCATGAAGATCTCCCCCTACCAACTCACGCCCTCAACCTCGCCACGATCTCAAAGGCAAGCTCGACGAACTCGCAACACAAGAGACACAAGATTTATACTAGTTCAGGCCACCGTTGTGGTGTAATACGCTACTCCAGTGTGGTGTGGTGGATTGCCTCTTGAGCTGAGGTTGAACCGTACAAGCGGAAGAACAGCCTCCTGAGGTGAGGTGTTCTTGTGCTTGGTGGGTGTGAGGATGGGTTGGATCTATTCCAAGATGAGATGGCTGAGGCTCCGTTTCCTCCTACTATGGTGGCTAATCCTATTTATAGAGGCCTTGGTCCTCTCCCCAAATATTGAGCGGGAAGGGATGCCACAATGGCCAATTTGAAAGGCGGCAGCTAGTACAAGTTATCCTGACAAAAGCAGTCTTCGCCTGCCAAAGGCTCTGGTGGTGACACCGCCTTGGGCTCCATGGTGACCTCCATCTTGCCGTCCTGCTGGTCTTGGTCTCGTTGCACCGATATGGAAACCTTTGCTTGACGCCTCGGTACTCCTCGCCTGCGCTTGCCTCCTTAGCACCAAAGAGGAAACAAGGACACTGTGCACGCTGGCGCCCGCCTGGTCTCGATCATCATGGCTCACGTCATTGGAACCTCGCGAGGTTTGCCTTGCCTTGCTCTCTCCACCCCTCGTGAGCCAGCCTGGTGAGGCCGCTCCCGAGGAGGTCTTGTGTCGTCTGCCTCGCGAGGCTTGGCCCGTCGCCAGGGTGTTGAATGCTTTTTGGTGAAGATGGGCCATACGGGCCCGCTTGTAGCGCCACACCGTGGGCCGCAGGCAGACAAGTCTAGGGACCCCATTCCCAGAACGCCGACACACACAACTCCAAGAATGATGCAAGCCTTGGACATCTTGGCTGTCATGCCCGCGACGGGATAGCATGGGTGGCGACAAAGTCCTTCAAATAGTTTGCTTAATTTTCAGTCTGCAATTGGTCTCTGCCCCAATTGTGGATGGCGACAAAGGCGACAGTTATTTGCAAACGCGAATAACAAACCCAGGAAAGCCGCACATGTGTGTAAGCGGGACAAGGTGCGCGACGACAAGTACCAGGCAGGCAAAGCTTGAATAAAGGCGTTGCATCATGCTCGGGTGTGCAACTTGTTGGAGAGACGTATGCAAGGCTGTGTTTACGTGACGCCTGTGAAAATGACCAACTTATTAGGCCGATCAACCAACCGTCCATTCCAAGGAATTTTGAGTCATCCGAGGGAAACATCCCGGCGCAAAGCAAGCGATTCTATGTGCCCGCCATAATAGGGAACCAACCCGGTAGGGTCAAGCACACACATGCAAGAATTTTTCTGTCTCGTCTCTGGCAGGATGGAACTACCCTAGCCAGCTAGCACCTGCGCAATGCCACTCCCCCGCGTGCCGGGAAGGCACTGAGAGCGCTCTAATCAGGCGGGCGCCACTGCAGTCATGTGTAGTGGATGTGCTTGGCCCTTCTATGGACCCAAATGCTGGGTTCCTCTCGCTGGAGGAAGAAGGAGATGCGCTAAGCGAATTATATGAAAGTGAAAATCAAGGGAACTATTTGAAGAGATCAAGAAGAGAAGCAACTAATATGATCGAAAATTTAGATGAAATGTTTGATGGATGTTCGTATCTACATCGCCCATGCTCATCTCTTATGTAAGATTGTTCCAAATGGTCTGCAAGTGATCATGTCCATAATGTGTTTGTATTTGCCCTGTATATTTACTAGTGAAGGATAATGATGGTCATTTCCCATATTCTTCTTTGGCTTGTGAGGGCAACCCAATAGCCATTTCGCATAGTTGTCTCCCACATACCCGACTTTTATGCTCGGTCTAAGACATAACCATAATTTCTACCCGGTCACGTCATGCTCGACCATCCTGGCTTAGCTGCGCGTCCGATTTTACCATGGGCAGATCAGACAGCTCATAGCGGCCCTTGAGGGGGTGACTTGCCTGGACCATCACCGACACTTTTTCTAGCTGGCTAGGGCCCCATGTCGGCTTGTTCATGCTTCGTTCGACAGTGGCGTAGAGACCAACTACAGCCTGGCAGTTCAGGGAACTATTTGAAAAAAATTCCTTAAGTGTTTGCAAATGACTATGTTCATACCGCGTTTCCATAGCCTCGACAATGATCATTGCCCATAGCTTTATTTTGTGATTTTTTTGATAACATGTGGCTGCAGCCCAGAAGTTAAGCAAAGTAATTGAAACTACAAGTAAGAAACTAAGCAACCGTATGGGCAACATGTAAATATTTAAATCACAAGAGGCCAAACGAATTACTATATAAACGACATTGTAATACTATACTGGAAGAACTAAACAAAAACTTAAAGCATCAACAAAGTGAAAGTGTCGGGACTAATCTCAAAGACGATAAACACACAAGGAAACTCAAATTGCAGGACCCATGACTATTCATTGTTATTAACAAACACAAGATACAATGGACGCATCGACCACATAGAAAACAACAACAAAATGTAACTACAACTAACCTGATACACCAATCCTACATGGACATTAAAGGAATCACAGTTTAGCGGGCAGATGTTTTTCTTGGCCGACTGCAAGTCATCGATGATGCCTCATTCGTTGTGAATCAAATGCACAACCCGTCCCTCAAGGCTGACCGGCCGCCGCCACTGTTGATCGGATAGGATGGTGACGTAGCCCGTCTTCCATGACCAGGATCCTCCTATACATTTCTTAGCCCACGCACGCATCCTTCACAACATAAGATAAGTGTAACAAAGTAGTAAATGGCTTCCACTCCCAATAGTCTTGGTATCCTGGCATGAATTCGTTCTTCATGCAGGCATATGAGAGGTGTATGATGGCCTCTGCAAGGTCTGCCATAGAGTCCCTTTCTCGGCCACCTTTAATTTAGAACTCCTTCTGGATGTCAACGTAGAGCATCTCTGGAATCACATTAAGGGATTGTACAAGGACCTTCCGGTCTCTGCTAGTGTCGACGCCAACATAGATTATTCCCTTGCGCCCGGAAAAATTATCGAGCACCTCAGATTGCCCCTTTGCCGTGAAACAATGGTGGACACGAATGCGTTCGCGCATTGATAGCTGCAGGACGACAACTATCCATCGCCTATAAAGATTCTCACGGGTGTACTCAATGTCCAACCCTACAAATCTATACTTTTCCTCTTGCAACCATTGCTCATACATAGCAATGACCTCCTCTACCTTATGATTCTCATTGGTCTACACCACATCCAAGTCTGTGGTGCCAAGGGCAGTGACCATTTTCCATCGCAACAAAGATACCTATGACATAAATTCCCAGTGCACATGTAAAATCTAAGCAATGAGAGATGTACATTGCGAGCGGAAATGAGGCAAAAGACTCACAAAGTCTTAGTTTAATGCAAACATGATTAGTTATGACTCCGTCGATTGGGACTAGAACCGCCATGAAGACGTGAGACGGCTTCCAACATGTGCCACCGCTCAGGAAATGTGAGCAATTATACCATAGGCTTGCACCACCGCATGTATCCAATATCATCAACCTGAGTTTGATGAACCAACAGTTCTACAACTCCATGTCTACGCCGAATTGAATTGGAACATGCACATGGAAACTCTTCCGTCAATTCCTTTGACTACGAACCGTTAGCATGAAAGAGTGGACGATGAAAGACACGATCAAAGGGCCTCGTGTGGGCTTCATTGCTTGTGCCAGTCGTATACATGCGTACGCCCGTCTCACGCCTCATGACAAACTACTCGGCTCATGCTAGGCGGCCATGCACATGCAGACGCCTACGTCCGGCTGGTCATCCGCGTGTCAGTTGTGCTCGGTCTGTCTGAGTGCCATGGTGCATCGGCGAGCTAATCGGCACGCTCCAAATGCATTTGCCTATTCATAGCCATGCATGCACCAGACACCCTCCAATGGTATAACGCGGTACAACGTTCGTTCGGCACAACCTAACAATGTATTCGGAGTAGACCGGGTTCTTTGTTCTGTAGAATAAATAGAGATGCAACAAAAGAAGCACCAAGACAAGCATGTCCATCGTAATTGTGAAGAGAGGGGGCAACCTTCTTTTCTAAAAAAATGTGCCTGGTAGGGACAAATTGAAAGATAAGGTAGAGTCGACCATGTTTTGTGGCTATAGTATCAATAACAACAAAACAACAAAGCCTTTAGTCCCAAACAAGTTGAGGTAGGCTAGAGGTGAAACCCATAAGATGACGCTAATTACATATGGTACTCTATGACGCTCCTTGGTCGGATAGTGCAATTTTGGTTGTTTGGCCTGTATCTGGACTCTGTGATCTTGAATTGTCTCTTTTTGTCTAAGTAGGGAGCGTGTTCCAGCTGTTTCATTCACGTAAGGTCGCTGTCGGGCTGTGCTACAGTTTCTTGTCGTTTGCCATGTCCTTCTTTAGCCAACCACAACCCCCACAGTGCATGACCTATCTTGGCACACATGACCAACATAGAAGGCAAGAAACAAAGATCGTTGCCAATCTAGTTAAAGCATGCTATCGAATGTTTTTGTATGCACTTACCACTCTGGCCGGGCCAACGTGTAAGGGCGGTGGGTTACTGTATATTCTTTGTGTCCTAGGGGTGCCAAGGGTTTATATGCCATTCACGATGGTCGTCGCCTATTTAGAGGGGGGCTCGCCCGCCCATGAAAGTGCAACTAATCCCTGAATGGTTTTGGTAATTAATAACATATACATCATTGATCTAATATTCATAGCAAATATATTTAAGAAAAATATCAATGATTGGCATGGCAACGACTAATGGATGTGGACCCCTAAAAATGTAAAGGACAAGAATTGGCAACTCCAGGACTCTACATTTTTGGTTTAGTGATCCAAGATCACATTGAGTCCCGTAGGAAAGCCAATACTATTAAAAGGGAATGTGGTATTGATGATGAGGCTATTACTCAAGTGCTTAGTGATATTGTGAAAGTGCAACTATCCCTGGGTGGTTTTGGTATTTGCTTCTTCGTGGACCCTTCATGGGTGGAGCCCTCCGTGGACTCGCACAACTGTTACCCTTCATGGGTTGAAGTCTCCATCAACGTGGATGTACGATTGCACCACCTATCGGAACCACGCCAAAAATCTCCGTGTCTACATTGCATTTGCTCCCTCCAAACTCTCCCTTTACCTTCATGTGCAATGTTTTACATTCCGCTGCTATACTCTTAGACTTGCATGTGTAGGTTGATTGCTTGACTTGTCCTAAGTTGCTAAAATCTGCCAAGACTTAAAATTAGGAAAAGGCTAGATTTTTATTTGGTCAAGTACTCTAATCACCCCCCTCTAGACATACTTTTGATCCTACAAGTGGTATTTGAGCTTTGGTCTCCATTTTCCTTGATTTCCATAGCTTTTGGTGATCATAGCCTTTGGTTCACAACCTAGGAGAGTATGGCGTCTAGCAAGAAAAATTACCACCATAGAGGTCCTTACTTTGATGGTACTAATTTTGCTAGTTGGAAGCATAAGATGAAAATGCATATTCTTGGACATAACCCCGCCGTTTGGGTTATTGTGTGTATTGGCCTGCAAGGTGAATTCTTTGATGGGAGAGAACCAAACCGTGAAGCTACCACGGAAGAGTTGAAGATGCTGCAATACTATGCTCAAGCTTGTGATATTCTCTTCAACGGATTGTGCCCCGAAGAATTCAAGAAAATTAGCCATATTTTGAATGCAAAGGAAATTTTGGATACTTTGATTGATATGCACGAGGGTACCTACTCCGTCAAGGAATCCAAATTGGATGTGCTTCAAAGTCAGCTTGACAAGTTCAAAATGAAGGATGCTGAAGGTGTCGCTGAAATGTACTCTAGGCTCGCTCTCATCACAAATGAGATTGCCGGCTTAGGAAGTGAAGTGATGACTGATAGATTCATCATCAAGAAGATCCTAGAGCCTTGGATGGAAAATATGATACCGTGTGCACATTGATGCAAATGATGCCCAACTACAAAGATCTCAAGCCAACGGAAGTCCTTGGAAGAATTGTTGCTCATGAGATGTCACTCAAGGATAAGGAAGAGCTTCACAACAAGTCAAGTGGTGCTTACAAAGCCTCATGTGATCCTCCTACATCATCAAGTGAGAAACAAGCCTTCAATGAAGAATTGAGCCTAATGGTGAAGAACTTCAACAAGTTTAACAAGAGTAGAAGCAAGGAAAGGAGTTCCAAGTCAAGGTCCTACAATGACAAAAGATCTTCGAGTCGTGAACGTAATTGCCACAATTGTGGAAGACCTGGACACTACTCCAATGAGTGTACGACTCCCTAAAAGAAGAGAAAATTCACCCAAAAGGAGAAGTAGAAGAGAAGAATCACCACCTAGAGAGAGAAGGAGTAGAGATGACCGTTATGAACGAAGAACATCACAGAGAAGAAAGGATTCAGAAAGAAAGGACAAATCATCAAGGATCTACACAAAATGAAGACATCAAGCTCATGTTGGTGAATGGGTATCCGGCTCCGACTCCGACAATCACTCCGAGAGAAGTTATCACTCTGACTCTGAATATACTCAAGATGAAGGTGTTGTCGGTATAACACTTGTGTCAACCAACTCCTAAGGCATATTTGACTCACCAAATGAAGGAATTGGAAGATGCTTCACGGCTAAAGGACCAAAGGTATCACACCCCGAGTATGTTGATTTCAATAGTGATGAAGATGATTTGCTAGGTGATGATGATTTACTTGTTGATAACTCTAGTGATGAAAACTATGATGAACTTGCTATTAATCATGCTAATCAAGATAAAACGAATGACGATGATAAGAAGGAGATTGAGCGTCTAACTAAAGAACTAAACACTCTTAAGTTAGCTCATGAAACTACCTTGGAAGATCATCGAGAACTTTTAAAGACTCATGAGAAGTCACGCTTTGAAAAGCTCAACCTTGAGCAAGAGCATGGGTTCTTAAAGGCAATCAATGATGATCTTCGCAAGAAAAGTTCTTCTTACATGGCCAAGCGTTTACTCTTGTCTACTTACATGCCGCAAGTTAAATCTAGCAACAAGAGTAAGAAAGATTCTTCTTCTAGTAGCAATAACAATCATGTTAAATCCAATATTGTTGCTTCTAGTAGTTCTCTTGATTCCACTAATGATTCTCTTAGCCAAGTTACACTTGAGCAAGAAAAGCCTATTGAAGGGAATTATAGAGAAATGTGTCTACAAGAGTCTTGCCGGAAGTAAGCAATTTGAGGAAATTGTAGCAAGCAAGGGAGGCACCGGAAGAATCAAGGTATTGGTTTTGAATGAAAGTTCAATGCTAATGGAGTTGAGTGGGAAGAAAATCAATACCCCAAGACGAAGTTTGTTCCTCAACAAGAGAAGTATGATCCTACTTATTTCCAAGGGACACAAGATCAAGATGATCTTCCACCACAAGACCACACGCAAAAAGGCAAGGACAAGCTTCAAGAGGAGATTGATGCATTTGAATAAGCTCCTAAGGCCTTGGTCAAGTGGGTTCCCAAGACTACATCAAGTTCTACTACATCAAGTATGACTACAACTCCAGGGATTCCCATCAAGATGATGTGGATCCCGAAGAAGAACTAGAAAGTTCTTCAGGGTGACTCCGCCAACATACTTCACTCATATCACTTTGGCGAGAACAAGTGCAAACTACTTCCACATCTTGCACTAGTTCAAGGAGTCACAAACCCTCTTGTTGGTAAGACAAGGGACATGGTAACCTAATGCTTTCATGAACATCATCTTATGTGTACATCACTCTATGTCTATGGATATCCTTGTTTGTTCCTTGTGGGACGAACCCGTGTAGGTATTGAAAGTGCAACTCATTCCAATGGATTGCTCCAAATGATCTACATCAACATTGAGCATCCACATCTTGAATATCTACATGAAGTCATCATCGACAAAACCCAAGGTTAGTTCATCCCTCTTATGGGGGATATCACATCTAGGGGAGCTTTACTCGAATCAATTGAGCTAAAGCAACTCTAATGGTGTGAACACAACAATGCTTTATGTAAAAGTGGTAACCCCACTTATGCTTAAACGATGAGTATGACCTATGATCAAATGTTCTCATTTGACTCCTAAGTCAATATACTCATATATAGATGACTTAGTCATCGCCAATTGCTTGATAGATGCTAGAGTGTTTGTGCATGCTTTGCCACATATTTCATTTGCCATTTTATTGAGTGAGCATGTTGATTGCATATTTTACTCATTCGAGGACATCCATTTGTTGCTTTGATTGTTTGGCTTTTTCTCTTTTGCCAAGTGGATGGACAAGAATGCCTAAGAACCTCCTCTAGCTATCTATGCTTTTCTCATCTCAAACTCTATTCATGCTACATCACAAAGTTTGATCAAGTCAAATTCGAACCACTCTGTGTGAGGAGCACTCGGAGTCCCCGATTTGCCATAGGCTTAAACTTCCAAAACCTCTTTGTGCATTTCGGTATGACCGAGTCATCCACTTTGGTCACACCGAGTTCACCAAGTTGATCTAGGTTTTCCATCTCGGTGCAACCGATTTGAACTTTTCGGTCACACCGAGTTGCTGTAACCGCTTGCGATTCTGCATCTTGGTGCCACCGAGTTGTTCCACTCAGTCACACTGACAAGGTTGGGATATATATACCGACGGGTTGAATTTTGGAAATTTCTCCAAAACCCTTCATCCCGCGCGTGTCCTACTCTGCCACCTTGGGTCTCTGGATCATCTCCTCGCCGCCAGCAACCTCCTGCTGCTGGTTTCCACCGCCGTCAATGGAATTCTTCTCCGCCGTTGTCGCCGTAGCGAACTCCCGCCGAACTAGGGTATGGGTTCGATACTTTGTGCTATTTCCTTACTCCAATTCCTAGCAGATTGCTTCGCTATGATCTTTTCCATGTATGAAAACAATCTATCCAGAGAAAACATCCTTTAGGATAGATTTGATTCGAAAATATAGGGTTAGGTCTCCGCCAAACTCATCTTGGACCGACCGAGTTGTAGAAATTGGTCTCACCGATTTGGCTTAGGCCATTGCACATGTGTTTTAGGTCTGACCAAAAATTGCAAATCGGTGCGACCGAGTTCGACGCTCTGTGAAACCCTAGCAATCTCAGTGCCACCGAACTATGACTCGGTCTGACCAAGTTCATTAGTTTAGGTTCCAAAAGTTGCTTCGGTATCACCGAGTTTAACAAATTGGTAGCTCCGAAATGCTTTCTATGGAGAACTAAAACTAAGTTTTTGACTCATTTGTTTTGCAAAAACTCTGCACTTTGTGATGCTCATATATTCTCCTCATCTACATCTATTCACATGGTTTGCTGTCAGTGTGTTTGCCAAGATGTCTGACCAAAGTGACAGCCAAAACAGATCTGAAGAGCCAGTGCAATTAAGTGAGGGCACTAGTCCCTCAAGCACATCAGATGATGGCAGCAGGAACACTCCCAGTAATTTGCCAAAGGCAGCCACCTGGTCAAGGAAGAATAAAACCTCAAATTCTAAAGATGAGGACTATGTGGCCACTGAAGAGGAAGTCATCTCCTAGAAGAAGGTGCTGAAGAAAGAGTATGGAACAACTGCAACAACTAAGCCAGGGTTGAACAAGAAGGCACCAGCAAAAATGGATTCCTATGTCTAAGGCCAGAGCCTCCACTCAAGAAACTATTGAGTTCACTCTTGAACCCAAAGAGGCTGGAGATGACAAGAAGAGGAAGGAGAGGGTCAAGAAGACCACTGCCAGAGTGCTTGGTAGATCCTCCATCATGAGAGAGCCAGAAGAAGATGAAGAGGAAGAGGATGCTGCTCCAGCTCCCAAGTCTCAGAAGCTCATGGGAGATGCAATCAAGTCAAGGGCTGCAACATCAAAGCCCAAAACTGCTCCCAAAGCAACAACTCAAGCTCAGAAGACTTCTAAGCCCAAGTGAAGCACCAGAAACATTCCTGCTGAAGAGAAGAACAAGGCCCCAGTGCCGGAAGTTGAAGAAGATGATGAATCCCAAGTGCTGAGAAAACTGAAACCCAAGATCCCAGATCACAATGATGCTCATCCAGTGGCTGAGGACATGAACATCAGAAAGGATGCATGATTGAGACTTTGGAGGCAGTATGATCCATATGCTGTAAGAAGGAGAACTGTAGTGGACTATAGGTTCCACACCAAAGAACAACAAGACTTCTACGAGACCATTCTGCTTGACAAGAAGCCAATTGTCAGTGATATGAGATGGTCAATTGGGAATTTATTGATGAGAATGAGGATCACTTCCCAGGTGTACATGAAAGCTTCAAAGCTTGTGGAGTTGACAAGTTTGTTGAACAGAAGCTCACGAAATGGAATGGTGAGCTAATCATGCAATTTTACTCCACTGCTCATTTCTATCCAGATGGGAGGATAGTGTGGATGTCTAAAGGTACAAGGTACCAATCAATTGTTAATTAATGGGCGAAGTTGATCAATGCCCCAGAGGAACATGAGGACGATTTGGATGTGTATGCCAAGAATAAAAAGGACCACAACTCAATGGCAAATATGTACAAGGAGATCCCCGATAAAGCTTTGGAGACACACAAGCTTGGATCTGTGCACTATTTTTTGTCAGGTCTGCCTACCATCAACACCATCTTAAGGCATACTCTGTTACCCAAATCTAGAGATCACAAGGTGATAAGGGGACATTCCATCAACTTGTTGCAAATCTTTGATGTACCACAAAAATTCAAGGTCATGAGTCTGATTGTGGAGATAGTCAAGAGGATAACTGCTGACCAAAAGAGATCTTGCGGGTATACTCCACACATTCAGGTGCTCATCAACTCAAAGATGGGCACATGTACTTACTTGTTGGATAAGGATCATTTACCGTTGTACCCAGATTTTGAAGACAATGAAGTTGTAATGAATGAGAATGAACCTTCATCAGCACAAGCACAAGAGAAGAGAGCTAAGGCAAAGGCAGAAAAGGCTGCTAGGATGCCAACTGCCGAGGAAGCATCTCAGGTGTTCCTAAAGAGCAAACAAGATCAATTGGGTTATCTAATTCAAGCTACATTGAGGATTGAGAAGGGCTTGACCACCCTGACTCAGAATCAGGAGAGCTTGGGGAGGATCATAGAGACCAAGTTCTATGATCTTGACCTCAAGGAGACTGAGATACAAACCGCAGTCGAGCAGCTCCAGGAGGAAGCTGGGGAGAGGAGAGGAAAGGCAACTACGGATGCTTTTCAACGTGTGCCAAGGAGTCAGAGGTCAGCTGCAGTGCCAGTATCAGACACAAGAGCTACTTCATCTGCACCAGCGACAGCTTCAGTACCACCTCCAGCACCTGCTCCACTAGCTCCAACATCATCCACTGATGCCTTCGTCCTTGGAGTTCTCTCTACACCACCTCCCGAAGACCAAGCCTGAGAGACGCATAGCACTATGCATTTTCGAACTTTTTGGGACCTTGTTGCCAAAGGGGGAGAAATGTATAGATCATAGGCTCCGAGAGAGAGTGTTTTGCTTCTTTGTCTCTCTTGCTTTTTGACTGAACTTTATTGTGTGCTTGGTTGATACTCTATGTCTGTGTGAGATACTTGTGTGATCATGTGTTTGATCATATGCTACTTTAATGTTTGCTTGGATGACATTATCCTTTATATCCTTATATGATGTATGTGACATGGAAGAGTGACCCATGATCCTAATCGATTGTGCATTTGCATTCAAAAGCAAATCATAAATAGTGCACAAATTTAGGGGGAGCTCTTGCTTATCACATAATTCTCAAAGCGATGATGCATTTCAATCTTATTATCATTTGTCGAAGCTTTGATATATATATTGTCATCAATTACCAAAAAGGGCGAGATTGAAAGTGCAACTATACCTGGGTGGTTTTGGTAATTACTAACAACATATAACTCATTGAACTAATACTATTTCAAGATGATCATTTCACAAAATTCAATGATTGGCATGGCATGGATTAGGAATGTGGACCCCTCAAAATGCTAAGGACACATATTGGCTCAAGCTCAAGACTCTATATTTTACTTTTAGTGATCCAAGATCACATTGAGTCCATAGGAAAAGCCAATACTATTAAAAGGGGATGAGGTGTTGCTTAATGGCTTGCTTGCTCAAAATGCTTAGTGATATGCTCCAAAAACCCTCAACCACTTTCTCATATCCACATATGTCCCAAACCAAAAGTCAAACTCGGCCCCACCGAAATATTCTATCCGGCGCCACCGAGTTCACTTGACATAGCCACTGCCACAAACCCTAGTCATATCAGTCGTACCGATAGGGATCTCGGTCTCACCGAGATGGGATTGCAAACTCTCCGTTTCCCTTTGTAACGTTTCGGTCCAACCGAGATGAGCGATCGGTCCCACCGAGTTCGCAATGCAAACTCTCTGTTTCCCTTTCATAACGTTTTGGTCTCACCAAAATGAGCGATTCTGTCCCATCGAGTTTGCCTGACCAACTCTCTGGTTATCTTATTACCAAAATCGGTCCCACCGAGTTTGTGTAATCGGTCTCATCGAGATTACGTTATGACCTAACCCTAATGAAATCGGTCCCACCTAGTTGACATGTCGGTCCCACCTAGTTGACATGTCGGTCCCACCGAAAAGCCTAACATTCACATTTTGAACTGAATCGGTCCCACCGAGTTTTTTGATTCGGTCCCACCGAGTCTGGTGAATTGTGTATAACGGTTAGATTTTGTGTGGAGGCTATATATACCCCTCCACCCTTCCTTCATCAAGGAGAGCCATCAGAACATGCCTACACTTCAGCATTCATTTTTTGAGAGAGAATCACCTACTCATGTGTTGAGACCAAGATATTCCATTCCAACCATATGAATATTGATCTCTAGCCTTCCCCAAGTTGCTTTCCACTCAAATCATCTTTCCACCAAATCCAAATCTGTGTGAGAGAGTTGAGTGTTAGGGAGACTATCATTTGAAGCACAAGAGCAAGGAGTTCATCATCAACACACCGTCTATTACCTTTTGGAGAGTGATTTCTCCTAGATTGGTTAGGTGTCACTTGGGAGCCTCCGTCAAGATTGTGGAGTTGAACCAAGGAGTTTGTACGGGCAAGGAGATCGCCAACTTCGTGAAGATCTACCCTAGTGAGGCAAGTCCTTCGTGGGCGATGGCCATGGTGGGATAGACAAGGTTGCTTCTTCATGGACTCTTCATGGGTGGAGCCCTCCGTGGACTCACGCAACCGTTACCTTCGTGGGTTGAAGTCTCCATCAACGTGGATGTACAATAGCACCACCTATCAGAACCACGCCAAAAATCTCTGTGTCTACATTGTGTTTGCTCCCTCCAAACTCCTCCCTTTACCTTCATGTGCAATGTTTTACATTCCGCTGATATACTCTTAGACTTGCATGTGTAGGTTGATTGCTTGACTTGTCCTAAGTTGTTAAAATCTGTCAAGAATTAAAATTGGGAAAGGCTAGATTTTTATTTGGTCAAGTAGTCTAATCACCCCCCTCTAGACATACTTTCGATCCTACATATTGCTCCAAAAATCCTTAGTCATTTTCTCAAAACCAATATGTCCAAACCCTAATTCCCTATCTCGGTCCCACCAAAGTTATCCCATCCAAACCCACCGAGATGACCACTTCCATTGCCACTTCCAAACTCTAGCAATTCGGTTTGACCAAAGTGGATCCCGATCACACTGACATGGCATTGCCAAGTTTCTATGGTGACATTGTTTCACTTTAGAATCACCGAGTTGAAACAATCGAAAATTCTGAGACTGGGGTTTTCCCTAGCCATTGCACTTCAGTCCCACCGAAAAGCCCAATGTTCATATCTTTTACACTAATCGATCTCACCGAGTTTATATTTGGTCTCACCGATTTTATATTTGGTCTCACCGATTTGGGTTAAAAGTGTGTAACGGTTGGATTTTGGGTGAGGGCTATTAATACCCCTCCACCCCATTTACTCTCCAAGAGAGCCATCAGAACGAAACACAACTTCCACCATTCGTTTTCTGAGAAAGAACCACCTACTCATGTGTTGAGATCAAGAGATTCCATTCCTACCATTGCCTTGATTTCTAGCCTCTTCAGGTTGCTTTCCACTCCAATCCTTCTCCTAACCAAGCCAAATTTGTGTGAGAGAGATTGAGGGTTGAGGATACTATCATTTGAAGCACAAGAGCAAGGAGTTCATCACCAACACAACATCTATTACCTTTTGGGGAGTGGTGTCTCCTAGATTGGTTAGGTGTCACTTGGGAGCCTCCAAGATCATGTGGAGTTGAACCAAGGAGTTTGTAAGGGCAAGGAGATCGCCTACTTTGTGAAGATCTACCCGAGTGAGGCTAGTCCATCATGGACGGAAGCCATGATGGAATAGATTGCTTCTTCATTGACCCTTCATGGGTGGAGCCCTCCATGGACTCGCGCAACTGTTACCCTCCGTGGGTTGAAGTCTCCATCAACGTGGATGTACGATAGCACCACCTATTAGGACCACACCAAAAATCATCGTGTATTCATTGCGTTTGAAATATCCAACCCCTCCTTTATGTTCATATGCAAAGTCTTTACTTTCCGCTGCACAACTCTTAGACTTGCATGTGTAGGGTGTACTTGACTTGGTAGATTTGCTAAAAGTTGCCCACAACTAAAACTGGGAAATGATAAGTTTTTATTAGGTCAAGTAGTCTCATCACTCCCCTCTAGACATACTTTCGATCCTACAAGTGGTATGAGAGCTTTGGTCTCCATTGCATTGGTTTCACAACCTAGGGGAGTATGGCGCCTAGTGAGGGAAACTATCACCGCAGAGGTCTATATTTTGATGGTACAAACTTTGCTAGTTGGAAGCATAAGAGGAAAAATGCATATTCTTGGTCATAACCCCGCCATTTGGGCTGTTGTTCGTGTTGGCTTGCAAGGTGAATTCTTTGAGGATGGTAAAGAACCGAATCGTGAAGCAACCATGGAAGAATTGAAGATATTGCAATACAACACTCAAGCATGTGACATTCTCTTCAACAGTTTGTTCCCCGAGGATTTCAACAAGATTAGCCACCTCGAGAATGCAGAGGAAATTTGGGATACTTTGGTTGATATGCACGAAGGAATCGAGTCCGTCAAGGAATCCAGGTTGGATGTGCTGCAGAGTCAACTTGATAAGTTCAAGATGAAGGATGGTGAAGGAGTTGCCGAAATGTACTTTAGGATTGCTCTCATCACAAATGAGATTGCCGGCTTAGGAAGTGAAGAGATGGCCGACAAATTCATCATCAAGAAGATCCTTAGAGCCTTGGATGGAAAATATGATATCGTGTGCACTTTGATCCAAATGATGCCCAATTACAAAGATCTCAAGCCCATGAAAGTCATTGGGAGAATTGTTGCTCATGAGATTTCACTCAAGAACAAGGTGGAGCACAACAAGTCAAGTGGTGCATACAAAGCTTCAAGTGATGCTCCTACAACTTCAAGGGACAAGCTAGTATCCAATGAAAAATTAAGCCTAATGGTGAAGAACTTCAAAAAATTCTACAAGAACAAAAACAAAGAGAGAAGCTCCAACTCAAGGCAATATGAGCAAAGATCATCAAGTCGTGACCGTAAATGCTACAATTATGGAGGACCCGGACACTATTCCAATGAGTGCATGCCACCTCACAAGAAAAGAGAAGACTCACCTAGAAGGAAGAGTAGAAGAGACGAATCACCTCACAGAGAGAGGAGGAGTAGAGATGATCATTATGAACGAAGACCTTCTCAAATAAACAAGGAATCGGAAGGGAAATACAAGTCAACCAAGAGCTATTCTAGAAGAGGACATCAAGCTCATGTGGGTGAATGGGTTTCCGACTCCGACTCTGACAACAACTTCGAGAGAAGTTATCACTCCGACTTTGACTATAGTCAATATGAACGTGTTGTCGGACTTTCTCTTGTATCCTCCA
Organism: Triticum dicoccoides; assembly: GCF_002162155.2. Lineage (NCBI taxonomy): Eukaryota > Viridiplantae > Streptophyta > Magnoliopsida > Poales > Poaceae > Triticum > Triticum dicoccoides. Next base: position 377,978,880 of record NC_041384.1, read on the forward strand.
ACTCCCATGACTTATTTGATTCACCAAATGAAGGAATTGGAAGATGCTTCATGGCTAAAGGCCACAAGGTATCACACCCGAGTATCTTGATTTCAATAGTGACGAGGATGATTTGCTAGGTGATTATGATTTGCTTGTTGATAAAACTAGTGATGTGAGCTATAATTAGATTGCTAGTAATTTTCAGGGCTCTAGGACTGGCGGTACCCATGACCGTCTGTCCTTTGCCCACGCGTGGCTCCGTTGATGGCCCGGCGTGGCCCAGCGTCAAGACTCCGTGAGCAAGACCCTCGCGAGGGCCCCCTGGCCTTCTGAGGCGAACTACACCGGGACCTCCCGTATGGTGGTCTCCCGAGGCTGCCTCCAAAGGGGCGGACATCCCTAGGCTCGCACCCAGCCTCGCGAGGCATGGGTGACGTGAGCCATGACGAAGGGAGCTAGAAGGGCGCCAGCGGGCGCAATCCAAGACAATTTCCTGTTTGGTGATAAGGAGGCAAGGACGTATGCGGTTTCCCAAGGCGACCCCAAAGCTTTCCCCTTTAGTGCAACAAGACCAAGACCACGGGCTTGGTAGGATGGAGGTCATCACTGAGCCCAACAGCATGTCATGACCATATACTTTGCAGGTGAAGACCACCTTTAGTCAGGATAGGGTGTTGTAAGTGCATCTAGTGCCACCCCTAGTTGGTTTCGGAGTATTCACGACAAACCTAGTTAAGGGACTAATGTGTTTGTGAGAATTGCAGGATAACACAGGTAGAAGTCCCTCATTGATTCGGTTTTCCTACCAGAGATGACCCCTAAAAATGTATGAAGACATTGAAGTCAAAGGTGGTATATGAAGATATTCACATTGAAGACTATGACAAGAGAAGACACCACATGAAGCCTATGGAGCTCGAAGACTTAGATCTTTCGTAGTTCTCTTTATTTTGTGTTGAGTCATAGGAACCATCGTACTGTTAAGTGGGGTCCAAGAGAACCAGTCAGAATGACTGTAGTGATGCCTAACCAAAACCTATGTCTTCGAGTGAAGACTATGAGAGCGAATCTTGTCCAGAGTTGGACAAGTCAGCTTTGCTTGCAGCCCAAGTAAAGTTGTCGTGTGAGTTTGAAATCTGACCGTTGGAACACATGTCAGTTCCTTAGTGACCCAGGGTCATTTCGGGCAAATCAGGTCGGGTTGCCAAGTGGCTATAAATAGCCCACCCCCTACAACCATAAACTGTTGGCTGCTCAGATTGAGAGTACGGCTTTTGTCGTTTGAGAGCAACCCACCTCGAAGCCTTTGAGAGAGAATTCCTTGCGAGGATAAAGCCCTAACCACCCAGAGCCAAAGAGAATTAGGCATCACTTAAGTCTTCTTGTCTGTGTGATCTGAAGACTTATTACACTTGAGGACTGTGCATCCTCCAGCCGGTTAGGCGTCGCGTTCTGAGCATCCAAGAGACATTGTGGATTGCCGGTGGACGAAGTCTGTGAAGGTTTGGGAGTCTACCTTAAAGACTTACCAGAGTGATTGGGCGAGGTCTGTGTGACCTTAGCTCAAGGGGAATACGGTGAGGACTTGGTGTCATGAGCTGCGTGTTCAGGACTGGGTGTCCGGGACTGTGTGTCCTAAGGTTTAAATACCTAGCCGCCCTAACCAGACGTACAGTTGTCACAGCAACTGGAACTGGTCCAACAAATCATTGTCTTCAGCGAGTCACTGGTTCCATCTTCCCTTCCCATTACTTACTGTTACTCCTTGTGAAGTCATTGTATGTTCGCACTATCCTTTGTCTTCACTGAGTGACTGCATATTCTGTGTGGCTTCACAATATCTTCCTACCTGATCCTTACTACATTGCTGCTATTAGTCATTGTGCTTTCACTATTGAATACTTGACTATGGCTTGCCTAGTGTAGTCTACCTTCCGCTGCAGGGTAATAGGTTTATTTCTATCGTTTGTCTTCATAACTTCCACGTTTTGAAGACTTTCTTAAAAATCGCCTATTCACCCCCCTCTAGTCGATATAACGCACTTTCAATTGGTATCAGAGCAAGGTGCTCCCTTGTTCTGTGTGATTCGGTTTAACCACCTGGAGTTTTAGCTATGTCGACTGCAGGGATAATTAAAGTCTCAGCTGGGTGCCCTGTCTTCGATGGAACTGAATATCCCTACTGGAAGAATAAGATGCGCATGCATCTTGAAGCCATTGACGTCGACCTATGGTATGTCGTCGAGAACGGCGTTCCCAAGGCTGGAGAAGGTGTCACTGCTGCTGATGTCAAGAAATTTGTTCAACTGGACTCTACTGCCAAAAATATCATCTGTGGTCATCTGACCAAAGGACAATATGGCCGTGTGAGTGCTTTGAAAACATCTAAGCTGGTCTGGGACTGGCTCTCCAAGGTCAATGAAGGCGTCTCAACCCAGAGAGATCAGAGAATCAGTGTCCTTCACAACCTATTCAACCGCTTCAAGCAAAATGACAATGAGAATGTCCAGCTCACATTTGACCGACTTACTGACATCACAAATGAGCTTCAAGCCCTCGGGGCTACTGAGATCACCAAACATGAAGTCGTCAAGACACTACTGAGATCACTTGATAGTTCGTTTGACACCCTAGCCCTGATGATTCAAGAACGTCCTAATTTCAAGATACTCGATCCGTCTGACATACTTGAGAGGCTCAACACACATGAGTTTCAGCTTTCTGAGAAAAGAGATATCTACGGTCCAAACTATGGGCGAACTCGTGCCTTGAAGGCAAAAGCTGTCTCCTCATCTGAAGAAGAATCTGACAGCAGTTCTAATGATCCTGAAGACATTGGAAGGGAACTTGCTATGCTTGTCAAGAAGTTCCAAAAATTCACCAAGAAGAAAGGCTTCAGAAAGTCTTCCCGATCAAGCTCAAGGAATGATGAAGCTTCTGCTCATGACTACAAGAAGAAAACATGTCACAAGTGCAAGAAACTTGGCCACTTCATTTCTGAGTGTCCACAGTGGGACAATGAGAACAAAAAGAAGAAGAAGAGCAAGGAATATGACTCTGACGACAAGAAGAAGAAGAAATACTCAAAGTCTTCTTCCAAGTCTTCCTCAAAGTCTTCATCACACAAGAAGAGCTCATCTGGCAAGGCACGTGCGTTTGTTGGCAAGGAAATGGATTCAGAGGAGGAGTCTGCTTCTGAGGAGGCGGAGGTGGAGTCTGAGGAGGAGTCCGATTCAGGCATCGCAAGTCTGGCTACAGCATACGTTGCCAAGTCCATCTTCAACACTGAAGACAATGACTTCATCACCGACACCGATGCAAATGACAAGGACTACTCTGCTTCTACCTACTGCTTCATGGCACGCCGTGCCAAGGTAAACACACACACTACTCACTATCAAACATCTAGTGACGATGACTCTGATTGTGGTTCAAAACCCAGCTACAAAACACTTGCTAAAATTGCAACTGAACAACAGAAAGCTATGGAACATATTCAAAAACTGTTAGACAGAAGCGATGATCTGTTAGGTGCTGAAATGACTCGATCTGAATCCTTAATTGAAGACATAAAAAATCTTCACGTTAAGTATCAGGAACTTGAAAGTCGTCATGAAACTCTCTCAACAACTCATGAAAAGCTTTCCTATGATTATCTTCAAAGGAAGCAAGATCTTGAGAAATTGAGAGCGGCTCATGAAGATCTTCAAAAGGAAAGTGAGTCACTTCGCGCCAAACAGATCAGTTCTGCTCAGGAAGGATTTGAACCACCATGTCTTAAATGCATTGAGCGTGATAATGCTACTTCTGTTGCTGAATGTTCTACTGCTACTGCTGTTGCTGTATCTTCAACTGTTGATGTGGTAACTAACCCCTCTGCTGAGGATACCACCGCTATTGCTGATGAGAATGCTAGGTTGAAGACATTGCTTGAAATAGGGATGTACAAAAGTCTTAAAGGGCATCAGACACTATGTGATGTCCTCAAAAAGCAGATTCTGAACCGAAACCCGAGGAAAGAGGGTGTTGGGTTCGTAAGGAAAATGAATGCTGATGGCTCTTACTGGAAACCTGAGTAGTACCCCAAAACCATGTGGGTTGCTGCAAAGGAACCTTCAGCAGATCCATCCAATCTATCTGGCTTCACTTGTGCTAACCCCATTATCATTGATGAATCCTTTGATGCAAACTATATACTGTTTAAGAATCAGAATGGTGAAGTGTTTGCCAGGTACATTGGTACTAATTGCAGGAATGGACCGCCTATGAAGAAGATCTGGGTTCCGAAAAGGTGTCCGGAGAATCTTCCTGTGGATGTCATCATGACACCTCACGTGAAGAAGACAAACCTCAGACCAAAGGCTTCATACGGTCCAAAGGCTTCATACAGACAGAGGACTCACCTGAGTCGCACTAACGCAAATGTTTTGCAGGGAAACCATACTCAGGCATATGAATATTAGAGCGGTTCGTCAAATCGTCATGTTCATAAGACCAAGAACTATTCTGCTTATTCTTATGAGTACTATTGTCCGCCTGCAAGACTGTTTGCTAGGGCTCCAAAGCCAAAATTCTCAGATGCTGCACTTAGACTTATTGCTTCTAAGCCACGCTTGAAGATGTGGGTGGCTAAGAAAGCTTAACTCTCTTTTGCAGGGAAAGGTCTCCGATAGAAAACCAAAATCATCCGACGCTATTGCTGGGGACCTTAAACATCTTGTAGGGCGCAAGATCAAATGCCCGAATGGTCTTACTATGTACTTCGTTCCTGAATCTCTTGCTACTCTTCCTATTAGTCCTAATGTGGATCTAAGCTTTCATAACCCACTGGTTCGTCAACTGTTTTTGCTTCACAATGCTCTTGGTGAATCCTATCCTCCTAACTGCACTGTAGGGTACGACACCAGCGTCTTCAGAATGGATTATTGATAGTGGGTGTACAAATCACATGACTGGCAAAAGAAGCCTTCTTATGGACTCAACCTTACGTCCATCCGACAAGAGCCACATCACATTTGCTGACACTGGTAAAAGTAAGGTATTGGGTCTAGGTAGAGTTGCAATCTCAAGGGATCAACACATGGATAAAGTCATGCTTGTTGAATCCCTTGGCTTCAACTTAATGTCTGTCTCAATGCTTTGCGATTTGAACATGATCGTAATATTTGGAAAATATCGTTGCCTTGTACTAATGGAATCTGACAAGTCTCTAGTATTTGAAGGGTATCGAAAAGATGATTTGTACGTGGTAGATTTCTCGGTAGGACCACAGCTTGCCGTATGTCTTCTAGCAAAAGCTTCAGAATGCTGGCTCTGGCATCGGAGGCTAGGGCATGCTGGCATGAGGAACCTCCATACCCTTGCAAAGAAGAAGCATGTCATAGGCATCGAGGGCGTCAAGTTCAAGAAAGATCACTTATGCGGTGCCTGTGAAGCATGGAAGATGACGAGGGCCAAACATCCCTCGAAGACAATCATGACCACTACTCGACCCTTCGAACTGCTTCACATGGATCTTTTCGGTCCCACTCATTACTCAACTCTTACTACTACTGCTTGTCTCTATGGCTTTGTCATTGTTGATGATTATTCTAGATATACTTGGGTGCACATAATCCTTTACAAGACTGAAGTGCAGGATGTCTTCAGACGCTTCGCCAATCGAGCTATGAACAATTATGGCGCCAAGATAAAGCACATCAGAAGTGACAATGGCACTGAATTCAAGAACACTGGCCTTGATACATATCTTGATACCTTGGGCATCACACATGAATTCTCGGCTCCATACACGCCACAGCAGAATGGCGTCGTCGAACGCAAGAACATAACACTCATTGAGATGGCCAGAACGATGCTAGATGAATACAAGACTCCAAGAAAATTCTGGCCTGAAGCCATTGATACTGCATGCCATACAATTAATCATGTTTATCTTCACAAGCTTCTGAACAAGACATCTTATGAGCTCCTTACTGGCAAGAAGCCAAATGTTAGTTTCTTCAGAGTATTTGGAGCCAGGTGCTGGATCAAGGACCCACATCACACCTCAAAGTTTGCACCAAAAGCACATGAGGGTTTTATGCTTGGATATGGAAAGGATTCGCACTCCTACAGAGTCTTCAATATCTTTCATTATAAAGTGGTTGAAACAATGGATGTGCGGTTCTATGAGACCAATGGTTCACAAAGAGAGCAACTGCCAAATGTGCTAGATGAAGTTCCATCCAGTGAATCAATCAAGCTAATGGGAACTGGAGAAATTATACCTTCTGAAGCTCATCCTGAAGAAGAACTTATCATCTCAGCACCTGATCAACATGAAGACAATGCTCAGCCTGAAGACATTCCTTCTAACAACGACAATGATCAGCAAGAGCAAAATCTTCGCCCTGTACATCCTCGCGTTGCCAATGAAGTGCAGATTGAAAGAATAATTGATAGCATCAATGCACCCGGTCCACTCACTCGTTCAAGGGCAACTCAGCTAGCAAATTTCTGTGGGCACTTCGCATTCATCTCAATAACAGAACCCAAGAAAGTTGAAGAAGCCTTCATGGAACCTGAATGGATTCAAGCTATGCAAGAAGAGCTTCATCAATTTGAGCTGAATAATGTATGGGAACTGGTTAAGCGTCCTGATCCACGGAAGCACAATATAATAGGCACCAAATGGATATACCGCAACAAGCAAGATGAGCATGGTCAAGTTGTCAGAAACAAAGCTCGTCTCGTTGCTCAAGGATATACTCAAGTGGAAGGCATTGACTTCGATGAAACATTTGCTCCTGTGGCTAGACTTGAAGCCATACGCATACTGCTGGCCTATGCAAATCATCATAACATACTTCTATATCAAATGGATGTGAAGAGTGCTTTTCTTAATGGCAAGATTGAAGAAGAAGTGTATGTAGCACAACCGCCTGGCTTTGAAGATCCAAAACATCCTGACATGGTATACAAGCTCAACAAGGCACTGTATGGCCTCAAACAAGCCCCTCGGGCCTGGCATGACACACTCAAATACTTCCCGAAGAGCAAAGGCTTCATACCTGGTTCCCTCGACCCCACTCTCTTCACGAAGACATATGATGGTGAACTGTTTGTGTGCCAAATATATGTGGATGACATTATCTTCGGCTGCACCAATCAGAAGTACAGTGAAGAGTTTGGATATATGATGCAAGAGCAATATCAGATGTCTATGATGGGAGAGCTGAAGTTCTTCCTCGGTCTTCAAATACGACAACAACGCAATGGCATCTTCATATCTCAAGAGAAGTATCTCAAAGATTGCCTGAAGAAGTTCAGTATGCAAGACTGCAAAGGCTTCACGGCACCAATGCCAGCCAAACATCATATGGGTCCCGACGACAATGGTAAAGAGTTCGATCAAAAGGTATACCGCTCCATGATTGGTTCTTTACTTTATCTATGTGCATCTAGGCCAGATATTATGCTTAGTGTTTGCATGTGTGCTCAATTTCAAGCGGCACCAAAGGAGTCGCATCACTTAGCCGTGAAGCGAATTCTTCGATATTTGGCTCACACCCCAACTCTAGGATTATGGTATCCAAAGGGCTCAGAGTTTGATCTGGTTGGATTCTCGGATGCTGATTATGCTGGTGACAAAGTTGATCGCAAGTCTACATCAGGCACATGTCACTTTCTGGGACGATCACTTGTATGTTGGTCTTCAAAGAAGCAGAACTGTGTATCTCTCTCCATTGCTGAATCTGAATACATTGCTGCTGGATCTTGCTGCGCTCAGCTTCTGTGGATGAAGCAAACACTCAAGGACTATGGCATTCATCGGAAGCAAGTGCCACTTTACTGCGACAACAAAAGCGCCATCAAGATTGCCAACAACCCAGTTCAGCACTCGAAGACAAAGCACATTGAAATTCGTCATCACTTTCTCAGAGATCATGTTGTGAAGGAAGATATTGATATCATACACGTCAACACTGAAGAGCAATTGGCAGATATCTTCACCAAGCCCTTGGATGAGAAGAGATTTTGCAAGTTACGGTGTGAGCTAAATATCCTGGAATCCTCAAATGTCCTGTGATCAGGCACACATCCTAACCCTTATGCATATTGATGACTTAGATGTGCAACACACGAAGTAAAGTATATCTTCAATCAATGAAGACATACATTCTAAGTGTGAATACATTAATGTGGAATTTGACTTCGGAGCGCCACGATAATTGTGTGCCGTGTCTGGGTCTAATACTTCCTATACGGTGGGTAACGCCACCACCAAATGTTCTATTTTGAAGTGTTTCACTCATGGCATTACATTTGCTATGTCTTCACATTTAGCTTGGCTTCAATCTCAACATATCTTCATGATTATCTTCACTATGTTGATTATATATATATATATCTACTAGTGTTCTGTCCTCTACAGCATTCACTTATAGCTATGTCTTCTTGTTGAATCTTTGGAACTAAGTGAATGTGATCGGACCCTAACCTCTCTATGCTTTCTATCTCAAATTCTATCTCTCCAAATCATATGCATTCTATTGAAACTGTCAAATGTCTTCTCTGCGTCCTTGTCAGCAGAAGATACAGAGACAACCATTAAGTCCGTTTTCAATGCTCATTCCTCCACATGAAACCCAGAGAAGTAGGAATGACCACCCGACAATCCAGGCGTGCGTGGGACGTGGAACAAACCCCAAAATTCCGCATAATGGCCACGTGTTCCTCAGATGCGAATCGCTACGGGCACCTGTGTAATAACGTAGTGCCGCCCCTGTGCCTATAAATACACACTTCACAGCGGTCATTATCTCTTCTTCCACTCTCACACGAACCCTAGCGCCACCGCTAGCCCTCAACGACGCTGGCGACAAAGCGCTTCGCTGCCACAACCTCTCCGACGCCGTCTTCATGCCGACCGCGGACATTGTCCTCTCTGCCGTCGCCGTGGTGTCCTCCGTCGCCAAGTTAGGGCATGGAAGATTGAACTGCTCGGCCTCATCTTCCACTCCGTCTAGCAGTTCTTAGTATGGTAAATAAAACTTCCTTTTTACGGCATCGTTGATCCTATGGCTTTGTCACTTTCTACCACAAGAAGTTTCTATTCACACAAGTTAGATCTCTCTCATACTGCATCTCATAACATGCCTAGTATATTCTCTTATGCTTCACAAAGTAGTTAGATTCCTCACTTGTACTGATCTGTGGATTCGTACAAATCTGGAACCAACTCCTTATCTATGAGTGAATGTCTTCGCATGAAGAGGTCAATGTCTTCTAAACTGATTTATCTTCAAAATCTTCTGAGAATGCATATGACCTCTTCCCCTTCCCTCGCACCTTAATGCTTTCACAGGTACATGTCCGTGGGAGAATCCTTTGGTTCTCATAGTCTGCATTCATTTGCAGAATTCTTACAGCATCACATAAATTCTCCCGAAGCCAGTTCCTATTTGACCAGCAAGCAAAAACCTTTGAAGCCTTTGAACGTGTTGAAGCCTTTCAGTTTAAAGTTTATGGCTTCAGAGAAAATAGCAAGGAAGGGTGGTAGAAAGCATCGTGGAGAAACATCCAGAGATCTGCCAGATGACCTCTCAGAACTATACAAGACAGATCCTGAAGAGGATTACAATCAGCGCAAGACCCGAATCCAATGGATTCGAAGATATTGGGCAGAACAATGGTTCAAATACCGATTTGTAACCCAGGAATATGTTGAGAAAAACGCCATCAAGAGACCGTGGGGAGACATCCTATACAAGAATCTTCTACCCAGGTCCAGAGATGAAGCCATTGAACAAGGCTTCTATCCCTGTATGGTCCGCGGGCCACAGCCTGCTGATGCACACCCATCGTCACTACTATGGTGTCGTGACGACAATCTGTTCAAGCACAACTTCCAGTTTGCCCAGAACTCAGCGAAGCAAAACAAGAAGACATTGGGACTAGACTTCAACCCTGGTCCCTCAGTTCCAAGGGCTGATGGCACACGAGATGCAGAACCCAATGTCATCGGTCCTTTCTACAACCTTGAAGGCCTAATCACCCACATCTTGGTTCAAGGGACTGCAGTGAATGAGCCCGCAGCTGACGCTAAATCAGATGAAGCGCCTGCAACGCCGAAGACAAAGAAGCTGAAGAAGCCTAAAGCTTCAAAGCCTGCCCCTTCACCAAAAATCTCACGGGCGAAGCCACTGGCAACTGCACCTCCTGAAGACAGTGTGCAGTCCGAAGACTTATCACGCATCTCCAAGCCCCATAAGGTCAAGATGCCTCTGCCTCACACCGGCCAAGAGCTAACAGCTACTGCCATTCTACGCAATGATGCCATCGATCTGTCAAGTGATGAAGATCTTGCAGATGACGCTCTTGAGCAACTCATCAAGAGCAAAGAAGAAGCAGAAATCTTCAATGATCTGCCTCTCTTTGATGTAACCATCATCCACAACTTCATTAACGAGTGGTTTGACATGCCAAACATCAGCTTTAAAGATCTGCAACTACCCATTGGCCTCAGTGTCGCCTTCCAAGGCGCCATTGCTTCAGAGCTAGCTGTCGCCCAGCGCATTGTTGAACTGAAGCAAAAGATTGACTATGAAAAGGCTCAGTTCAAGAAGCATATGGCCAAGCTCAGCATGCAAGAAGTGAAAAACTTCAAGACAATGATGCACGAGCTCAAGGAAGCCTTTGTAAAGAAACATGCAGAAGCTCAGGGTTCGCGTGAGCGCATGAAGGCTCTGGCTGACAGATGTGTGCAAGCCTACAATGAGGCTGAGAAGTGCAAGGCCCTTGGGCGTCCTGGCATCGACCCCAGGATGGCCGCAAAGAAGAAGAAGAAGCCCGCTACGGCTGAACCCGACGCACCAAGGCAGGAAGCAGTTCCCATTGTCTTCCCAACTAGACTGACTGGCTCGAAGCCAAAAAGCCGGTCAACTGCTTCAGAGCTCAAGAAGACGAGGACTGCTGAGACTGAAGCCAAGAAGAGGAAACATCCTGAAGCCTCTCCTACTGCCCCCTACAAGAAGAGGAAGACCAAGAAAGATCGGGCTGCTCCCACAGAGCCTTTGATAGTTGAACCTTTTTCTATGGTTTATCCTGACGCTGAACGTCAACTCACAATGCATGAGCCTGCTTCCACAGAGGCTCATGAAGCTGAAGACTTTCCAGCAGCTGATCCCATCGCTGCTGAAGACATTGGTCAACATGACCATGTAGAAGATGGTGCAGTCCTTCCTCAGCTTGAGAACAGCGAACTCATCAGCATTGGTTGTCCACTGACGCCAATTGCACAGAATGCTTCATGGGCGGATCGCCCACAAGAGGAAGAAGACCTTGAGGCTCAACCAACTCCAACTCCACAGGCGTCGCCTGCGTTGCGCAGGCTTCGCAAAGGTCCAAGGCCTCAAGTCTCTGCTGAAGACAATCTGGCTGCATCAGCTGCGGAGGAAGAAGTCCCACAAGTTGCCACTCCCCTGTCCCACCAAGAAGCAGTTCTCAAGGAGAACGTGATTGAAAATCTTGCGGCTGCCAGCACCACCAATGAAGCTAATGTGGAGCCCTCCCCAACAAAAGCATCAGAAGACAGCAAAGCCACTGATCCCGACACTTCTGTTCCTGAGGCTGCTGCCGGTCCCCAGTTCGACTATCATGTTGAGCACAAGCCTCAGGTACAGAAGCCAATCCCAAGATTGCCAAGGTTCCCAGGTCCTGCATCAGCACCTGGCTCCTTCAATATCAATGGCTTCAGAGCAGACAACACATTCTTCAATAGCTCCAGGAACCCTTACTCAAGGGAAAGGATATCATCTGATCGGTTCTGGAGCTATCCGCAACGAAGCTATTACTCATGCATTCTTTACAACCAAGGCCGCATCTTCCCACACAAGCGCCTTGACATTGAAGCTATAGCTGGTCTGCCCTGTCTGGAAGAAGCTCTGGATTGCTTCAAGGAAGTTGGACTGCTGCCGTTCGTTACTGACCAAGAGCATTGGAATGAAGAGTTGCTGCTCCAATTCTATGCCACACTTCACATCCGCGGGTATAGCAGAGATCCGAAGACTTGGGTCCTGGAGTGGATGACAGGAAACGTTCATCACGAAGCCAATGCCTTTGACATCATTGAGCTCACTGGTTTGCCCACTCCTGGCGATCTCTACGAGCATGGCTGTCAGCTTCATAGTGAAGCTATTGAGAGCATCTTTCAGAAGCCTGAACCTGATATGAGTCAGATGCTCAGCATGATGAAGCCATTGCCCCAAGATGCTGCTTATCCCATGGAGTTCCTCGTTGAAGACCTTGAGTATCTGCCAAGAACCATTTATCACATCATCAGGCGAACTCTCTGGCCCATCAAAGGGCACTCTCCACATGCCAAGCTTGAGGGTGCAATGAAGACCTTGGTCTTCTATATTCTTCATGGAAAATGCTTCAATGCACAGGACTTCTTCATTCGCCAACTTGCTGCATCAGGCTCTGATCTGTTTGGCTTGAAGTTCTACGCCCCATGGGTAATGCGGCTGATCAAACTTCACTCCGCTATCTCATATCAGCCATCTGCTCGCAATCATCAGATTTTTCTGCCTGATGTGGATATGTCAATTGAAGCCATCTATCCTGAGCCTGCCAAAGAACCTCTAAGTCTTCAGAATGCAGCGCATCAGAGTTTCTCTCAGAACATTGAAGGAGTTGAAGCAGTCACTCGTGTGTATCCTTTGGCTGGGACTACACATGCACCACATCCTGCTTCCACTGAAGCCACTGATAGTACAACTGCTCCATGACCCAAGAAGCGCACTCGTGTTCTCAACAACCGAGAGCTTCTTGTGGCTCTTCATCAGAAACAGGATAGGCATCATGACTGGCTGAAGCGTCAGATGAAAAGCCTCTTGGTGGATGTTAATCGCGTTTGCAATCTTGCCACCAAGAATGCCTTTGTTGCCCACGAAACCTCTCGCCGCACATGGAAAGGGCTAATGCTGATGTGTTCTGAATATGATCTTCAAGAGGATGGCTTCACTGAGCGTTTCAAGTTTGACTCCACACCTCCTCGAAGGGCAGTGCTGCGACGAACTCCATCCCTTGAAGACTTTGAGTTCTCTTCCTCTGCTGCAACTGTGACTGCCAGAGTTATCGAGGATGAAGACGATGCTACTTCACTGCCACCTCCTTCAGCACGCGCCGACTCTACTCCAAGCTCTTCAGCATCGCCAAACACCACCAACGACCCTGCTGCTTCACCTACTCCTCATGGGAACGAGTAGATGCTCTATGTCTTCAAACCTTTTTGGTCCTTACTGACAAAAGGGGGAGAAGCATATGAGGTTGATAGTCTTCAAGCAGGTCCATATGGGCGGGTGATTTATATTTTGCTTCGTTATTACAACTCTCATTTTGCTACATTTGGTTCTTTGAGTTGTAACACTTAAACTCGATGGTCGTCTGCTACTTATCTGCCACCTTGTTTTGCGATGATAAATTCCGCATGTGCGACGATAAATTCCGCACTTAGATCATTCTGCAGACGTCCATTTTCCATTATGCATGTCATTATCTTCATATACCTTCACATGCATAGTGGATTGTCATCATAAGTTGAAGTGGATCTCCACAAGTACAACCTGCCATGAGCATTTGCATTCCAAAAGCAAATTACTTATATGCACATCTTCAGGGGGAGCCCTTGCAACTTATGAAGACAATTCCTTATCCTTTACAAGTTCACAGATTATATTCCCCGTTGAAAACTTCAACTAGTTTGTCATCAATCACCAAAAAGGGGGAGATTGTAAGTGCATCTAGTGCCACCCCTAGTTGGTTTTAGAGTATTGACGACAAACCTAGTTGAAGGACTAATGTGTTTGTGAGAATTGCAGGATAACATAGGTAGAAGTCCCTCATTGATTCGGTTTTCCTACCAGAGATGACCCCTAAAAATGTATGAAGACATTGAAGTCAAAGGTGGTATATGAAGATATTCACATTGAAGACTATGACAAGAGAAGACACCACATGAAGCCTATGGAGCTCGAAGACTTAGATCTTTTGTAGTTCTCTTTCTTTTGTGTTGAGTCATAGGAACCACCGTACTGTTAAGTGGGGTCCAAGAGAACCAGTCAGAATGACTGTAGTGATGCCTAACCAAAACCTATGTCTTCGAGTGAAGACTATGAGAGCGAATCTTGTCCAGAGTCGGACAAGTCAGCTTTGCTTGCAGCCCAAGTAAAGTTGTCGTGTGTGTTTGAAATCTGACCGTTGGAACACGTGTCAGTTCCTTAGTGACCCAGGGTCATTTCGAACAAATCAGGTCGGGTTGCCAAGTGGCTATAAATAGCCCACCCCCTACAACCATAAACTGTTGGCTGCTCAGATTGAGAGTACGGCTTTTGTCGTTTGAGAGCAACCCCACCTCGAAGCCTTTGAGAGAGAATTCCTTGCGAGGATAAAGCCCTAACCACCCAGAGCCAAAGAGAATTAGGCATCACTTAAGTCTTCTTGTCTGTGTGATCTGAAGACTTATTACACTTGAGGACTGTGCATCCTCCAGCCGGTTAGGCGTCGCGTTCTGAGCATCCAAGAGACATTGTGGATTGCCGGTGAATGAAGTCTGTGAAGGTTTGGGAGTCTACCTTGAAGACTTACCAGAGTGATTGGGCGAGGTCTGTGTGACCTTAGCTCAAGGGGAATACGGTGAGGACTGGGTGTCCTGAGCTGCGTGTTCAGGACTGGGTGTCCAGGACTGTGTGTCCTAAGGTGTAAATACCTAGCCGCCCTAACCAGACGTACAGTTGTCACAGCAACTGGAACTGGTCCAACAAATCATTGTCTTCAGCGATTCACTGGTTCCATCTTCCCTTCCCATTACTTACTGTTACTCCTTGTGAAGTCATTGTATGTTCGCACTATCCTTTGTCTTCACTGAGTGACTGCATGTTCTATGTGGCTTCACAATATCTTCCTACCTGATCCTTACTACATTGCTGCTATTAGTCATTGTGCTTTCACTATTGAATACTTGACTATGGCTTGCCTAGTGTAGTCTACCTTTCGCTGCAGGGTAATAGGTTTATTTCTCTCGTTTGTCTTCATAACTTCCACGTTTTGAAGACTTTCTTAAAAATCGCCTATTCACCCCCCTCTAGTCGATATAATGCACTTTCAGGTGTACTACTGCCCCCTTCAAAATTGGCCACTGTTGTATCCCTTCCTGCGTAAAGCCTTTGGGGAAGAGGACCGGGCCAGTATATATATAATATATATATATATATATATATGAAAACACTATTCTAATCCCAGGATTAGGATAGTTATTTGGATCATGGCGCGCCCTATATAGGCGTCTTCCTGAACTCCCGAACCGTGGGAAAGAAAAAGAAAAAACACAGCGCCCCCACTGTCCCCGCCGCGCCCCCATCTCTCCCATCCCGATCTCGGCCATCCCACCTGCCGCCACTGGGATCTAGCCAACGGCGAGTCGGTGTCTGCCACCAACCCACCTCCCCGCCCGTCGGGATCCAGCCACCCAGCGTGCCGGCACCGCCCCAAACCCCGCAGGTACCCCGTGCGCCGCCATCATGTCTCCTTCGCCGTTGCCATCCAGCGCACCGCCGCCACAACCACCGTCCCTCGAGAGCGCCGGCGCGCATGGATCCGGCCGGATCCCGACCGGAGCGGGCCACCCCTGCACCTCCCGGTGACACCCAGCCTCCTGCACCTCCCGACGTCTGTCAAGCCTCTCCATCTCCCAGTGATGCACCGTCACCTCCACCTCCCACAAGCGCTGCCCCTCCCCCATTTGCGCCGCCACCTCACGCCCCCACCCCGATGCACCTCCTTCAGCTCCACCCGTCGCCGCAGTCCAATGTCTCCAACTGCAGCAGTTCATCGCTGCCACGTGAGGTAAGTCTGGTCTCAACTTTTTCTCATCCTTCTTAGCTGATGATGTTGACACTTGTGATTACGTTCAGCAACAGGAAAGATAGAGTCCTTCTAACGCTACATCATAAGTTAGAGGCCAAGTCGATGAACCATGTGGTTGCTAACAAGATATTTCCTTGGCTATTTACTCATGGGCATCGACGCCAAGCTACTCTTCGCCATCTGCATCCCAAGGGCAGTGCCTACCTAAACCAAAAGCATCCATCTCTCTGACTTGCTGGTGGTACCTCGCGATTAACATCGAACTCTTCCTGTCTGATTGCAGCACCGTTGACTTGCACCCGCAAAATCATGAAGATCTTGGCAAGGCTGTGGCTGACCCAGGTCCTCACCGGTGTCTTCCTCAAGGCCACGAAGCAAACCTCAAGAGGCTTGCTGCTGTTGGACCGTTCGCACCTATGGGTAACTGACTGAATGGAAATATCTTCTCTATTGGTGTGGCTTGTTTCGCCAGTTTTGTACTAGTAGTTTACAGTGATTGAATGTTGTTAATTGGCGTCACGGTAGGTTACCCAATTTGAAGAATGTGAAGGAGCTTATTTACAAGAAGGGTCACGAATATTTCAACAAGGAGCCTTTCTCCCTTACCAGCAATGATCTAATCGAGAAGGTATAATTTCTGTGACATCTTCAGGAGAATGAGGTTCATGCATTCGATTTAAGTAAAGCTTTGGCATGACTACGATAGCCTAGTAATTGGCATAAGAAGTAATCAGCTAGGCGTGTCAGTGATCTATGCCTGTTAGCTTTCTTTAGCCAGTTCTACAATTTCTAAGAAACCTGAATACCTTCAGGGTTCAATTCTGGACCAATAATATGTTGTCGCCTTTTCCCTGGATCCTTGATGTTGCCAGGCATTTAACTATTTTGGCGTGTGAGAACTGATGATGTTTCTGCAGCGCTTGTACAACACCTTTCTTTTCATTTTTTCCCTTGATTTTGTGTCTCCCCACTCCGCACAATGTTCCTCTTTCTCTATATTAGATTGAACAAAAAATGCATGTGTGTGCATATTCGAACTTCAGAGAGCCTGAACTCTCTCTTAATCGTTGTGGATGTTTTTTTGTGCAGATGCAGGAGGAAGAAAAAGACAGCAATCAACACACACGTTCTAAAAAAATGTTGTTTTCACTTCCTTACTACGGCAATGTGAGAGACTATAAAAATGAGGAAGTTCAATCTTATCTTTGTGAAGGTTCAGTGAGTGTACCAGTAGCAGGAATTCGCAGACTGCAAAAAAGAAAGGATCCAAAAAATAGAGGACTTAGTTGGCCCACACACAACAGAAAAAACATCGGTCTAAAACATCATGTTGTGCAGTTTCTTGTTTCGTATTATTTCGTGAAGCTCAACGGTATGTATGGATGCAAAAAAGTATTTTTTGATATGTTAGTTTCAATTCAAAAACTACAAAACACCAAGTAAGTTCAAATACT
Source organism: Triticum dicoccoides (assembly GCF_002162155.2). Classification (NCBI taxonomy): domain Eukaryota; kingdom Viridiplantae; phylum Streptophyta; class Magnoliopsida; order Poales; family Poaceae; genus Triticum; species Triticum dicoccoides. The sequence goes on from NC_041384.1 coordinate 377,996,225, forward strand.
AGAAGAAAAGGAAGTCCAAAAAAGAAGAAAAAGAACAGAAAACATACATGACATGAAAAACAAGAAAAAAAACAAAGCCTCACCGAGAAATTGTTTACTCTCGAAGTTCATTGTCTTGACGCCCGTCGAGAAAATTTCGCGAAGTCCAAATTGTAAAAAAATCAAAGTTCAAATTTTAAAACACATGTATTTCTCCGTTTCTAAAAATGAAACAGAGAAGTTCAAATAAAAAAAGATCAGTTTTACTTTTGTAAAAAAAGACTTTCCCATTTCTAACAACAAAACCAACTAGTTAAACTAAAAAAGAGAGAAATTTCCTTTTTTAAAATATGAATTTCCTTGTTTCTAAAAAAGTAAGAAGATCAAATTAAATAAAATGAAAAAGAGTTCATTGTCTCTAGAAAAAAGGAATTCGCCTTTTTTAAAATAAACATAGAAGTTTAAGTAAAAACATAGAAGTTCAAATTAAAAATAAGAGAGAAGTCCGAAGTTTATAAAAAACATAGAATTTACAAGTTAAAAAAATTGATGCTATTTTTGGCATTTTGATAACTACCCATAAATGAAGACATATTTGAAAAAAATTGATGGAAAAATTTGCTTCTCAAACATAATCTTTCCAATGGTATATCATGCGCATTATTCCCATAATATAATTTGAATGTTTAATGTATATCATTCAAAACAAGTCTTAGCATGTTCAAAATATGTTGTTAACTAGTCATGATTTGTTAAAAAAATGCTTTCCAGTGCAATCATTTGCTCAAAAATCGACGAGTGCTTTAGGAGTTAGGGACAATTTTTTTTACAGAGAAGTTCAAATTGAAAACGGCCAGAAGTTCACGTGCTGCATGGTGTGTGTTTTCATATGAGAAAAATAGAATAAAAAGTTAAAGTATAAAAATTTCGCTGCTAGAAGTTCAGGTGCTCAGCACACGGAAGTTCAAAAACTTGTTGTTAGAGAGGTAATTGGCATTATATATCATTTGTGCAAGTCCGATGAATGGGTGAGAAATTACGAACAAAAATGCGTGATAGAAGTTCAAAGTGAAAATAACGGGAAGTTTCGATGATTATAGAAAACTCAGATTTTTCCTCATTATTAAATAATGGAAACAAGAAATTCAAAAATAAAATAACAAGAAGTTCAACTTTTAAAAATAGAGCACTTCAAAATTTCATAAAAAAGGATTAAAGAAATAAAACCAAGAAGTCCATATTAAAATGATGGAGAAGTTCGATGATTATAGAAAACTCAGATTTTCCTTGTTATTAAAGAATGGAAACAAGAAGTTCAAAAAAATAACAAGAAGGTCAACTTTTAAAAATAGAGCGCTTCAAAATTCATAAAAAGAATAATAAATAAAACCAGGAAGTCCATATTAAAAAGATGGAGAACTTCGATGATTATAGAAAACTCAGATTTTCCTCGTTATTCAAGAATGGAAACAAGAAGTTCAAAAATTAAATAACATGAAGTTCAACTTTTAATAATAGAGGGCCTCAAAATTTCGTGAAAGAAGATTAAGAAATAAAACCAGGAAGTCCATATTAAAAAGATGGAGAAGTTTGATGATTATAGAAAACTCAGATTTTTCTTGTTATTAAAGAATGGAAACAAGAAGTTCAGAAATTAAATAACAAGAAGTTCAACTTTTAATAATAGAGCGCTTCAAAATTTAATAAAAAAAGATTAAGAAAATCAGATTAAAAATCATAAAAAAAACTTAGATATATTCACGTAACCTAGAGAAGTTCAGATTGATAACTGCCAGAAGTTCGCATATTACATGGTGTGCATTTTGTATTAAAAGGGAATAAAAAACAAAGGCTAAAAGTTTTGTTGTTATAAGTTCAAGTCGTCGATCGAAGAAAGTTAAAAAAATTATTGTGAGAGAGGTTTGTACAAAAGGAATATCATTTGTGTAACACTAACGAAAATGGATGAGAAAATTACAAAGGAAAAATACGTCATAGAAGTTCAATGTGAAAACAGTAGGAAGGTCAACTACTACATTGAATGAATTTCAGATGAAAAACTTTTAAAACCATCACGAGTATGGGAAAATAATCAACACAGGAAAGTTGCGTGTTTACAACAGCTTTCCATCGGTATAGCACTCGTTGAATTCCGGGGAGTGGATGGAGAACTAAGAGTAGTGGATGGAGATCTGCGAGCAAAAAAAAACACGTCGAAAACAGAGTGAAGTTCAGGTAGACATGCTGAGAAGTTCAGGTTCTTCGAGCGGTGCATTTTTGAAGAATCTGTTTCGCGATAGAGGTAGAACGAATGATCCCTCTGTTTTCTAAATTACTTGAAAACGGCTAAGAATGAGAGAAAACCATGAACATGAAAAAGTTTCGCATTTTCCGTAGCTTTTCAACGATATATTATTTGCCCAATTCCGATAAAGTTTGTAGAAATTACGGCGAAAATACGTTTTTCGCCATTTTCGAAACTGACTTAAAACCGTAAAGAATTGGGAGAAACAATACATACCAAAAAGTTTTGCATTTGTTCAATCTTTCCAACGCCATATCATTTGCTGCATTCGGACTCACGGTTAAAAAATTAGCTCGAAAATACGAACTCGGTAGGACTTGGACCATTTTCTAAATTACTCTTAAACCATTAAAAATTAGAAAAAACTTTCAAGATGAAAAAGTAGCGCATTTTCATAAGCTTTCCAACGCCATATCATATGCCTCCATTGGATTAGCCGTTTAGAAATGACATCGAAAAAACAAACTCAACAGTTCGGTTTACGAAATTTTACGTTTTTTCAAATTACTCTTTAACCATAGGGAATTTGAGAAAACTTTCAACATGTGGAAGGAGCGGTTTTGCAGCAGATTTCCAATGCCATATTATATGCCTCATTCCGACAAACATTTTAGAAATGCGATCGAAAATACGATTTACGTTTTTTGTGCGAAGAAAAAACGGTTTTCAAAACTGCTCTTAAACCGCTTATATTTTGCCAAAAAATTAAGTTGGGTCATGATATTGGGGTCCATAGCTTTCCAACGGTATATTGCAAGCCCCATTTGGGCAATGTTGGCGGAAGTTCAACCTAGTTCACAGGGAAGTTCAACGTACTACTAGCGGGGCATGTCAGGTTGTGATCAGAATATTATTCTGATCCCGTGATCAGAATAGTGTTTATGTGTGTGTGTGTGTGTGTGTGTATAGGCTAGTCTCAACCGTAGAGAAGGATCTGATCCATTCACCCCTTGAGCCCTCACGAGGTAGCTCACCCTTGTACCAGTTCATACTCATCCTCCTCGCATGGCAATCCACCACAAAGCAGGAGTAGGGTCTTACATCGCAAGGTGGCCCGAACCTAGGTAAATCTCGTGTTCCTTTCCTTGTTCGCTCGTAGCTCACCCTTGTACCAGTTCATACTCATCCTCCTCGCGTGGCAATCCACCACAAAGTAGGAGTAGGGTCTTACATCGCAAGGTGGCCCGAACCTAGGTAAATCTCGTGTTCCTTTCCTCGTTCGCTCGCTCAAGCACGGCGGAGCAAGGCCGTGGGGCAGTGAGTAGCCAGCCGTAGCCTAGCAGAGTCTTTCATGCACGCCCTAGAGTTTGAACCTTGTTTGGGTCCACGGAGCCCCGGTTCCGACATTAATCATGATAGTTAAGATGAAACGAGTGATAATGCTAAGAAGGAGATTGAGTGTCTAACTAAAGAACTAAACACTCTTAAGTTAGCTCATGAAACAACTCAAGAAGATCATCGAGAGCTTCAAAGAACTCATTAGAAGCTACGCTTTGAGAAGCTAAATTTAGAGCAATAGCATGCGCTTCTTAAAGCAATCAATGATGATCTTTGAAAGAAGTATTCTTCTTACATTGCCAAACGTCTTCTCTTGTCTATTTTTATGCGACAAGTTAAATCTACGAAAGCTAGTAACAAGAGTAAGAAAGGTTCTACCGCTAGTAGTAACAATAACAATGCTAAATCCAATATTGTTGCTTCTAGTAGTTCTATTGATTCCATTAATGATTCTCTTAGCCAAGTTACACTTGAGGAAGAAAACGATTTATTGAAAGGAATTATAGAAAAGGGTGTCTACAAGAGCCTCGTGGGAAGTAAGCAATTTGAGGAAATTGTGCGCAAGCAAGGAAGGCACCAGAAGAACCAAGGTATTGGTCTTGAACGAAAGTTAAATGCCAATGGAGTTGAGTGGGAAGAAGATCAATACCCCAAGACGAAGTTTGTTCCTCAATAAGAGAAGTATGACCCCACTTCTCTTGGGAGAACACAAGCTCAAGATGATCTTCCACCACAAGACCACAAGCTAAAAGGCAAGGAAAAGCTTCAAGAAGAGATTTACTCGTTTGAAGAACCACAAGCTTTGGTCAAGTGGGTTCCCAAGGCCTCATCAAGTTCTACTTCATCAAGCGCTACCACAACTCCAGGGATTACCATCAAATTGATGTGGGTCCCAAAGAAGAAGAACTAGAGAGTTCTTGAGGGTGACTCCGCCAACAAATTTCACTCATATTCACTTATGGCAAGAACTTGTGCAACCAATTTCAACATCTTGCACTAGTTCATGGAGTCACAAACCCTCTTGTTGGTAAAACAAGGACAAGGTATTCAGTGCATTCATGGGCATCATCATATGTGCATTTTACTCTATGCCTATGGATATCCTTGTTTGTTCCTTGTGGGTCTAACCCATGTAGGTATTGAAAGTGCAAACCCCAAGGTTTGCTCCCAACTCTTGATGGTCTACATCAACATTGAGCATCCACATCTACACTATCTACATGAAGTTATCATCGACAAAACCCAAGGTTAGTTCATACCTATTTAGGGGGAATATCACATCTAGGGGGGGGGGGCTTTTCTCTAAGACTTGAGCTAAATAAACTCTAATGGTGTGAAAACATTATTGCTTTATGTAAAAGTGGCAACCCCACTTGTGCTTAAACAAAGAGTATGACCTATGATCAAATGTTCTCATTTGGCTCCTAAGTCAATGTACTCATATATAGATGACTATGTCATCGCCCATTATTTGATAGTTGCTAAGTGTTGTTTGTGCATGTTTGACACATATTTTATTTGCTATCTTATTGTGTGAGCACGTTGCTATGCATATTTCTCATTCGAGGACATCCATTTGTATTTTGATTTGATTTTATTTGGCCAAATGGATGTACAAGAATGCCTAAGAACTTTCCTTAGCTATCTATCTCAACTTGTCTCAATTCATTTTTGCTATATCAAAAAAATTCGAACAAGTTCCTTTCGGACCCTCCAGGTGAGGAGCACTCAGAGCCACCGATCCGACTAGGGCTGACCTCCAAAACCCTCTAAGTGACTTTTGGATAGACCAACTCACAACCATTCGGTCTCACCGAAATCACTTGGACTGATATGATTTTCTATCTCGGAGAAACCTATTTGAAATTCTTGGCGCCATCGAGTTGATGTGCTCATAGCAATTAACCATCTCGGTGCCACCCATCTATTTCACTCGGTCTCACCGACAACTTACGGGTATATATATCACGTGGACCGTACATTGAAATTTCACTCGGTCTCAATAGTTACATCGCCCCCGCACTCCGTCGCTGTCGTCGCCCGTGGTCTCCGAATCATCTATTTGTCTCCAGCGCGCCCTCGCTGACGGATTCCATCGCCGTCAACGGCATTCCTCACCGCCGTAGAGGATCTCCACTGAGTTAGGTGAGATTCAATCCCGTAGTGCCTCAACTTTCTAATTCAATGCACTAGAGTAATTGCACCCACAATGTTCCCACTGTTTGAGATTTCCAACAACAACAAAAACAACGAAACCCTTAGTCCCAAACAAGTTGGGGCTGGTTAGAGGTGAAATCCATAAGATCTCGCGACCAACTCATGGCTCTGGCACATGGATAGCAAGCTTCCACGCACCCCTGTCCATAGCTAGTTCTTTGGTGATACTCCAATCCTTCAGGTCCCTCTTAACAAACTCGTTCCATGTAAAATTCGGTCTACCCCAACCTCTCTTGACATTCTCCACACACTTTAGCCGTCCGCTATGCACTGGAGCTTCTGGAGGCCTGCGCTGAATATGCCCAAACAATCTCAGACGATGTTGGACAAGCTTCTCTTCAATTGGTACTACCCCAACTCTATCTCATATGTCATCATTTCGGACTCGATCCTTCCTTGTGTGGCCACACATCCATCTCAACATACGGATCTCCGCCACACCTAACTATTGAACATGTCGCCTTTTAGTCGGCCAACACTTAGCGCCATACAACATTGCAGGTCGAACCGCCGTCCTGTAGAACTTGCCTTTTAGCTTTTGTGTCACTCTCTTGTCATAGAGAATGCCAAAAGCTTGGCGCCACTTCATCCTCTGGCTTTGATTCGATGGTTCACATCTTCATCAATACCCCATCCTCCTATAGCATTGACCCCAAATATCGAAAGGTGTCCTTCTGAGGCACCACCTGCCCATCAAGGCTAACCTCCTCCTCCTCACACCTAGTAGTACTGAAACCGCACATCATGTACTCGGTTTTAGTTCTATTAAGCCTAAAACCTTTCGATTCCAAGGTTTGTCTCCATAACTCTAACTTCCTATTTACCCCTGTCCGACTATCGTCAACTAGCAACACATCATCCGCAAAGAGCATACACCATGGGATATCTCCTTGTATATCCCTTGTGACCCCATCCATCACCAAGGCAAAAGGATAAGGGCTCAAAGCTGACCCCTGATGTAGTCCTATCTTAATCGGGAAGTCATCAGTGTCGACATCACTTGTTTGAACACTTGTCACAACATTATCATACATGTCTTTGATGAGGGTAATGTACTTTGTTGGGACTTTGTGTTTCTCCAAGGCCCACCACATGACATTCCATGGTATCCTATCATAGGCCTTCTCCAAATCAATGAACACCATATGCAAGTCCTTCTTTTGCTCCCTGTATCTCTCCATAAGTTGTCGTACCAAGAAAATGGCTTCCATCGTCGACCTCCCAGGCATGAAACCAAACCGTTTGAGATTTCCATTCCAGCAAAATTCCATAGAAGTAGATTTGAGCAAAAAAATTAGGGTTAGGTTTGCGTTGAACTCATCTTGGACAGACCGAATAGAAAGAATCAGACTCACCGATTTGGTCTCTGGCCATTGTACATTGTAGTACATCTCAGTGTCACTGAGTGGTACGAATCGGTGGATCCGAGTCTAAAATCTTAGTAGAACCCTAGCATGTCGGAGAGACGGAAACACATTTCGGTCAGATCGAGACTATGTGTCCAAGTCTCTGTAATTGCTTCGGTGCTACCGGGATGATCTACTTGGAATTTCCAAAATCATTTATGTGAAAACCTAAAACTGAAGTTTTAACTCAAAATTTCATCAAAATGCTATGTTTTTGTGATGCTCATCTATTCCACTCTACACACTCTACTTCACAGGTGCATGCGTCATCATGTCAGACCTTAGTGACAGCCAGAATAGATCTGAAGAGCATAGTGTTGATCTTGATGCAGGATCTAGTCCAGAGGAGAGTTACCATCCGAGAGAAAGGAGTTCTCCTAGCTTGCCCCCTACTGCCACCAGAACTAGGAAGAAAACGAACTCAGATGATGAGGATGAGGACTTCCATGCATGTTGAGGAAGTGACCTCCAAGAGGAAGAAAACTGTTGTTGCCAAGGAGTACGACACATCTGCTAACACTATAATCCATAACATCATTAAAACAAGCAAACTATGCAACGAAAACACAATATGTCAAAACAGAACAGTCTATAATGAACTAAACAAACACTATACTTCTGTAACTCCAAAAAATCTGAAAATTTAGGACAACGTGCGGAATTTGTACATCGATGGTTTGTAAAAAATACAGAATTTTATCGCATTCCCGTGAATTATAATAATTCCAGTACTGGGTGTAAAAGTTTCTGTTTTTTCACAGAATCAAGTCAAGTATCAACCAAATCATCCCAAAGGCTTTACTTGGCACAAACACTAAATAAAACATAAAACGCAATCATAAAATTAGCATAATCATGTCAACACACTAAATACAAAAAATAAAAAGGAAAAATAAGATAACTATTGGGTTTCCTCCCAACAAGCGTTATAGTTTTATGCCCCTAGCTAGGCGTAAGGCATTGTTTCAAGTATTGTCATCTTTAGTTTTAATCCCATAGGTGGCCCTCATAATAGGTTCATATGGTGGATTTATTTTCCATCTAGGGAAGAGTTCCATCCCTTTCTTTATTGGAAATTGGAATCTTATATTTCCATCTTTCATATCAATAATAACACCTATGGTTCGTAGGAAAGGCCTACCAAGTACTATAGGACAAGACAGATTACATTCAATATCAAGCATAGTGAAATACACAGTCACATAATTTCTATTAGAAGTATGAGCACATCATTTATTCTACCCAATTCTTAATACTTGAATCCGTTAAGTGTAAATTAAGGGAACATTCCTCCATATCAACAAGGCCTGGCACATCACATAAAGGTTTTGGTATAGTAGAAATGCTAGCACCTAGATCACATAAAGCATTACATTCATAATCTTTAATCTTTACTTTAATAGTAGGTTCCCATTCATCATGCAATTTCCTAGCTATAGAAACCTCCAGTTTTAGCTTTTCTTCATGAGCTTTTATCATAGCTTCTACAATATGTTTAGTAAAAGCTTTATTTTGTTCATAAGCATTGAGTGAATTTATCATGGATTGCAACAAGGAAATACATTCAACTAAAGATCAACTATCATAATTGAAGTCCTTGTAATCCAAAGTAGTGGGCACACCACTAGCTAAAGTCATAACCTCTCCAAACCCACTTTATCATTTTTATCATTAAGATCATCACCCTCCGAACAATTGGGACACCTTGAAGCTAAAGTTAACTCATCTCCAGTCCCTTTTTCATCAAGTTTTATATTAATAAACAATGATTCAATAGGTGAGACACCAATCATTTTAATATTTTCATCGTGATTACGATAAAAAACAGGCGGAATAGCCTTTTCTAGAAATTCTCACTTAGCTCTCAACCTTGCGGTTCTTTCTTTACTTCCATTAATGGAGACATAGATAGATTTAATAGACTCATTAATATCATGCTTGGGTGGATTTTTTTTAATTTTGAGAGTATCCACTTCATGAGCAATTATATCCATGTTTCTAGCTATCTCATCAACTTTATTCAATTTTTCTTCTACCATGGCAATAAAAGTCATTTGAGAACTAATGAATTCTTTAATGCTATTTTCAAGATCAATAGGTATCCTATTATTATTATTATTATTATTATTATTAGAATTTCCATAGGAATTGCCATAATTATTAGAGGAATTTCCGGGATACGGTCTAGGATTAAAATTACCTCTATAAGCATTGTTGTTGAAGTTATTCCTAGAGACGAAATTCACATCAATACCATCATTATTTTGCTCAATCAAAGTAGATAATGGCACATCATTAGGATCAACATGATCATTTTTACTAGCAATCATTTTCATAAGAGCATCCATTATATCACTCAAAGTAGTAATTTCTTCAACAGAGATTACCTTCTTACCTGTTGGAGCTCGTTCGGTGTGCCAGTTAGAGTAATGTGCCACTATATTATCTGGGAGTTTTGTAGCTTCTCCCGATGTGATTCCCATAAAAGTACCTCCTGTAGCAGAGTCTAGAAGATTTCTAGAAACAAAGTTTATTCCCGCATAGCAATTTTGTATAATCATCCATAAGCTTAAACCATGATTGGTAATCATTAATTTCATTCTCTCCCACGATTGTGCAACATGTTCATGCTCAAGTTGGTTAAAGTTCATAATTTGATTCTAAGAGAAATAATCTTAGCGGGAGGAAAATACTTGGAAATAAAAGAATCCTTACACTTATCCCATGAATCAAAACTATTTCAAGGCAAGGATGAAAACCAAGTTTTAGCACGATCTCTTAATGAGAAAGGAAATAATTTCAACTTTATAATATCATTATCCACATATTTTTTCCTTTGCGTATCACATAATTCAATGAAAGTATTAAGATGGGATGCAACATCCTCATTAAGATTTCCAGAAAATTGTTCTTTCATAACAAGATTTATCAAAGCAACATTAATGTCATATGACTCCGCACTAGTGGCAGGAGGAGCAATTGGAGTACTAATAAAATCATTACTGTTAGTATTTGAAAAATCACACAACTTGCTATTTTCTTAAGACATAGTGACAAATCAAGCAAGCAAATGAGCAAACTAACAAAGCAAATATTTTTGTGTTTTTGAGTTTTATGATAAGTGGGGGAGATGAAAACAAGAGGCAACTGCAAATAAAAAGGAGAGCAAGTAGATGATAGTTTGTGTGTAGGAACTTGATAGGTTTTTATGATGTCTCCCCGGCAACGACGATAGAAATTCTTCCTACTACTTGTGAGCCACGTTGGGATTTTCTCCAAAGAGGAGGGGAGATGCAGTACGATAGAGATAAGTATTTTTCTTAGTGAGAAACAAGGTTTATCGAACCAATAGGAGCATCATGCAAAGCCTCGTGAACAACACTTGTACACACAAAAGCAAATACTTGCACCCAACGCTGGCAAGAGGGTTGTCAATCCCCTTGAACTCGTTACTTGCAAGGATCAAATCTTGTATAGGTAGATGGATAAATTGCAAAACAAAATAAAAGAAATAACATTGCTGCAAAGGTATTTTGGATTTTATAATATGATAAAGCTAGACCCAGGGCCCATAGTTTTCACTAGATGCTTCTCTCTTGAACACATAACATATGATGAGTGAAGAAATTATTGTTGGGCAATTGATAGAAAAGTGCATAGTTATGATAATATTCAAGGAAAAGATCATGTATATAGGCATCACGTTCAAGACAAGTAGACTGACTCCTGCCTTCATCTACTAATATTACTCCACCAATCTACCGCTATTGAGCATGCATCTATGGTATTAAGTTCATAAAAAATAGAGTAACACCTTAAGCAAGATGACATGATGTAGACAAAGTAAACCCAATCAATATGAATAAACCCCGTTGTTTTACCCTTATTGACAACAATACAAATACGTGTCTTGTCCCCTTCTGTCACTGGGATATAGAGCACCATAAGATTGAACCCATCACAAAGCACCTCTCCCACTGAAGATAAATTAGTCTAGTTGGCCAAACCAAATGGATAGATTGGCGAGAAATACAAAGCTCTAACAATCATGCATAATAAAGTTCAGAAAAGATTCAATTACTTCTCATGATTATTCAAATCATAAACCCACAATTCATCGGATCCCAACAAACACAACTCAAAATAAGATTACATCGGATATAACTCTTAGAACACCAACGAGAACATTGTATTGAAGATCAAACAGAGAGAAGAAGCCAGTCATAATACATAGTTTCAAGTGTTGTCATCCTTCAAAGTAATTCCATAAGTAGCTCTCATAATGGATTCATATGGTGGTTTAATTCTCTTCCTTGGAAATTGTTCCATCCCTTTCTTTAGAGGAAACTGGAACTTTATATTTCCTTCTTTCATATCAATAACTGCACCTATGGTTCGTAAAAATTGTCTACCAAGTATTATAGGACATGATGGGTTGCATTCAATATCAAGCACAATGAAATCCATACGTACATAATTTCTATTAGCAATTATGAGAACATCATTAATTCTACCTAATGGTTTCTGAATTGTTGAATTCGCTAAATGCAAGTTGAGAGAACATTCATCCATATCGGTGACACCTAGAACATCACATAATTATTTAGGTATAGTAGAGACGTTAGCTCCTAGATCACACAAAGCTTTACATTCATAATCTTTAATCTTAACTTTAATAGTAGGTTCCCATTCATCTTGTAGTTTCCTTGGCATTGACACTTCCAATTCTAGCTTTTCTTAATAATGGCTTTTATGATATGTTTAGTAAAAGCTTTGTTTGTGAGCATTAGGTGAATTAATCATGGATTGCAACAAGAAAATACATTCAATCAAAGAACAATTGTCATAATTAAGGTCCTTGTAATCCAAAGTAGTGGGTGCATCTCTATCTTAACTTTTGACCTCTTCAAACCCACTTTTGTTGTTTTTATCATTAAGATCATCACCCTCCGTACAATTGGGATGCCTTATAACTAAAGTTGACTCATCTCTAGTCCCTTTATCATCAAGTTTTATATTACTAAACAAAGATTCAATAGGGGTGACACCAATCATTTTAATATCTTCATCATTATTCATAAAAATCAGGTGCGAACACTTCTTCTAGAAATTCATGTTTAGCTATTAACCTTTCAATCCTTTTTCTACTTTCATCCATGGTGACTTGGATAGAATTTAGAGGTTAAGATATTTCATACTTTTTATGTGGCAAAATTTCAGTTTTAGGAGTACCCACATCATGCGCAATTCTATCCATGTTTCTAGACATATCCTAAATTTTTCTTGATTTTTCTTCTACCATGGTATTAAAGATCTTTTGGGAACTAATAAATTATTTAAAATTGATCTCTAGATCAGTAGGTATCCTATTATTATTATTATTATTATTATTATTATTATTATTATTATTATTATTATTATTATTATATGAATTTCCATTGGAATTACCATAATTATCAGATTATTGGGATATGGCCTAGGATTAAAATTCCCTCTATAAACATTGTTTTTGAAATTATTTCTTGCGACAATTTCACATCAATAGCATCATTGTTTTGATCAATCAATGTAGATAATGGAATATCATTTGGATCAACATGAACATTTTTACTAGCAAGCATACTCATAGGAGTATCCATTTTATCACTCAGAGTAGAAACTTCTTTGATAGAATTTACCTTCTTACCAGTTGGAGCTCATTCGGTGCACCATTGGGAATGGTTTGTTGTCATGTTATGTCAGGGGAAACTGATCCACGAACACCTATGGGGCCGGCGGACCGGGCCCCTTTCGGTTCGGCGGGGGGCGGAGATCACACGAAGAGCAGATCGAGGCGAAGCACACGAGCAGTTTACCCAGCTTCGGAGCTCTCCAGAGAGATAACACTCCTACTGCTGCTTGTTTGATTATCTTGTGTTCTTGCTCTAGAGACAGAGCGTAGTGTTTTTTTGGGTTACGAATGAGTCGAACTTCGCGAACCAGTCGACCCGAACCCCCTCTACGTTGCGCATGGGCCTCCTTTTATACGCTAAAGGGGTCACCGACAGGTGGCAACGCAGAGAAGGGTACAAATGTAAAAAGTGAGGTGGTTGGTACAGTTACTTGTACAGTGCACCCTACCTAACCCTGACGGCAGGGGACAAGGGCATTAAATGCCCGTCTGAGTCGCCCGAACAGTGCAGAAAAGGACCGTTAGGGGCGCCACCGTTCGCCACGATGGCGATCTTGTCAGCTTCACATGCCACTGCGCACCGCTTTCTGCACAGCCTCCCACCACGCGCGCCTGGAGAGGCCCCTAGAGCGACACGTTGGTGGATGTGCTGGAGCGTGGGCACAGAGTGGCCGCCTGCCGCGGCAAGCGCCTTGCCGCTGCTGCTATCTTGTCGGGTCTGGAAGCTTGTCGCTCACCGGGCTTCGAGGTGCCTTGGTTGGCCTTCCTGGCAAGCTCCTCTTGCCGGGGCCTTGTTGCCTTGCCGGAGCGCGTGGCGCGTCGCGGCAAGTTCCTTGAAGTGCCTTGGTTGGCCTTCCCGGCAAGCTCCTCTTGCCGGGGCCTTGTCTCCTGAGCTTAAATGCTTTGTTCTTGAATGGCTTCAAGGGAACCACGGAGGATCTTGGCATTCGCCCGGCAAGCCTTGCCGCGGGGTGCTGCAACTGCCCATGCACAAGTTCGGGGTACTAGGGTACCCCTATTCTTGTACACCGACAGGAGCCCCCGGGCCTGGGCCAGACACGGTGGCGAGCGCTGTTGGGCTAGGCCCAAGACAGGGCACGGGCACACGCGGACTGGGCCGCGTCGAATCTCGCTCCGTATCCACCGCGCTCTCCCCTAACGGCACGCGTTGAATGCGGCATCGTGGGAGAGATCATGGGTGGTTCTTTATTCGGAAGGGCGAAACGTCCGCCCCGTCCCTCTTTATAAGCAGAGGAAACAGGGGCGGTTCGTTCCCCCTTGCTGGTTGCTACTACTCCATCTTCACGAACCTCCGCCGCTCCCCCCTTCTTCCCGAAGACGAGAGAGCAGCGCTCCGCCCCCCATTGCCACCAGCACCACCAACGCCGTCGACCTCCCCCACCACCTCCGCCATGGTCCCGAAAGCCGACAAGGGAAAGGGCGTGAAGTCGGCCGAGGCGCAGCGGCTCGCGGCGCTGCGGAAGGAGCGGGCGATCTTCTCCCCCCAGCTCGGCGTGAAGGAGCTGAGGGAGTACTTCTACCTCTTTTGGGCGACGGAGACGCGGGCGCATCCGCGCACGAGGGTACTCCCGGCCGCTGCTTCGGAACTGGCTCCAAACGGGTACCCATTCTTCGCGCTGTTCTTCTATTGTGGGCTCTGCCCGCCCTTCTCGGAGTTCTTCTGCGATATCATGAACACCTACGGCTTCCGCCTCCTTGATTTCACCCCCAACGCCGTTCTGACCATGGCAGTTTTCGCACATTTGTGCGAAAACTTTGTCGGAGTCCACCCCAATGTTGCCCTTTTCCGCCACTTCTTCATACCTCGGGTAGAGAGAGGAGAGCCGCTTGCCAGAGGGATCGCCTGGATCTCGAGAGTCGGCAAGAAGGAGGCGTACTTGGAGGGTGAGCTCCGCAGCAAGTGGGAGGAGTGGAGAGCGGAGTGGTGCTGGATCGTCGAGGAGAATCCGCAGCCCTTCACCGCCGTGCGCCAAGCTCCAATAGTGCGCGGCAATGACTGGAGCAACGTGGCCCCGGAAGACAAGAGGCTGAAGATCGCCATTACTAGGATCCTTCGCCTCAGGCTTGCCGGGCTCACTGTAGGCGCTGTAGGCGCAGATTTCCTCTGCCGCCGCATCGCCCCCCTGCAGGAGAGGGGGAGGCCCGCCTGTTGAATTCAAGAACTCGGCGGACATCATGAGGCTGCGGCCGGGCCTCAACTACAACTTCACCGTCTTGGAGCTGGATGCAATGCTCCTGGAGTTGTTCAAACGCGACCCCCAGCACCCATTCACGCTGCCGAGGGGCGTCGTTCCATTGTGCAACAATTCTTCGCTTGACCGGATCCGCGCCATGATGCCGTTGTGCGATTCACACGGAATCTTTCCAACTTGGCAAGAGCCTGCGGATGACGTCGTGCAAGCGTTCTTCGACAACTTGGAAGAAGTGCCGGTCCACGCTGACGAGCAGAAGAGCCTCACCCGTGACACCACCGACGAGGAGCTGCAGCGCATCGCCACTAGGGCGGAAGAGGTTGCGGCCGCAGCTGCCGCGGGCGCGTTCGGGTTCACTGTGGAGGAGGCGGAGGCTGCAAAGGCGGCAAACCTCGCCGAGCGCGTGGAGTTCATTGGCGAGGAAGAGCCTACCGGTTCTGAAGCTGAGCCGAGCGAGGCCGGCGAGGAAGAGCCCGAGCCTTCAGAAGGCTTGCCGCAGGTGGAGCCCCCGGCCCCGCCAAGAAGGCGTCTTCGCAGGGCCGCGGACGTAGCGGGGCGGCAGCCGGGTCAACAGCCGCCAAGCCGTGCGACACGCTCTACCGCGGCAAGCAATGTTGCCGCGGGAGCGCCCCACGCAGCAACGACAACTGGAGCGGGATCTTCCCGGGCCACCGCCACCGCCGCCGCCAAGCGGGCAAGGGATCCTACTCCTCCGCCTCGCCGCACCGGAAGGGAGCCGGACTTTGATCTTTCCGCGCTCAGCTCCGACGAGGAGGAAGAAGAGTAAGTTTCCTTGGTGCTCTTGTAGTTCTTTAATCTTGCTGTTTTTATCTTGTATCTGACTTGCTTCAATCTGGACTCCTTTCTTTTTAGGACGCTGGCCCAGAGAGCGGCGAAGAGGGCCAAGGCCGCGGTGATTGTCCTCGAAGATGACCCCACCGTGTCAGCAGGGGGTGGGTCCGAGACCACCTTGACGGACCCGGCAACCACTCCTCAAAACAGCCCCCAGCGCAGCCCCCATCGTAAGTTCATAGTTAGCTTTCTGTTGTCAGGCGCGCATGAGTGCTTTTTCCTTTGTTGATATCTTGCTTGTTGATTTGTGTAGGAGCAGAGCAGCCATATCAGGAGTGCCCGGAAGCTGGTCCCGAAGTGCCATCTGCTTCGACTACGCCGCTAAGGGAGGAGTTCCCAGTAAGGGAGCGCTCTCCGGCAAGGGGCAGCACCGTCGATCCTGCGGCGGCCGAGACCACAACTGCAGATCTTGGCATAGGTAATTCACTTGCCCAAAAACTTTCCCTTGGGTTCTTCTTCTTCTGATTTTCTTCTCTTGGATTTTTGATTGATTTTTCTCCCTTCTACGTTCTTCAGACCCATCTGCTGCTGAGCCAATGGAGACAGAGGGCGCCGGCGAGGAAGGGGCCGGTGCTGATGAGACCGCCGACGAGGAGGCCGCCAAGGCTGCCGCCGCAGAAGCTGGCGAGGGGTCGGGCGATCGCACTGACGACCATGAGGCCGCAGGAGCGCCAGGCGCTGCGCCGACCGCCGATCCCTCTGCCGCTTCTGCGGAGCCGGGCTCCGAGGAGCCCCAGCCCAGCGCCTACTTGAAGGCCGGTGACCATATCTTCATCAAGCTACCCTGGGCGTCGAGCTCCAGGGCGCCGGTCGAGGGGGAAACTTTCGATGAGGAGGTGCTCGCCTCTGCTGGACTGTCGTTGGTCGACGCGCCCAGCAGCAGCAGTGGCGAGCCTGAGGAGGAGCAGCTGGTGCGGAAGCTGCTATCACTCTACCGCGCACGGCAAGCCAAGCTGGCTTCCCGAGAAGCACTTGTCGCGAAGGCGGGAGTTGACATGGAGAAGCGCGCGGAGGAGCTCCGGGGCCACAATCAAGAAGCTCTCCGGTCCCTGGCACAGGAGCGGGAGCGACTCGACGAGGAGCGCACGACCTTCCTTCTTGAGAAGGCCGAAGCCGAGGAGGAACAAAGGCTGGCCGCCGAGAAGCAGTCCGCGCGAGAAGGCGAATTGGTGCAGCGGAAGGCCAACCTTGACAGCTACGAGGAGGAGCTTGCTGAGCGCGAGCAAGCACTTGGCGGGGCGCTCAAGGAAGCAAAGGACGCTGCCGCAATCGCAGAGGCCGCCAAGAAAGAGCTGGAGGAGAAGGTGGCGCAGCTGGAGGCCAACATTGGGAAGAGCGGCGAGGAGCTTGCCGCGTTCAAGCGTGAGCGTGAGAAGGATGTTGCCGCCCATGGTGAGCTGCAAGGTCTTCTCGCTGAGAGGGGCAAGGAGCTCAGCGCCGCCAAGGATTCCAATGCGGTCCTGGAGTTGAAGCTGGCCACGCTGATGCAGACGCTGGAGGCCACCAAGGAGCGGGAGAAGACCTTGTCGGAGAAGGTCAAAGCTGACAAGGCGCTGCTGGAGAGCATCGCAGTTACCCAGAACTCGTTCAGAGATACGGTGGAGCACTGGACCGAGGGTCTGGCGAATATTGCCGCAGTCATCGACGAGGAGCTGGCGCAGCTGGGGATGGAGGACTTTGGGTATCCCTCCGACGAGAATCTCTAACCCAGCGCCAAGCTCAGACTGTTCTTAAAGGGCGTGGCGATGGCACTCCAGCGGCTCCGGGAGAGGATCCCAAAGCAGCTGGCCGACGAGTCGCGCAAAATCTGCGCCGGGGTTCTCCAGAAGGTGCTGATGAAGGTGGCCTTCCGCAATCCAGGCCTCAGCTTCACCAACGTCCTCAAGTCCTTGCCGCCAGACGCCGATCGAGATGCACTCAAGGCCCTTGTCGCACCTATTGTGGACAAGGTGAGCGAGATCAAGAGGGTTGAGGGCGACCGCGTAGACTAGGCCGCCCATTTCTTCTTTTCCCTTGTTGCTGCTAATCATGGTATGAAAACAGTCTGTTAGAGCTGCGACAAGTTATCTTGTATTATAACTTTATTTCTGTTATCAATTGCTATGTTATTTCCTCTACTAGATTCCTTCCTTTGTATGTTTTTACCCTACGCTTCTAGGGAACTTGTCGGCGCAGGCACCCGAGCCGCGAGCGCTGAGTGCGGAACGTCAGCAGCCTGCTGGCGGCGCTGCTTCCGACAAGAAACCTTGTCACGACTAGATGCAGCACACTTAAGTTGTTGAGCGGACTCGAAACAAAGTAAGGGCGCAACTAGCCACGAGTTGGTTCCTCCGCGCACAGGTTTTCCATACAAAGCAGGGTCGTTCGAGGAAGATAACTCAAAAATTTAAAAACTGATTGCTCAAACTTTGGCAACTTAGCTTTTCTGTCATTTGCTTCCCGGCAAGGCAAAACTTTGCTTGAACGACGCCTGGTCCATACCACAATCTTCTCCTTCCCCCCGGCAAACTTGTGTGCGAGGGAACCTTCTTTTCCTTTGTTGAAAAGAAGAAAGAAGAGAAAATAATGATATGGAGCCCTTCGGCTCGTTACTGCTTACCGGATGTAGGTGCTGCACAAAGTGTCAGATAATCGCATGCAAGAAAGAAACTAATGCATGAAATGGACAAGTTGTGTGGAGCACATGGGGTTCTATTTATGCACGGGATCTGCGCCCGGCTTTGTACAAAGGATTACATGCAACAGCGGCAAGACTTGTACAAAAGGTGGTTGCCGGAACGGGTTCCGGAAACCGCGCCCTACGGGAAAAACTTACGGAGATGTTCTATGTTCCAGGATTTGCTCACCGGAATGCCATCTTCGGTCTCAAGGCGGACAACGCCGGGCCTTGTGACTCGTTTCACCCGATAAGGGCCTTCCCACTTCGGCGTCAACTTGTTGGAATTCTTGGCGGACTGAATGCGCCGAAGAACAAGGTCGCCTTCCTCGAAGCTTCTGGCTTTAACTTTGCGGCTATGGTAGCGGCGCAAAGCTTGCTGGTATCGAGCAGCTTGTACAGCAGCCTGAAGACGATCTTCCTCAAGGAGCAGCGCGTCGTCTTGTCGCAGCTGTTCTTGCTCAAGCTCATCATAAGCGAGCACTCGAGGCGATCCATATACGAGTTCCGTGGGGAGAACTGCCTCTGCTCCATAGACTAGAGCGAAAGGCGTCTGGCCAGTGGCTCGATTTGGCGTCGTTCTGATCGACCAAAGAACCACCGGTAGCTCCTCGATCCAGTTTCTTCCGCACTTGCGCAGCCTGTCGAAAGTTCTGGTCTTGAGCCCGCGCAGCACTTCAGCATTTGCCCTCTCTGCTTGACCGGTGCTTCTTGGATGAGCAACAGAAGCGAAGCAGACCTTGGCGCCAAGGTCTTGGACGTACTGCATGAAGGTGCGGCTCGTGAATTGCGTGTCGTTGTCGGTGATGATCCTGTTAGGGATCCCGAAATGGCAAACAATTGACCTGAAGAACTTGACTGCTGACTGTGCTGTCACCTTCCTCACTGGCTGCACTTCCGGCCACTTTGTGAACTTGTCGATTGCGACGTACAAGTACTCAAAGCCCCCGACAGCTCGGGGGAAAGGGCCGAGGATATCGAGCCCCCAGACCGAAAATGGCCAGGATAAAGGGATCGTCTGGAGAGCTTGAGCTGGCTGGTGTATCTGTTTGGAGTGGAACTGGCACGCTTCACACTTGGTTACTTGTGCAGTTGCATCCTGGAGGGCTGTCGGCCAAAAGAAACCTTGCCGGAAAGCTTTGCCGGCAAGTGCTCTCGCGCCAATGTGGTGGCCACATATGCCTCCATGTATCTCTGCCAACAGCTTTTGTCCATCTTCCCGGCAAATACACTTCAATTTCACACTGTTGAGTCTTCTTCTGTACAGTATGCTATCGACAAACTGGTACATACTTGACTGCCGGGCTACTTTTTCCGCTTCTTCTTGCTCTTCAGGAAGTTCTCCTGTCTGAAGGAAATGGACAATCTGCTGTGCCCATGCTGGATCTTGTGGCTCGACAACAAGGACTAAAGGCACATCTGCTGGTGCGGGAACATCCGCTTCTATGACAAGGACTTGCGGCCCTGTCGGAGCTTGATGTTCCCCGGCAAGCTTGCCGGAGCAAAACTTGTCGGGAGCATCTGCTTCAACGGAACAAACCATAAGGCTTGCCGGAGCAGACTGCCCCTCAGCATCCTTGGTGTTGATCTTGGGGACTTTCTTGGCGGCGGCTTCAGGGAGCTCTGCCGGAAAGTAGTCACCAGAAACCAACTTCCTCTTCTTGCTTTGTCCAGTTGATGGTGTTACGGATGGTTGAGTCAACTTGAGCACAAAGATCCCTGGTTCCACAGGTAACTTTAGTGCGGCGCACTTTGACAGGCCATCAGCAATGTCATTCTGAGCTCTTGGGATATGCTCCATCTGTAGGCCGTCAAAGCGCTCTTCTAGCTTCCTCACTTCATCAACATATGCTTCCATCAATGGACTCTAGTAGTTCTTGTTCACTTGGCGGACGACAAGCTGTGAGTCACCCCTGACAATGAGCTTCTTGATCCCAAGGTCTGCTGCGATTCTGAGACCGGCAAGTAATCCTTCATACTCTGCAGTATTGTTGGTTGCTTGCTCCTTGGGAAAGTGCATCTGGACTACGTACTTGAGGTGCTCTCCGGTGGGCGCGACAAGCAGCACGCCCGCACCGGCGCCTTGCAGCGAGAAGGCACCATCAAAATACATCAGCCACTCTTTGCTTGCCTCTTTGACGGGGATGCTCGTCTCTGGAATTTATTCATCTGGTGTTGGTGTCCATTCTGCTATGAACTCTGCCAATGCTCTGCTTTGGATAGTTGAGGTGCTCTCAAACTTGAGTCCAAAGCTTGACAGTTCCAGCGCCCACTCGACAATCCTGCCTGTCGCTTCTGGATTTTGCAGTATCCTCTTCAGCGGAAAGCGAGTGACGACTGTGATCTCATGTGCTTGGAAGTAATGGCGCAGCTTTCTCGAGGCCATGAGGAGGCCGAAAAGCAACTTCTGCACACCAGAGTACCTTGATCTAGCCCCCTGTAGAAGGGAACAGACAAAGTAAACTGGACGCTGCACCATTGTCTTCTGCATCTTATCATGCTCCTACGCAGATCCATCTCTGTCGGGACCAGAGCTTGTCGGTGAAGCCCCCTGCTTGTCGCTGGATGCACCTACCGTGGTTGCTGGCTCATCATCTGCCTCCCTCTCTGCCACTAACGCAGCACTAACCACTTGATTGGTTGCCGCTATATACAGCAGCAACTTCTCTTGCGGCTTAGGTGCGACAAGTGTTGGAGTGGAGGACAGGTATCTCTTCAAGTCCTGCAGCGCAGCCTCCACCTCCGGAGTCCATTTTATTGGACCTGCCTTTTTCAAAATTTTGAAAAATGGCAGGGCGCGCTCAACAGATCTAGAGATAAACCTGCTGAGAGCAGCCACGCAACCGACAAGCCTTCGTACATCCTTGACGCGCTTTGGTGCTTCGATCTGCTCAATGGCCTTGATCTTGTCGGGATTGGCTTCAATTCCCCGCTGAGACATGAAGAACCCGAGAAGCTTGCCGGAAGGGACTCCAAACACGCACTTCTCGGGGTTAAGCTTGAGGTTGATCTTGCTCAGATTTGCAAATGTCTCGTCTAAATCTTGAATCAGGGTCGCCCTGTTCTTGCTTTTGACCACTATGTCATCCATGTAGGCTTCTACATTTCTGTGCATCTGCGGCTCAAAAGCGTGGTGGACTACCCTTGCGAATGTTGAACCAGCATTCTTCAAACCGAAAGGCATCCGTACGAAGCAGTACATGCCACACGGGGTGATAAATGCAGTTTTCTCTTCATCCTCTTCTGTCATGAAGATCTGATGGTATCCTGAGTATGCATCAAGAAATGAAAGCAAATCACATCCGGCTGTGGAGTCAACAATCTGGTCAATGTGCGGCAAGGGAAATGGGTCTTTGGGACAAGCTTTATTAACATCAGTGAAGTCAATACAAAGCCTCCATCTCCCGTTAGCCTTGCGCACGACAACAGGATTGGCCAACCATGTGGGATGGAGCACTCCTCTGACAAGGCCTGCTGCTTCCAACTTCTTGATTTCCTCTGCGATGAATTCTTGGCGCTCCACTGCCTGCTTCCTGACTTTCTGCTTGACGGGCCGCGCATGAGGACAGACGGCAAGGTGGTGCTCAATTACTTTCCTGGGAACACCGGGGATATCAGACGGTTGCCACGCAAACACGTCGACATTCGCCCGCAGGAAAGCAACGAGCGCGCTTTCCTACTTAGGGTCAAGAGTGGCGCTGATGGTGAAGGTACCACCAGTGCCGTCCTCCTTGGCGGGCACCTTCTTGGTCTCAGGTGGAGATGCCATTGCCTTCTTACACTTGCCAGTGGAGCTCGATGGTGCGTCCTCGACGATAGCGCAGCACTCCGAAGAGGTGCGCTTGCCGGAGTGGGCATCAGAGCTCTTGCCGGACTTGGTCTTCTTCTTCCCCCCGGGAGCTTCAGCGGCAAGTGTCTTGCATTCTGCTGCGGCTGCTGCTTCCTGGTAGATCTTGTCGGCACAGATAAGAGCATCCTTCTTGTCGCCAGGGATAGAGATGACACTTATCGGGCCTGGCATTTTCAGTATGTTGTACGCATAGTGAGAGGCCGCCATGAATTTGGCGAGTGCCGGACGGCCAAGGATTCCATTGTAAGGTAATGGAAAGTCAGCAACATCAAATGTGACCCTCTCAGTCCTGAAGTTCAGCTTGCTGCCAAATGTTACCGGCAACGTGATCTTTCCCTTCGGCTTGCTTCTTCCCGGGTTGATTCCTTGAAATGTACCGGTCTCTTCGAGCTCGCTGTCAGGGATCTGGAGTTTCTAGAGCACCGCGGAGGAGATCAGGTTCAAGCCGGCCCCGCCGTCAACTAGCATCTTAGTGACCTTGAGGTTGCGGATTGTTGGTGAAACCAACATCGGCAAGCACCCGACCGCAGTTATGCGATCAGGGTGGTCCTCAATATCAAAGATGATAGGCGTGCTGGACCATTTCAGAGGCTTGCGTGACTCGACGGGTGGTTCTACTGCATTAACTTCCCGCACCCATTGCTTGAGCTGGCGGTGCGAGGTGTGCAGAGAAGCACCACCGTCAACGCACATGACCTCTGTGGCTTTCTGGAACTCCTGCTCATCAGTCTCCTCATCATCCATGTCTTCATCGTCGTCGTCATCTTCATCCTTGTCGCGGCCGCGAGGAGGTCTGTCTCCTTGCCGCTGCTTGGCCTTGCCGCGGCGTCCTCCTCGGCCGGGACGTTTCTTGCCGGATCCCCCAGCACCTTCCTGGGCCTTCTCCTTGTCGCGCCGCTCGTATTCAGCTTTCTGTTGCTCAACAAGCTGCTCGACTTTCTTACAGTTCTGGAGATCATGGCCCTTGGTGCGGTGGATCTTGCAATACTGCTTGTTGGTGCCGTCCTGCTTGTGGGCGACCGCCACCTCCGCGGCAACCTCCTTGTCAGAGTCACCCGCTTTGGCTTCCTTGGCGCCAGCACCGTTGCCGGACTGCTCAACAACTAGCACCTCTTTGCCTTTCCTCCTTCTGTTGTTCCGCCGCCGATTTTTCCTTGCCGGGGCAGCATCTTCACTGTCAGATCCTCCCGCTCCTACATTCTCTCCAGGGAGTCTCCTCCCTTCCTCAGCACGTGCACACTTGTCGGCCAGTGCATATAACTCACTGACGTCCCTGATCTTGCACATCGCCATTTCCTCCCGCATCCTGCGGTTTCGCACGTTCTGATGGAACGCGCTGATCACCGCGGCAGGGTGGACGTCTGGGATGTTGTGCTGTACACTGCTGAATCTCTGAATGTACTTGCACAGGGGCTCTCCTTCCTTCTGGGCGAGCAGATGAAGATCACTCTCCTGGCCATGAGGCTTGTGTCCGCATGTGAAGGCGCCGACAAACTGATGGCACAGATCAGCCCAAGAGGATATGGAGTTGTCCGGCAAGTGCATGAGCCAGGACCTGACGTTGGGCTTGAGTACCAGCGGGAAGTAGTTGGCAAGGATCTTGTCATCCCGTCCCCCAGCAGCCTGCACTGCAATGGTGTAAATGCTGAGGAACTCCGACGGATGCGTCTTGCCGTCGTACTTCTCCGGTACGTCTGGCTTGAAGTTCTTCGTGCTGGGCCACTGGACTTGCCACAGCTCACGAGTGAACGCAGGGCAACCTACCGCGTATGACAGATTGCCTGGTTCCCCTGGCGCATGCATGTCAACAGAGGGCCCAGCGCGCTTGTCGGATTGACGTCGCGCTTCTCTTTGGTGCTCGATGCGAGTTCGAGCATCTTCTTGTTGTCGATCATGAAGAACTTGGCGCTGATCGCGACGAGCTCGTGGATCCGAAGATGCGGTGGAGTCGCTGTCGAGGTGGATCCGGCGAGTCGGCGATCTTGGCCTTCGGGGTGGTGATTGCATGGTAGTTGCACCTCCACCCGTTTCGTCGCCACCGGCTCGTGCCCGGCAACCCTGTCGCGGTGGCGACGCGCTCGGCCGCCGTGGAGTGTCGCCGTTGGCGTAGCCGATGAGACTCTGAATGGTGGCCCTCCATTCGTCGATCTTGTCCGACGTCGGAGGGTAATCTAGGAGAAGTTGAGCTCGCGCCAAAGCTTCTGCTGGAGTGGTGGGTGGCAGTGGCGGACGGCGCGAGGAGCGGGACGTGCTCGGACTTCTAACTATGTTAGAAGGAGCAGTATCCCGTCCAGGCGACCGTGCCCCGCTCGTGCCAGCACGCTGGCGTGCATGCTAGTCTTGAGCTCCCCAAGATCCACCAGCTTGGTCTTGGCCTATCATGCGTATGGCACTGCAATTGCCATGACGCTGTTGGTCTTGCGCCTCCTGAGAGTGGCGTGGAACATGTACAGTCGCCGAAGTTTGTGCAGCCTTGTCCTTGGACCTGGCAGCATCATAAGCTTCCTTGTCGACGTCCATTCTTCCGCCGGCGTCCATTCCACCACCCGTTTGCTCCAACGGTTGCGGAAGTGACGTGGACGGAGCGGCTGCCGCCGAAGTCTTCTTCTTCGATGGCATGTTGATGAAGGGAATGAAGATCGAGCTCGTGTGAACGCCGGATCAGGTTCACACAATCTCGACGCCCCCTACCTGGCGTGCCAAAGATGTCGGGGGAAACTGATCCACGAACACCTATGGGGCCGGCGGACCGGGCCCCTTTCGGTTCGGCGGGGGGCGGAGATCGCATGAAGAGCAGATCGAGGCGAAGCACACGAGCAGTTTACCCAGCTTCGGAGCTCTCCGGAGAGATAACACTCCTACTGCTGCTTGTTTGATTATCTTGTGTTCTTGCTCTAGAGAGAGAGCGTAGTGTTTTTCTGGGTTACGAATGAGTCGAACTTCGCGAACCAGTTGACCCGAACCCCCTCTACGTTGCGCATGGGCCTCCTTTTATACGCTAAAGGGGTCACCGACAGGTGGCAACGCAGAGAAGGGTACAAATGTAAAAAGTGAGGTGGTTGGTACAGTTACTTGTACAGTGCACCCTACCTAACCCTTGGCGGCAGGGGACAAGGGCATTAAATGCCCATCTGAGTCGCCCGAACAGTGCAGAAAAGGACCGTTAGGGGCGCCACCATTCGCCATGATGGTGATCTTGTCAGCTTCGCATGCCACTGCGCATCGCTGGCTGCACAGCCTCCCGCCACGCACGCCTGGAGAGGCCCCCAGAGTGACACGTTGATGGATGTGCTGGAGCGTGGGCACAGAGTGGCCGCCTGCCACGGCAAGCGCCTTGCCGCTGCTGCTATCTTGTCGGGTCCGGAAGCTTGTCGCTCACCGGGCTTCGAGGTGCCTTGGTTGGCCTTCCTGCCAAGCTCCTCTTGCCGGGGCCTTGTTGCCTTGCCGGAGCGCGTGGCGCGTCGCGGCAAGTTCCTTGAAGTGCCTTGGTTGGCCTTCCCGGCAAGCTCCTCTTGCCGGGGCCTTGTCTCCTGAGCTTAAATGCTTTGTTCTTGAATGGCTCCAAGGGAACCACGGAGGATCTTGGCGTTCGCCCGGCAAGCCTTGCCGCGGGGTGCTGCAACTGCCCGTGCACAAGTTCGGGGTACTAGGGTACCCCTATTCTAGTACGCCGACATGTTATCAAGAAGCTTCGTGGCTTATCCCAATGTGATTCCCATAAACATGCCACCCGCATCTGGGTCTAGAAGATTTCTCGAAACAAAGTTCAGTCCCACATAGAAATTTTGCACTATCATCCATAAGCTTAACCCATTAGTGGGACAATTTTTAATCATTAATTTCATTCTCTCCCAAGATTGCGCAACATACTCTTGCTCATGTTGTTGAAAGTTCATGATTTGATTTCTAAGAGATATTATCTTAGTGGGAGGAAAATACTTAGCAATGTAAGCATTCTTATACTTATCCCATGAATCGCTACTATTGTGAGGTAAGGATGAAAACCAAGTTTTAGCACGATCTCTTAGTGAGAAAGAAAAAACTTTCAACTTAACAATATCATTATCCACATCTTTTTTCTTTTGCATATCACATAGTTCAATGAAGGTATTAAGATGGGATGCAACATCTTCATTAGGATTTCCACCAAATTGTTCTTTCATAATAAGATCAGCAATGCAACATTAGTATCATACGACTCCGCACTAGTGGTAGGAGGAGCAATTGGAGTACTAATAAAATCACTGTTATTAGTATTCGAGAAGTCATACAGTTTAGTGTTTTCTTGAGACATAATGGCACTTCAACCAAAATAGCACACAAGATATTTTTGGTATTTTTTAAATTTTTTGACAAGACTAATAAAGAGCAAATAAAAAGTAGAACAAGTAAATAATAAATGTGTGTGAAGGAACCTTCAATTGTTTGATGAAGTCTCCCTGACAATGGCGCCAGAAATTCTTTTGCTACTTATGATAGGCGTCAGGATTTCCCTGAAGAGGAAGGGTTATCACTACTGTAGGATGCTGCTAATCCGACACTACGATCAAAGACCCTTCGACGAAACTGTGTGCGATGCAATAATCGCAAAAAACCCATCCAAAAAGGTTCAAATCATTTGCGATGACAGATGCATCAAACACGGTTCAGATTTTAGTTGCGTGTGCGATGCTGGGCATACAATTTAGTTCAATTAATTGTTTGCGATGAGGAGGAACAAAACAAACGGGCAGCCAGATGAAGCTGTGTACGGTATACAACATATAGTTCACTCAGATGAATTGTTTGTGATTAGGCAACACAAAAGAAATAGTCAGCCAGATCAAGGTGTGTGCGATATACGGCATGCGCTTCACTCGGCCTTGTCGTCAGTGTGTGACCTCTGTGGCAACCATTCGCTCCCCACGAGCCTCTTCTTGTACCATGGCAATCGTCCACCGCCTCTTCGCCTTTCCCTCTCGATTTGGAACTGCTGTTGCATGCTCTTACTCCCTCCACTTGCCTTCACCCTTCCTTCTGCCATTGTTCGATCATCTTCTCCATGGAGGGAACATGCCGGAAACGACTCCATTATTCTTGCCCCGATCTGAAAGATGACGTGGTGGAGGAACTCATTAATCGGTGCGACATCATCACTTCGTCTAGCATGATAGGTTCGTTCAAGTCCATTCTCGACTCAACAAATAACATCATTGCAAAAAACCCAAGGGTTCAGTAGCGGTTTGACTCCCTATCTTCTTTGCCATGACGCTGGTCGCCGGCGTGGGGATGACGGAAGCGTCGCCTTGTGCAAGTTGATGTCGCTTGATAATGATACGTGTGATGTTAAGATGCCATCGCTTGAGGGCAAGGCTTGGGCAGGCGCAAATGGAGATTGGGTTGTTCATATTGGGTATAACTGCGAGCGGGAACTTGTGAATGTGTACACTCGTCACGGGGTTCCACTTCCAAAAATCACAGACTGCCCTAAGGTTGAGCACACAGATGGTCTACGTACATTCAAATAGGATCATGGTGACTGTCATCTACGGAAGATAGCAATTTGTCGAGTTCCCAACCGCTCTTGGGGTTACAAGAACTATGAAGTTGTTGCTATCTTTGACAAGCTTGTTGCCTTCCTTACTTCCACGCCTCGATGGATATTGCTCAAAAATCAATTTTTGTACACGGATGAGTATTGTGATGCAATTCAATACGAGGGTCTTGTGTTTGCTGCCACCACTCGTGGCACTATTTTTGCATGGAATCCTTATGGTTTTAGTACGTTTGTCTTCCACCGTAATTATAATTGTTTCATCCACATGCATGCGGGTTAGCTAGTTTCCCTTTACTAATTAACCTTCTTGTGTTTCCAAGGTCCTGTGAACATTCCACCACCTATACTTGAAAAATTTGATAACCAAGGGGGAGATGACGATGGTGATGATGATGAGCAGGACCTATATACTCAGTGGCGCCTGGCAACTTATTCCAATGGATCACCTCTTCTTGTATGTATACAGGGCACTGCTGATGTTACTAACGAAGCAGGTGTTGTCTCCCATGGTCGCACTCTCCGGACCTATTCCAACATCCATTGCAGGGTATTCAGATGGATACTAGTGTACTAGCGCCAACACCTTCTCCCTGGTTCAGTATTGATAGTCTTGGAGAAAACTTGCTCTTCCTTGGACAAAACTATCCAATGATCATGAAAGGCGATCCAGCTGCTGTTGGCACAATGTTACTACCATTTATGAGAAGCAACTGTATCTATACCTCGGACATTGCTATGGTTCCCTACCCTAGCTACCACAATATGCATCTTGATATAGGCCGCTTCAGCTTGGATGACCAGTCCTGCGTTGGTCTCGAGATTGACAATAGCTGGCCCTTCCCAGAGAATCAGTTATCGTTCAAAGCAAGTGTTTCCAACACCGAGGATTGGTTGAGCTGAAGTTCATTTCATCGCTTTGTTATTTGTTGTGTGAGAAAAACTTTACTTTACTAGAATGTTTTGTTGGAAATAATCTATAACCCAACATGTATCCTCGTTGTCGTTGTGTGTTGATGACTTGTTGTTTGTAATGAATGGTACATTTGCATATGTGTCCCATCAACTCATGCCTGCTCGCATAGCACACGGGTCGCATGGCGGCACGTATATTATTTTTCTATTTGGATGATTAATGCTGCCGCTTTATTGTTTAACCGAAGCATGGCACGTATCCATTGTTGGTCTAACGCTCACGGTTCGAAGGAATACCATAGATCTCACTTTGCATACAGGTGTTCTATCTAAAACGTTTGCGATCAAGAGCTGCACAAATCCTGCTTGGCACATTTTCCCTTGGCTTCCTGGGGAAGCTGTCGGTTTGCATACGGGTGTTCTAACTAAAACGTTTGCGATGAGTGTTTAATATTTAAAAACCATTGACTTTTTTTCAAAAGAAAATCGTTTGATAAGTCTGTACATTAAGAGAGAAAAACACAACTTCGCTCAAACCATATATTTCATTCAGTCATACTGCGAATTTATATTCATATGATCGAGATACGGTATTAAAACCAAGAAAAGAACTATTTCCAGCGGCAGCAGAGGTGGCGTGCCGTGCCGTCGTTGTCGTTGTTGTCCTCCTAGACGCCATTGTTGAAGTCTTCAAGGCAGCACAAAATGTTCTTCACTTGTAAATCAAACATCATGTCGTCGCGCGATCGACGGGCGGGGTGCGGGAGGACGGCAACTGGCACCGCTGAGGGGGGCACGCGCATGGGCACGGGCGCGGCGGGTGCAGCCAAATGCATGGGGATCGGCACCGCGGTGGGTGGAGGGGCACACACGGGCACGGGCACATGCGCGGCGGGTGCAACGAAACGCACGGGGACCGGCGCCACAGTGGGTGGAGGGGCACACATGGGCACGGGCACTGGCATGTACACGAGCTCGCGTGGGTCCGCGGAGACCTCGCTGACGCCTGTGGCTTCTAGCTCTGAGATAGTGCTCGGTGACCAGCCCGTCAATGCTACGGGGATGGTCATTGGCACGAGCACGAGGATGGGAGCTGGGACGGGAGCGGGGGCAGCAACCAGCGCAGCCAGCTCATTCAGGGCCATGTCCATGAGGCCCCATTCCTCCTTATTTTCTATCTCCTCCAGCTCGGAGTCGACTTCACCAAACTTGAAGACTAGTGGCAGATGATCATTCTATGCCATGGCGCCGGTGGAGGGCTGCGGGAGGGAGGGGAATGGGAGGCAAACAGTAAGGCCGCCCATATTAAACAGTGGCTCGGGTGCCATTAATGGAGAGGAAGGCGAGCGACCATGGAAGTCAAAGGGCTCGCTTCCCAATGAGCCTGCGCAGCGTACAACTCGCATGCTTTCCGGTGAGCCTGTGCATTGGAGGACAGATTGCACGCCTCTCGGTGAGCCTGCGCACCAGACTCCGCTTGCACGCCTCCCGTTCAGTCAAGTAGCTGTCCGCACGACACCTCCTATAGCCATTAAAATGAAGACACATGGCGTCACGTGAATGGTTAATAGAACACACACGATTTGAATTATACAAACGTTTGAGATATTAAAGTGGCATCTATTTTTTCAAAATGCCTTTGTTGGCTATTATTCGAGTGCGCCTTCTCTCATACTGGATTCAAAAGATACCACAGCATGGCGGGTGCCATTCCATGATAGCATGCCAAGTTTCATGAATTTAGACAAGTTATGGATTTACTAGAATTTAAAAACAAAGTATCTCAATGTTTTGCCTGCAATCAACGGTGCCCTGGTGTTTGAAATTCATTCCCATTTCTTGCATGAGACCTAAGCATGCACCCAAGGACACATATTTGATTTTCCAACCAATCTATATGCACTGGAGCATGTGCATGTAGTTCAAATTTGAATTATGCACATAAAATACCTAGAAAGCCCAGTTAATGTATAAAAATGTCCAAACGAACCCCGAAAAATTCCAAAATTTAACACAAAACTCCTGTTGTTCTATGTTGACACTAGAAACTTTTTCAAAGCAATAAGAGGCAGCGGATATCATTTCGTCCCCAAAGGTGGGACGTTCCCTACCGAAACCATCAGGCTTGTTGTGAGAAGCTCTGGTTTGTGAGAAACTTATACCCAAACCTGCCCCATATGGGACAAAAATTTTACCACGACATGCTGATGGTGCTCCATGATAGCATAGCAAGTTTCATGAATTTCAGATGAGTTTTGGATTTACTAGAATTTAAAAACCAGGTATCTCAATGTTTGCGGCCGAGTGACGGTGGAAGGGTGTTTGGCATTCATTCTCATTTCTTGCATGGGACCTAAGCATGCAACCAAGGACACAAATTTGAATTTTTAACCAATTTATATGCATTAGAGCATGTGCATGTAGTTCAAATTTGAATTATGCACATAAATGCATTGAAAACTCAATTAATGCATAAAAATGTCCAAATGAACCCCGAAAAATCCCAAAAATTGACACAACACTCCTGTTGTTCTATGTTGACACGAGAATTTTTTTGAAAGCAATAAGAGGCAATAGATATCGTTTCGTCCCCAAAGGTGGGACGTTCCCTACTGAAACCATCAGGCTTGTTGTGAGAAGCTCTGGTTTGTGAGAAGCATATGCCCAAACTTGCCCCAAATAGGACAAAAAAATTACCACGACATGTTGATGCCGCTCCATGATAGCACGCCAAGTTTCATGAATTTCAGACAAGCTTTGGATTTACTAGAATTTAAAAACCAGATATCTCAAAGTTTGCGGCCGAGTGACGGTGGCAGGGTGTTTGACATCCATTCCCATTTCTTGCATGGGACCTAAGCATGCAACCAAGGACACATATTTGGATTTTCAACTAATTTATATGCATTAGAGCATGTGCATATAGTTCAAATTTGAATTATGCACATGAATGCATAAAAAACTCAGTTAATGTGTAAAAATGTCCAAGCGAACCCCGAAAAATCCCAAAAATTGAAACAACACTCGTGTTGTTCTATGTTGACATGAGAAATAATTTGAAAGTAAGAAGAGGAAACATATATCGTTTCGTCCCCAAGGTGGCACGTACCCTACCGAAACCATCAGGCTTGTTGTGAGAGAGGCTCTGGTTTGCGAGAAGCTTATATCCACACCTGCCCCAAATGGGACAATTTTACCATGGCATGTCGTTGCCGTTCCATGATATCATGTCAAGTTTCATGAATTTTGGACGAGTTTTCGATTTACTAGAATTTTAAAACCATGTATCTCAATGTTAGCGGCCGAGCGACCGTGTCAAGATGTTTGACTTCATTCTCATTTCTCACATGTCACCTAATCTTGCAACCAAGGACAAACATTTGATTTTGCAACCCGCTTTTATGGACTGGAGCATGTGCGTGTAGTTCAATTTTTAATTATGCAAATAATGCCTAGAAAACTCAATTAATGTATAAAAATGTCCTAACGATCCCCGAAAAAATCCAAAATTTAACACAGCACTCCGGTTGTTTTATGTTGACACTAGGAAAAAATTGAAAGGAAGAAGAGGCGACGAATATCATTTTGTCCACAAAGGTGACATGTTTCCCTAACGGAACCATGAGGCTTTCTTGTGAGAAGCTCTGGTTTGTGAGAAGCTTATACCATAACCTGCCCCAAATGGGACAATATTTTTTACCCCAGCATGTTGATGCCATTCCATGATAGCATGCCAAGGTTCGTGAATTTTAGACGAGTTTTGGATTTACTAGAATTACAAAAGCAAGTACCTCAACATTAGCTAGAGAGCCACGATGTTGTGGTGTTCGAAATTCATCCCCATTTCTTGTATCAGACATAAGCATAAACCCATGGACACATATATGATTTTACAATCCATGTTGGTGCACCGGAGCATGTGCATGTGCTTTAATTTTGAATTGTGCACCTAAAATGGCTAGAAAACCAATTTAATGTATAAAATTTTGAAACAGACCCTGAATAATTCCAATTTTTTACGACACACATATAGTTGCATGTTCACTGCAGATAAAAGGTCTAGCAATGCAAACACCGTCCATTGCCATAGTGACCCCATTATGTAATTCAAATCAAGATGAAAAACCAAGTAGGTCCACATAGTTTACTATCACCAACCGTGTGAGATGCAGCACAAAATATCTTGGAGCACCGCTGGAGTATAGTACGCATACGGCTTACGCGAGAAGGTGCGACGGCTACAGTCCACATCCCTCTCTGTATAAGGGACCGTGTTTGATGACACTTTGCACGCTAGTTTTTTCGCTGAAGCGATTCCCAATTTTTGGCTTCCACGAAAATATCTACCTTCTCGCCCCCCTTACCAAAAGCCACATTTCCCCCTTTTCCGCCTTCCTTTCCAAGTTGAAACCTTCACTCCTTGCTTGCAGTGCCGCCTCCTCACCGACGACCCTCCTTCACGCTGCTCGGCCTCACCTATCCAGGCAGGTAATCCACACTCAACCCCCATCCTCCTCCTTCCATATCCCATGTACCCCGACCGCCGGCACGACACCTTCCACCCAAATCACCGACCCCTCTACCAAATAAGCGCTGCCCTAAGCCATGGTGCATGTAGTATAGCCAGGATCTCAAGGAGCATTTGGCAGCGGAGAAGCAAATCACGGCCACACGCACGGATGAGGTCGCGATGGCTGCCATTTGTGCCGACCCCCAGATCTTGGAGGAGCACCTCATCATCGAGGCCACCATCGACGCCTCGTGCGCCGATGCCGCGACATGGTTGGCTGCTTTAAACAATAGTTCATGGCGTTTTCTCGAGGCCACCCTCGGTGCCTTCAATTAAGACTATGAGGTGTTTTCTCAACGTGCACGTGCTTACTCATCTCGAGAGCCAGCAGGTTGGTGCCCGGAGCGGCTCAGGCAACTCACCACTATGATGAGAGCACCCATGATGCCGAGGCCTCGCCCTCTTCCATGTCCAAGGAGCCAATCATCATCGATATCTCCGACAATGAGGAGTAGCTTGTCTTATTAGCTCACTATAAGGACCCATGTTCAGTTTGCTAGCTACTGCCTTTCCTTAACAAATTCTAGTGAATTGTGCTATCTACTTTTACCATGCAATCTTCTGCTCTAGTGTATATGTTCTATATGTCGTGCAATGTGATGTTTAGTTAACTGTTTGGTTCAAATATGCAAATGTGATGTTCAATTTGTAATTTTCCAAGTTGTCCAGCATGCTTGGTTTGGTTAACTGTCTGATCTTCTATTAGGAGTATGTTATATTGTGCAATATGGTGCTCAGTTAACGTTTGGTTCATTTGTTGTGGTGTTTAGTTAACTATTTGGTTTAATTCTGCAATGCCATGTTCAATTGTTGTGGGTGCATTCTGTTATGTATACCATGTGAGAAATAAATCGAATTTGGCTGTACTAAATACATGAGAAACAAATACAATTGCTATATTTCCAAGTTGTTAAGCATGCTTGGTTTGTTTAACTCTATGATCTTCTATTAGGAGTATGTTATATTGTGCAATGTGGTGCTCCGTTAACGTTTGGTTCATTTGTTGTGGTGGTTAGTTAACTGATTGGTTCAATTCTGCAATGCGATGTTCAATTGTTGTGGCTACATTCTGTTATTGTATACCATGTGAGAAATAAATCGAATTTGACTATACTAAATACATGAGAAACAAATACAATTGCTATATTTCCAAGTTGTTAAGCATGCTTGGTTTGGTTAACTGTCTGATCTTATATTAGGAGTATGTTATATTTGTGCAATGTGGTGTTTAGTTAACGTTTGGTTCATTTGTTGTGGTGTTTAGTTAACTGCTTGGTTCAATTCTGCAAAGCGATGTCCAATTGTCGTGGGTAGAATTTTGTATTGTTGTGCATCCGAGGAACAAATCGAATTTGGTTGCACTTAATACATGAGAAACATATACAAGTGCTATATTTCCTAGTTCTTAATCATGCTTGGTTTGGATAAATGGGTTTTCCATGTGGCTTGAATTAATCTAATGAATCTGCAATGTGCTTATTTTTCAGCAACATATTTTACTGATAGCATGCGAACCCTTACTTAACCTGATGACTGGCTACCTTATATGTGTTGCAGGGAAATGTAGCGACCCGATCCCAATGGACCATAGTCTCTGTGCTTAAGTGTCATCCCTGGATCGGTATTACTGACACACACAGTACTCGAGGATTTATAACAGAGTTCAATCACCCACTCATTACACGAGTGTCTCATAAAGAGTACTTATTACAATAATATGGCTGAAGGCCATCTAAAAGATAACTACAGAAGCTTCATAGATAAATGAGTCCATCCAACTCCACGGCAAAACTGAGTGCATGACAATGACCTATCGCACCTTACTCTTCGTTTGAAAAATCTGCAACATGATACATTGCAGTCGTGTAGGTCAGCACATGGAATATGCTGGCAAGATAACATCATAGAGCAATGAACAAATAACAGCTATCACTACATGCATATTTGGCTGGTGGAGGCTCTACGGTTATCATTTGCATAAAGCTAGTTTTTCCCTACAACAAAGGAATAAATTTTATTTAACTACAAACTTTATGACATTATTGAGAAGGTTCCTCCAACTCAATCTCAAAATAGTAATTATAACCCAAATTTTTTATTAAGTAAAGTGTTGAGATCAGATCAATAATTCAAGTACCAGATACTCAAGATGTCCATAACCGGGGACACGGCTAACCATGATTAGTTTATACACTCTGCAGAGGTTTGTGCACTTTTCCCCGCAAGACTCGACCACATCCACGATCGGAAGATCGAGACACAGTCTTTCTGAAGCATTAACTCTTTACTCTGGGTAGACAGTACCACCTACTTCCCCTACATCTGCTAGCCTACCGCTGAAACAGGTCACACAACATAATCAACTATGCCAGAGCCCATAATGGCTTGTGGCTGCACATGGAAGTTTCTAGCATGAATAATCTTATGATCCCTTTGAGCCTGGGTGGCAAACCATAGGATGATCACACGGGTACTCCGGGAGACCCTAGGACAACACTGGATTGCTCCAGGTGCCCACAACCAATACACCCAGAAGTGTATTAAAGTAGCCACCTTAAGTTTCCCTTAGTTGACAATAACTCTCAGATCTTTCATGAATCTCACAAACCAATCCACGTCTACAAGCATAGCAAAGTAATGCAATGATAACGTAGTAACTCCCGTGGTTTGAATATAAGACAATGGGTTCCTACCTCATCAACTACTTCCCAATACCCACATGTTATCACATCCTACTCATGCAATGTTTGAGGGTTTAAACTAATGCATAAAACTGCGTAATAAAGGGATATGATCAAAGTGTTACTTGCCTCGCCGACGATCGGAAAACCCTAGAGATTCGTAGTAGCAAGCCTCGCACTCCAGAAACTCTATCGTGAACAAACAATAGCATACATAAGCACTCAAGCATAATAAGCAAAGTTAAAACCAAAAGAAAAGATCTAAACTAAAAGTTCAAGTGAAGAGCTTCAATTTGCAAAAAGAATCAATCGAATCAGAGTTACGAAACTCAAACTATGATCAAAAGAAGTTCAAATTCAAATCTGCTTGAAACCAAATTTTAAATAAATCATGTTCAAGTTGATTATCTGGACAGAGGGGAACAAGATGGAGAATTTGGCATTGGTTTCACTGGATTTGGATAAATGAGCAAAAAGTAGTGAAGGTTTGAAGATCAAGGACTAATCTGCAAAGAAAGTAATTATGGATAGGTCCCTAGCCGAAAATAAAATTAAAAAGAAAAATCTATCCGACGAACATCCGCTAACAGAGACTAACAAACGAATTCATTCGTTAATAGATCTAAACCGGTGAACGCTCGCTAATTAACAAAACCTAAAAAAACGATCTAAAAGAAAAACCGAACTCTTTTTTTTTTAAACCGGGCGGGTCTTTTACGGTTTTTACCGGTTCGGTTGAGGGAAACCGGCGGCGGCGGCGTTCTCCGGCGAGCGGGGTGAGGCG